>NC_048421.1:18278802-18370664 GCF_013103735.1 Etheostoma cragini
AAAGCTAAGATTACAGACTTAAAAGCATACAACTTAAAGAGAGGAGTGCTTCTCAGTCACAGTTACACAACATGACGGAACACCATTCATGTTCTTTTGACCCAGTCTCCTTTACTGGGACAAAGGGGAATATTTCGTTGAGTCTGAAAATGTCTGCAGGTCAGAGGGCTCTGAGAGGAGGGTGGTGAACGTGATCCTTGGTCTCAGACTGTTTGAGTTACTGCCAAGGCGTTCCATGAGGTCAGCAGGGAGGTGCTGTTACACCACCAGGAGACAGCTGAGGGAAGCGACCTGCTGAGCTGCTTGGAACACAAACGCTCCATCACAAACTTTCAGCTGCAGGCGGATTAGGACTCAGACACATATTCAGACAAGGATATATTGCCAAATGCAAGAAATTTCCCTTGGTGGTTGGTGCATACATACACATATTCAACCTTAACATGAAATGAACAAACCATAAATACAAGAAACAATATGTACATGTAACATTAAGGAAAAAAAGAGTCTGAAATAAAGGACTCAGTCAGGGTTGAGGGGTATCTTTGCACATTTTAGAGTGTCTATTATTAGTTTTTAGGATTATTATTATTATTCTACCCGACCATATCACCATCTGTGAAGAAAGACCCATGTGGACGGATGCCAGACGTTTCTTGGCATCACACCCTCATCATGATATAACTAAGAATTAGGTGTCTGCCAAACTGCCAAATTTTTTCCTTCTCTATCAAAGCCAGAGTCTGATGATGACGTGCACTCAGTGACCTCATCTCAAACCACGCAGAAGAAGAAGACTGGAGGAGGGTGGGGTCTCTTAGCATCGGGTGACGAACGGGCTGAGGACCTTGCAAATCTGATAAAGGCCCAAAGAGAGCCCTTTCCTTCCTGAGCGGTGGACTGTTTGTGTTAGAGCGTTGTGCGTCTCTTCTTCTGGGTGTGGGAACCTGCTCCTCCCAGGGTTCATGGTTTCCTCTCATCAAGGCCCAGCCAACAGCCTGCTGCATCTGTTTCATTCACAGGATTGCACAGGCCTTTAAAACCCCATATCTACCGTCATCTCCTCTTTTTTATGTATATACAACATTACGTTTGCTTTATCATACTCATACATGTAAAAGTTTCATGTTGTATTATTTGTTTGGATTTTTGGCTTTGTACATGCATCAATTAAGCTGCTTAGAAAGAGTTATGGAAAGAAGGGAATAAAAATAAAGTATTTGTCTCATAAAGAGATAGCGTGCAACACCAGTGTTTCAGTCGGACAGATTTAATAATTAGTCCCTATCTGATGTAATTTGACACTTTTTACAAATGTAAACAGCTGTCTCTGATACACATCTTCCATCCTATCAGCACACAGCATTCTAGTAACTTTTAAATAGTCAAAATAGTAAAAACTCCTAACAGTACATTCTCAGAACATGAATTACAAGAAAACCAAAGAAAAGTCTACAAACTCAACATGAATACATTCACGTTTTAATTCAGTATAGAGTCTTCATTCAGTGCAAAGGATTCTGTTTGCCCCAAATAAGTTCCAGAATAATATATTTCACTGATTGATGACATGAGTTGTGTGTTTTCTTCCAGCTTTGTCTCGGTTTAAATGTCTGCAGCCCACATTCACACCCAGTTTAAATCAGCAGGGAGCTGTTAAACTGACTCCTCGCCATTGTCTCGTGTACGTCATCACAACAGCTTGTATGCTGCTTCCCAGGCAGCGCCCAGAGGAATGTCCTCAGCACCCCGAGATCTTGTCAAAACACACCTCCCCCACCGGGGCTAGTAGTCCAATGGTTACACTCACTCAGGAGGATGAGGGGGGGGCTGCTGTTGGATCTGGTTCTCTTTTTGACCAAAGTGGCGACCTGCTGCTTTATGGGGCCCGCAACAGTTAGAAATGACTGGAGAAAGCGGAACAGAACACAAGCTATGTTCACACTGTCACTCAGTTTCTGATAAATCAGGCACAGCAGTGGTTTCAGCGTGTGTTTAGTAGGTTTAAATTCTTCATTTTGTGTGAAATAATCATGCCAACGTTTGCAAATTAGCGCTAAACACAAAACAAAGCTACAGCTGATGGAAAAAATTTCAGGACAAAGTGAAACAATGACCTGGTAATACACTGGAGGAAGAGACAGGAGATTACCAAAGTTATCACAAAGTTTCTAAAGGGAAACATGAACATATGTCCCACATTTTTTTATGGCGATCCCATCCAATAGTTGTTGAGATATTTCAGCTCCAGAGTGTAGCTCAGCTGTTCAGCTAAAAAGGAAACTAAGAGCTGTGAAGATGCTACTTCCCATGACATTATTGTGTTTGTTAAATGACCTCGAGGACATGTCAGACACACCTTCTCATTTCCTCCCTGAGCCATTCAAATTATTTACTTTATTTACAGATGGAGGGGACACCAAGGTTGCCCATGAAACACAAATAACATACTGAAATTACTGCAAAACTCACTTTTTTAAGAATTAAGGATAAATATGCTTAAATATCCAATGACATCAGATGCTGTGGCTCTCCTGCCTCCTTCCTGTCTTTAATAATCTCACTGATCATAAGGAAAACTGTCAACAGTAAGCATTTACTAAAAGAAAAAACTACAGAAGGAAAATCATAAAAGCACAGGGCAAGAAAGAAGTTTAGAAAATGTGCAAACCAACTAACAATTATTTTGGTTTCTCAATTAATCAAAGCCCTGTTTGGTTTATAAACTGTCAGAATACAGTGACAGTGACAGTTGCTTAAAACTATCTTGCTATCCAAGCTAGCTAGCCAGCTATAGCTAGTAAATTAGCGTTTAGCTTAACGCCTCTCCACAGCGCCACCCTTTCACCTCTGGCTCCAAACGACCGAGATGGCGGTGGGTGGCTTAAATGCCAAACTCAAGCCTTCAAAATGTTGCTCCACAACCCACTGGGTGACATCAACACCATCTCACTCTCCCGTTGCGTTTGTTATTTAAACTAAAAGTCTCCTTTAGCGTTGGGACTGTTGACGTCACGTTTTTGACGCTCGGGACACAAACCCCAGTCTCCTGGGTGAAAGTCCTGTGTTGTTTGACCCATCCACCAATCCACCACCCTATCGATGGGAAGTGTGTCCTGATCAGAGCCTCTCTGAGATCTGGCAGTGACTAAGTAGTAGACTAACAAGTAGTGGACGAGGGGGATAAACAAAGTTCACGCTCAAACTGACTTGTATCTGAAGACATCGCCTATATTGCGGACAGGCTTTTCTGATTTTATATGAGTTTTAATTTTGTATGTAATACATGTATCTGTTTTGTGTTAAAATCTGATGATTTTATGACTTCTTTTCCTTTTTTTGCTGCCTTTGTGATGCTCTCTGTAATGTGCAATTTTGAAAATTGCTCAATAAATAAAGATGATTATTAGCTTGAAACCATCCATTTTAACATTACACGTGACAACTAACACAGTGATCGGCTGTTTAACGTTCTCTCGTCAGACATTCATAGGCAAGAAATGTCAGCAAAGCAGGAGCAAATCTTTCATTAACTATTTTAGATAAGAACAGGAAGTGTTCTTTATCAAAACAGGCTTTTATTCACACATGCCTCTCAGCAATCTTCAGTCTCTTATCACTCTTGTACAGTGAGAGGCTGACACATCAGTCCTGTATGCAATTTCCACATTGTGCCACGCATGTGAAGTTGATACTAATCACAGCCAAACCTCCCTGTAAAGAAAAAAAAAGATTTTTTTCCTCACACATGGACATAATCATTCTTGCTGTATGATGGCTTTGACATCAGGGTGTTTACTTTGTGTTTTGTTCTGGTGCGTGCTTCATACGCCTCTGCTGTTGACCACAAACTTCGTAGAAAGAGGATTCAGATGGGGTGTAGCACTGAATAAAATGGTTGGAAGATGTCCAACAGCTGTTCTTTACAAAATTCTATCTCCCTCTTGCTTAGTAATTGCTTAGTAATTCCGGTGGTGACAACTTTCATCTGTAATTTAGAGATGGGTCAAATGTGCTTCTAGGTGGCTTTATACAGTTCTCTAAATCCCTGTTCTCAAGCAGAAAAATTGAACAAAGGACAATTTAAAAAAAAGAATAAACAGTTTATCGCTACTAGGTATAATTAGGAAGTAGTCCATATCAATGACATTTCACTTCAAGGAGTACTCTGTTGGAAATTAGGACATAATTCCCTCATTTCGTTCAGTACCTTCTGCTTTCTTTGTGATGGCCTTTTAAATTCCAGTGGATTTCTGAGGACTATGGTTAACAGCTCCTCAGGGTCAATCCAGACAGCTAGCTAGACTGTCTGTCCAATCTGAGTTTTCTATTGCATGACTAAAACAAAACAAAACACACACATATTCCTCCAAAACAATTTCCTTTCCTAAGGCTATTTTGCAGAGGCACCGTTGTTCTGTCTGGCGCCACTCGAGATGATTATGACTGGTTTATGCAGGGGGTTAAACTCAATCTCTCTGAGGGCCATAGTGGGAAAAGAGAGACACATCAAGGGCCAGACTTATAGTTTATTGACATGCTCATATTTGAGAGAAAACAAGTCAAAAAAAACATTGGAAAGACGTTGCAGGTGGGCTGGAAAGAGTCCCAGGATTCAGAAAAATAATTTTGGAGAGTCCCAAATTGACTGGAGGTTTTGCCTTACCCAACATGTTGTTGTATTATTGGGCCGCTAACATCCAGACGCTAAATAAAAGGGTGCCATAGCCCAGGCATTGTGTGGTGCGTCAAGGAAGCTAACTCTTGTAGTTCAACTTCACTCCCTGCATTACTGTTTGCACCCTCCCAAAACACCAATAATCCTGTGTTCTCTCGTCACTGGAAATCTGGAAACAGTTCAGGAATCACCGTGGATTAAAATCCCCTTCTGTCCTCATCCCCATATGCAACAACCATCTGTTCCTACCCTCCAGCATAGACAAAACATTTACACGTTGGAAGAGGATGGGCCCGGTCTCTTTCAGCGACCTTTAATTAGATGAGACCTTTGGAAATATGGCCGACCTTGCTGCAAAATTTGGGACACCAAAAGTGGATCTGTTCAGATATTTCCAGTTGCAAAATTTCACCAAAACACACTTCACCTAATTTCCTGCATTACCTGAAAAAACTTTGTTAGAAAGTATCATGTTCTCCTCGGCATCACAAAATAGCATCTCGTCAATCTATGGTCTCCTTTCATCTCAACTCTCCCCTCCTTCAGGGCTTAGGGAGGTCTGGGGAAGGGAGGTGGGTTTCGCACTCAATGAGGACTGGGGGCGAGAAGTTTTACTCAGAATTCATAGTACTTGTATCTCTGCACGTATGAGACTCATTCAATTCAAAGTGGTCGCCAGACTGAAAAGACTATTCCCTGATACAGATGATCTCTGCATCAAGTGCTCTCAATTTCCAGCAGACCATACACACACTTTTTTCTCCTGTCCTAAGCTAAACTCTTTTTGGACATCCTTATTTGACACTCGCTCTGTAGTCCTTAATGTCCCTACGTCCCCATACCCCTTGATTGGTATATTGTAGGAAGATTTAATAGCTACCAAGCTGATGTTATCGCATTTGCCTCTCTGATAGCCAAACGTCAAATACTGCTACAGTGGAAGAGCCCAAAGCCGCCTAGTACAAATTCCTGGTTAGAAGATGTATTGTCATTCTTACACCTAGAAAAAACCAAACGTACTCTCAGAGGATCCATAAAGAAATTTTATAAAACCTGGGACCCACTCCTTTCTTATGCGAACCATCTATCCTGAGCCAATGGTAGTCACCCCCCCACCCAATTTCCCTTTTTTTTATTATTACTGTTTATTTTTTACATATATTCCATTTGTTCTTTTGTTTTTTTAATTTAGTTGTTTAATTATTTATTTTTTACATTATTCTTTTTGTTCTCCTTCTTGAGGGAGGGAGATGGGTAGGCAAGTTAGACGAATGGAAGATACATGTTCTGTATCTGGTTAAAGGGTGCTGGAGGGAGGGAATGGGTGGGAATGTATGTGTTTTTATTCTGTTATAAAAAGCAAGAAATGTGTCAAACCTGATACCCTTTGTTATTCCCTGCCTATAATAATTTATCAGGTTTGAGCAATTATCGTACTTAAAAAAAAAAAAAAAAAAAAAAGACGTTGCAGGCAAACATGATTAAGCCTATGGCCGACTGATGAAGTATTAGGACCTAGGTTTCTGTGTTGATGTTCCCGGGAAAGACCACAATCGGTGCATAGTTAGCGAAACGTTTTCCATCACCCAGCAGTGCTTGGTCCGCCAGAGAGGGTAGACGGAGCTTTTGTGTGAAGAGGCGTACCGATTTTTGTTCCGGTGTGTGCTTGCTTTTTGAGAAAACTGCAAGGCAGAACTAAAAAAGAATATAAGCAATGACAGATGATATAGATGATGAAACATCAAAAACAAGGGCAAACCCAAAGAAAAAGAAACAAATTCAACAATCTGAAGAAGGCACACAGCTGACACTGTTTAACTCTCTGGGAAATGAGAGGCAAAAAAAACTGCAATTGCTCATCTCCATAGTTTCCTCCAAAGAGATTGAAACAGAGATCTTGAAATTGTAACATTAAAGCCTAAAGCTTTAGCGAATCATTTTATGTTGACACATCCAGAACACAAAGAGGAACATTGTCTTCCCCACTGTGTCTTTATACTGTCTTTTTTATCTATTTTTTATTTATTTTTCTTGCTAAAACTGCTGCTGGAACTTTCAATTTCCTCGCAGGAGTCATCCCAAAAGGATCAATAAAGAGAAGTCTAAGTCTAAGTCTAAGTCCACCTGATGGATGTCCAGTACTTACTCTCTTTTTAGCTCTGCTTTGGTCTCCACCAACTCCTGAGTAAAACATCTTTAGTTGTTAAATGTTCCAATTTCTTCACCAGCTGTTTGCTAACTTTGTCTGCTGCTGAAAAATAAAGTAGAAGAAAACACTGAGATTGAACCAGAACAGTAATTGCGCTCTGACACTATAACGATTTGAAATGCTGCATAGAGACTACTGACTAGTTATTGGTGAGGTATTGATATTGTGTTGTTTTCAGCAGCTGTTAGGTCAGTTTGTGTTATGTTTTCCAGTTGTCCTCAACAGTTACTGTTTATTAAGTGAAAGAAATAGACCTAAACATGATTATTTAATTATTTTTGTCATTTTAGTTTTAGTTATGTCTAGTATGTAAGCCTTATGGTTTTTGTAAGAGTTCACGTGAAGGAGATTGTTTTATTGTGGTGGAGATACTATCATAGCCCTGTTGAAGTGGGATTTACTGTAAAAATGGGCGGAACTGGTCAGGAAGAGCTTTCTCTTTATTATGTGATGGAATGAGGGCAAACCGAGCCGGCAGCTCTGGGACTATGGGCGGCCAACACTTCAGACACTCCAAAAACCACTGGCAGCACATGAAAGAATCAAAGAGAGAGCATATCGTGCAGAGTCAGTGACCACCACTGTCACACAAAAAACACTGCTGGCTCTTATTATGTTGAACGGAGAAGTTTTGCTCTCTTACATGAATGCCTTGTGGAAAATAAAATTTCAACAAGAAGGTGGTATTATCAGACGGACAACGATCCATAATGGACGGAAGGTTTCTTAGACACCTGAGAATGACTACAGCTAGAGTCGCTACTGTAGAGAGCTGCAACCTCAATTCAAATACGTTTGCATTCGGCACTGTGGATTGTTTGTTGTCTTTTTTTTTATAGCAAAGACTTTCTAGAACAATAAATGTATACGGTCAGCAGATGGCTGGAGGTTTAACAGTAGATCATATTTATTTATTCCCATAGTCGGAAATCAGATGTTGCAGCAGCACGTGAGGACAGAAATAAATACAGATTATTGAGAAAGTAAAACCCAAATAATTGCAATTGCAGTCTTAGTGAGGGGATGCCATAGTTAAAGTATTCAGGATGACTTTCTCAATGACATCAATCCTATTCCCCACATTATCTGATGCTATGGGTCATAACAAAGAAAGTGATCATGGAGCAGGCAGACCTCTCTGGGCAGGAAGGAGCTGAACTGGTGCGTGAGAAGAGTTTCAAACACACAGTTTGGCTCACCTTTCTCCCCAGCTTGGAGTTTGACTTCCTTCCAGTGGGCCGTGTCCCGTCCATCAGCAGAGACATCCACAACTGCACAGCTGTTGTTCAGACCTCAGTGCAAATCTACAGCCCAATGTTTTGTCAGGAGCCCAGCAATTTGGAGTGAAAAATCTCAACAACTGTTGGATGGGTGATTTTACATTTTTTGCAAACATTCATGGCCCCCAGAGTAATTGTTGCGACTTTAGTCACTTTTGCTCCAGCTCCAACACAAGTTCCCACTTGTGGTTTTGAGTGAAATGGCTTTATTGAATTCATTTCAATTCAATTTTATTTATAGTATCAAATCATAAACAAGAGTTATCTGAGGACACTTTACACATAGAGTAGGTCTAGACCACATTCTATAATTTTCAAAGACCCGACAATTCCAGCAATTCCCCCAAGAGCAAGCATTTAGTGCTGTAAAAGCAAGGAAAAACTTCTACAAGGGAGAAACCTGGGACAAACCCCGGCTCTTGGTGGGCGGTGTCTCCTGGTGCCGGATGGGGGTTTGATGAACAGTGGCAATGATAATAACAATGAAGATTATGGAACTATGACTGGAAATAGTAGTTGTAGTAGTTCATGGCATAGCAGGGGACAGCAGAGCATTGCAGGACGTAGCAGGGCATAGCTGGACGTAGCATGACGTAGCAGGACGTAGCAGGGCACTGCAGAGCATAGAGGGGTGTAACAGGGCATAGCAAGGCACAAAGCAGGGCCCTTGGGATACCGGCAATCATGGTTTAGGTTCCACCCTAATCCATGGAAACATTCTGGGTGAAAATTGACAAAAGAACTCCAGGGAAGGACTCCCCAGACTCCCCAGTTAGTAACAAGCATTTCTGGGACAAGATGCACACAGATGGAAAGAGAAAGACTATATTGAATGGATTGCAATTACATTTGGTGCAAACATTCCTGTTCCCATGGGTACAAATTATAATAACCAAAGTGTAAAGAGTAATAACTCAATATATAATAACTGTACACACATGTACTGTATATTGGGGCATTGCTGCTGTATTATGGAACACTGCAGGGTTTGATGCAAGGCATCAAAATGAATGTTGTTGCTACACATTGACATATTGACATATATACAGACTGTGAAATAAAATCCCACTCAGAAAAATATTATAGAGTGAAATAAAATCCCACTCAAAAATATATTATAGAGTAAAATATTAAATAGAAAATAATGCATTGTTGTGAGTTTTCTTCTTCACAAGAAAACAACAGTGGCATTATGTGTACAAACTGGCATTCAAAGCTTTAGTGCGTAACTTTTTGATGTTAAAAACGTCCGTTGCGTTCAATCCCTCGTCAAATGAGTTGCTCCAAAGCTGATTAAGACTATCAACTCTTTAAAACTCTCTCTGGATTTCTCAGTATGAGTTTCCCGCGCAGAAGCTCTATTGAAGATAATTACCTCTTCTGGAGAGTCTATCACTTTCTTTTAGTCCTCCGTGTCCTTCTTGGCTACTAGCAACTGCGTGGAGAAGGGGTGGGGCTTACGTATCATGTGGACGTGCTGACAGTTTTTTTTGTATTTACTTAGAATTCCTCATGAGGGAGACAGAAACTACGCACTATAACTTTATATTGCTAAAATTGTGAAAATAAATGAATAGTTTATGATCAGGACTGATTTTAGTTAAAAGATTAGACTCAGTAAAAAGGGAATGTGATTATCACAACAACCTTTTAAAGGACCAATCTGTCCATGTACAGCGTTGAGACACTGCAGGCTTGGAAACTGGAGAAAACAAGACACCCGTGGGTTCTGAAGCAAAATCAAGACTTTCAAATGAAGCAGTGCAGTCACAACACTAATGATGATATAAAGGAATGCCTAAAATCTCTTTCTTTTGACATGCCGTCTCTGTCTCTGGCTCTGTCTCCTGACACCCACAAGCTCAGTCTTTTCTCTCAAAACCCAGCACATGAACTCGGCGCTCATTCTTGGAACAGATCTTATCAACACAGTATTTGCTTCTCCTTTAGCAACAGAGCGCTGCAGAATAATGTTAACAATCAGACGACCGGAACCAAGTCAGAGGAAACATTTGGCTCCTCTGTGTTCCAGGTTGTTCTAACTTCAATCCAGTCAGCATGGTCGGATTGCTGTCAAGTCAGGTCTGCCTCAGGTCTGTTTTATCAGACTGACTGAACCAGGATCCCTGTAATGCTGAGCTCATTATGTTTAATGGTGTCGGATTTAAACAGTGTGCGATCGGTTGTGTTGAAGTCTGGAATTTCAAACTTCAGCTTGTTAGGCTTTTGCTTTGTTGTTCTGTCCTGTGACTTGGGGTTATAGTACTTTCCATTTGAAGAGACCTTCTACTTTTTCACCATTGCAGTCAGCACACTGTACCTGCTTTGCAAAGTCAGATTTTTTTTGAACAATCTGTTCTTCCATAGTCACATCTGCATTCATCTGCTCTGTCCTTTTTATGTTTCTTTATCATTCTCTCCTCCCTTGCTTTTTTTTCTTTCTGGACACTTTTCCTGTATTCCTTGATGTCTTTCTTTTAGCATTCATTTCCTTCCCATGTTTCCTGATATATTTCTTCTGTTCTACTTTCTCTGCTTCCTTCCATCTGGCATTATTCTTTTCCTTCTTTCTTTCTTCTGTTTGGCTCCTTCTTTCCTTCCTTCCTGTCTTTGATTACTTTATTCCCTTCCTCCCTTTCCCATATTTATTTGCTTTATTCCCTCCTTCTCTCCTATCTATCCTAGTTGTATTCCTTGTCTCCCTCCATATGTTCCTAATCTGATCTGTAAACCAACAACATTGGATACAAGGTTTCCTCCAACCAATGGAAACCTAAATCAATTTAATTCAAACGAACTGACAATCAGGTGTGGACATAGTACAAAGTTTTCCTCTCACACATGTAGCACACAACAGGAGACACTTAAAGGCAACCCTCCGTGTTGTTTAGGGAGGGGTGGCACCTGGGTACAGTGCAGTGGTATAGTCTAATGTATTGCAGGCTAGTGGGTATACTGTACTGTATATGTACATGTCTGGGGGGTGGGGTCTTAGTGCCCTCCCCCAGAGAAATGTTGAGCTTCAAATAATTAAATTCCAGCATTTTAGTACACATTTATGCACCAATTCACAGCTGAAATACCATAATTTAGCCTATGTAAAGAAAGAAAAAACAAAATGACAATTCAAAATATGTCAAAAATATAATGGAAAGCATGTTGTTGTGTCACTCCGCACTTATAAGTGGGTTGTGGAAATTCTTTCTTATTCAGTGTACTGCCTATAGCTGCGTGTGAATTTGTCTCTCTTTTCTCCAATAAACACTGAGTTTATTCATCTCCTGTGCTTTTATTTCTTTATTTCTTCTTTCTGTAAATTAGGTTTCAGTGACCTGGAGAGGGTTCGCTACAGGCCCCCATGGGTTACTGACCTCACACTTTCTCTTTCTATGCAAAAGTGACATGTTGTGATTCATGTTGTATTGTTATCTTTTTTTTATGAATGTGTGCAAACCAGTAAACCTAAAACCAAAACCAGTTAGACATTTTCATCGTTGTTGTGTAATTGACCCTTCTTCACCCCCTCGGATGTTTGTTTTCTTGCAGTTTGGCGCGAGTTGCATGACAGAAACGTCATCAACACGCTCACTCGCGGTGAATTCTCCAGACAACGCCCTGCTCTATTCACACGTGGGCTCAATCGGACATTGCACTGACTTTGTGCTAGGGAGTTGGCAATGTAAAGCCTGTTTAACGTCCGTGCAAACACATTCGGACATGTGCGTTATAGCACAGAACTTTGCCGGGAAAATGTCTAGAGAAGTTCAGGGTTGCAGTATGTGTGCGGGATGTGTGAAAAGCGGCTTACTTTCTTTTACTTTGGATACTTCAGGAGTGTTTCATTGTTAATACTTGTTTTTCTTTGACTTAAATTGTACATTTTATATTTAACAGAGCAGCCTGTCTGTGTTGTGTTGTAACTATTTCCACTTGTTGTTTGTTAATAAACTAACCCGGCAGCGTGGCTATGAGTGGATTGATAACTGCATAAAACGTGATGTACACACTATGGCCTAGCCATAGTATAAAAAAAAATATCGCGCCCCTGCATTAGGTGCCAGCAGCGTGTAAAGTGGCTACAGACACTGGCGGAGAGCACCTGTCAAACTTCATATCAGGTCACTTGTTTTCCAGCGTCAGACTTCTTTCATTTAACCTGACATGACAAGCAGGCAGGAGACGCCTCCCATAAATGTGTTACCGATCTGGTCTCGGGCTCCATACAGTACATAGCTTATGGCATGTGTGGTGGTGATCTCCCAAAAGTGACAAAGTGTGTTGTAGGTTCTCCTCTGACGCAAGAAAAACATTTTGTTGTAGTGTCTGGTGTCACAGGGACGCATAGCAACGCAGATGCTGCCTATAAATACACTTCCACGTCCAGGCTATTTTAAACAGAACAGGGTCAAACAGGAGAGTTCAACTTCCTTTTACCACAGAGAATTTAGATGTTTAATGATTATTTGGAGGATCCGGCAGAGAAGTGAGCGGATGGTTATTTAGAAGTTGTCAAATACATTCTGTTAATTATTTAAGACTCATGAGGCCAGAAACATAAAACATAAAACATAGTTTTTTCATGCACTGGTCAGTTTTGAGATTAAGGGAGATTTTGTCTTCTATAACATAATAATAATTAATAGTTTGTACTTTATTAATCCTGAAAGGGAAATTACAATGTATTCTTTCAGATGAGTGGAAAGCAACCAATCAAAATGTACATTTAGGCATTTATTCGACTGAACCTCGCTATTTGCGTCTTTAGATTTCTCTGAAATTATAGGATATAGGTATGTTTATGTGCTACAAGGTATACTATACTAAATGTTTGATTTGATTAGATATTGTGTCTGTAAGTAGAGATCTATCCGTCTGAGGGCACTCACAAGTGTGTTTTTCAACAAAAATTGAAACTTAAGGAATCTTTAAAATCCTCATTTTCATTTATCTTTTAATAAAAAAGAGTAATGTATTGAACAGATTTTAATCTCATCTCTTTGAGCAGTATTGCTCCTCACTCTTGCAAAAAGAGTGTTTCACAAAATGCTGAACTATTCAACTAACCTTTGAATATTAGTTTCCGCCCCAATAATCCAGTTTCCATCAGGATGTAATAAACATTCAAACTCATTTTTGAGTGAAACTAATGCATGTTTGTGTATCAATGAGTTTATTAAACCACATGACGTCCCGGTAACAGGTAATACATGCAAATGATTACACTGAAGCGAAACATATGCTACAATTAATATTCTTTACAGTATAGAAGTACACTCACAATTCTGGCTTTACCACCTATGTTATGTGTTAATAGATGTTTAATACTGAATACGATGATTATGATAATCAAAGTGCTTCAAGGGAGTATGTATTTAGGGTTAAATATTCTCCCTAAAATCATGTGCCATCTAATCTGATATGCTGATAAGAATATATTGGCAGATTTGAAAGATAACCCTCATATCAAGTACCATACTTCCATAAAACAATTCCTAATCCGAGATGTAAGATTAATGCTGGGACTTCATAAAAGGAAGTAAATGAGGCATTAATCATCGTCCTGGGTTTTCCAGTTTCCTTCTCCTCTCCTGGGCCTTTCCAACCCCAATCCCTGCCATTACAATCAACACCGCCACATCCAACAGCAGATTAATGGGAGACTTCCTCCTCATCGCTTCACACAGTGGTAATTCATTTTAATTATGATACATTCCTTCTGGCTGCGTTCCCAGCTCGCCAGATGCCTGACGTCTGTTTGACAAATAAATCCCCTACAATGTGTTCAAAGCTTTTAAGTTCTGGGCCTTGAAAGTCTGCGCTCAAAGCCTTTTTTACAGGTCGGAAATCCAACACATGATGGACAACATCTGTCTGCAGCTGGTTCTCCAAATCTCCAAATTGGGCTTTTTTTTTTTTTTTTTTTTTTGAGTGAGAAAACAAAAGATGTGTGTCCAAGTGCTACAGTTCAAGTGAAAATACTCCTCTGGTTTGCAACCAGGGCCGTTTGGCTTTCCCGTCGCCTCTCCTTCTTCCGCTCCAGTCTCATCTTCCAGCAGACGACGCTGGAGGCTAAGAGCACCAGTCCGGCCGAGAGGAGCACCAGGCCGAAGTACGAGATGGTGGAGCCGTGCGAGTTGAAGCTGTAAGCCACGGCGGTGACCACGATGCCGGCGATGAGGACCACCACGCCAAACGGGACGGTGCAGCGGTAGCAGGACAGCTCGGCCCCGCCAGTGGCTGCCGTCAGCTGGACTTCATTGACCAGGGGGATGTTCACCGTGGCGGCCGCGGGGCGTTCACTACCGCTGGCCTTGTCTGGGGTCGCTGGCGTTCTCATGCCGTCCTCATTAGCTTCTTCTGGCATTGCAGGATGAGGGGGCCTTCTGTTAACCAACCACAGATGGTTCCTCGCTGTTGCCCTTTTACCTCTTTCCCTCGCTAGGGTCTCCCAGTCTGTGGGCAGAAAAATAAACCATTCACATAAATGCAAAGAGTCAAACTTGTTGCACAACACCTGGGCCCACTGGAATTTCCAAAAGAGAGCTTGCAGATGCTTTTTGTTAGAAATCAACACCACATTTCACAATTCGCCAGCACTTTCTGACCACCACACGCTGATTCAAAGTAACCTCCCTTGCACAATCCCTCCCAGCCGCCTCCTGACCCAGTCGGAGGAGTCGCCTGAATGACGCAGGACCACTCAGCCCTGCACGAGCTGAGACATTCCCTGGAGAGCGCAGGATATGACATTACAAACTGCCCCGTGAAATGCAAGGAGCTTCGAAAATCACCAGCAATTTCACAAGCGCTCGTTCTTCCTCCCCTCGCGTCTGCAGCGTGGAGAGCTAGGATTAAGAAGGGCAGTGTCAGTTAGACTTTTCCATCATTGTCAGGGTTTTCAAAACACCCCTTATTTGTATCTTTTTTTATAATGATTATAAAATTAACAACATTTTAAAAGGTAGTTTAGAAGTCTGACATGCTCCAGACCAATGGTTCCCAAACTGGGGGGCAGGCCCCGTCGGTGGGTCATGGCCATAGGTCACGTCGACAACCTGGGTGGAAAATATTACACATGGTGCGTTTTTAATTGGCTGAGTGCAATTTGCTTCGGATTTTATTCCTGACAGAGTGAAAATAGTGATAATAGATAGCCAATTTATTGTTTAGTTATTTTCCCAGCCTAAATGCCAAAATGTGAGAGTTTGACGCTTTTCTTTGTCATAAAATCTCTTTGGGTTTTAAACAAGCAAGTTTAATACATCTTTGGGAAATTATAACGTGCTGTCTTAATTATTTGACTGACCAAAGGATTAATTGATAATGAAAATAAGAGGCTGCAAGATGTTTTACCAAGTTACAAAATTAGAAGCAGAAACAATTATGCTCTATAAAATAATGTTTAGGCTGTTAATTGGGACTTTTCTCACATGTTGGCTGTTTTCTTAAGAAGTTTTGGAGAGTTCTGCTTCTTTATGATTCTAAAAACAATCTGAGAAGAACAGGCTGAAAGAGAGCTATTCCCTTTGCTTAGAAATGAAGTCAAATGTGTTGCTGTGAATATTTAGAGAAACAGAAGCAAAGGGGGGAATCAATAAAAAATAAAAATAAAAGGCCTATGTTTAACTCTAACAGTGCACATTCCAGCCAATAATAAGTATGTTTGGCAGGTGTGTTACAGGCATGTGTATTGTTTGTTCCGGCTTCTGTAATCAACGACGGACAAAGTTATTTAAGATAAGTTATATAAAAGATAATCCCTTTAATTTCCAGCATATCAATCTGCACCACCGTCATATAAACTGACTTCATATGGGGCCTGGCTTTAGCTGGTAATAAGTGAATGAATAACCTTTAACCCCGAACTACTGCTTGTTAATTGCACTGAGGGAAACATACTCGACATGCTCGCCAAGGCTCAGTATAGAAAGGAGAAAGGTTAGTTACCTCACAGCCGTTTTCCATGTCGCACAGCCTCCAAAGTCTCTTAGTAACCCGCTCATAAAACATTCAGTCAGATTCACCTAATTAAAAGTCAGTGGTGATTTTCTTCTGTGTTGAAGCTTTTCTCTCCGGGCTGGAACCGGACTCCCATCCATGAGAAGCGGAGCGTCCCCCCGTGCAGTCCTCCGGGTCAGCGCTGCTGCTCGGACTGCCATCCCCATCAACAACTATTTCAAGTATCGATGACTGGAGCGTTAAGTGGAGAACAATAGGGGGAAATACAATTTCCGGTTACGCATTTCAAAATAAATCTCCCATTTGTTTGTTGTTGCGAGCGTTTCTTGCAGTTACTTTCAATTCTTCGGATTCAACTATTTTGAAAAAAAAATCAATTTATTTCCGTGACTGTTCAGGTGGTCACTGGAAGTCCACATTTTGTAGGACATTATGGACATGAGGGACAGTATAAACTCATTCTTTGCACAGTATAGAAATTAGCTCACAGTATAGTAACATGATACTTTTTTTATATTTTTTTCTCATCACAAGTGTGCAGATAAACAAAATGCGAGATCATTTTAGAAACACCTTCACCGTTATGACAAATGTACAGCATAAAAGTGAATCCAATCCAACTCATTTGCATTATTTGCTGTGTTTGCCCTGTAACTATCTATGTTGTTCTTATGGTTTTATTACATCATATTTGATATGCTTCAGCATGTTGATTTCTTTTTCTTTAAGAAAACACCAGCAAAAGTGTAATAGATAATTGACAACTTGAAGCTTGAATAAAGGAAAAGACAAAACTACATAATGACCCAACAACATTTTTTCCCCTAACACTTATTTTTTACCTTAACTTCAACTGTGAGTAACTTTACACTTTCCCTGAGGGGATCAATTAAGTATTCCGATTCTGATTCTGATCACACAGTCAGTCCTGTGATTCAGCATTGCATCTTCATAGAGTTGATGAACCCTCATATAATATTTACATTGAAAGCAGTGGAGGTGCTGTATAGAAAGCACCTTTGGGCTCCATATTGAGTCAAGCTTAAAAACACTGGATCCTTCACATGTCAGCGGGCCACACATGAAGTCAAATGCTCGGCTTACACTCTCCAAGCAGCAGAGGTCGGTGCAGTGAGAATCAGTGTGGAGTGAAATGTGACCAGGTTTTTTTCAAGAGACATATAACTTGTTGTCAAACACAGTCCGTGATATCTGTATTTCCACGGTGACCACATACTCCCGTATGTGTGTGACACTCTCTCAGTTATCACTGTTGTTGACACTATTACATAATGACCCACAACACACATTGATTTACAGTCTAAGACACACACACACACACGGGCTCACACACACACACATACACACACACACACACACACACGCGCGCACACACACACACACACACGCACACACACCTGTTTTACACACTGTAAATACATTTACACTGTGGTTGTTCCCTCCCTTCTGATGAGGGATTTTCTCTCTGTTGCATAACACTGATTATCTCACAGAAACAAGTGTGAACAGGAATTTTTGATTCAGAATTTAGTCATCTCCTTCCCCAATCATGAGGAAACATGTTTCTAATATTGAGGATAATCACTCAGCTCAGCTGAACCAGTCATCACAGCGAGTTATCTGCCTGACAAGTTCATCGTTTTATTTTAAATCAAACACTTTAATCACGCTCCAAGGATTTTATGGCAAAGGATTTAATTTCTCTGATCTTACTGTGGTGACAGTAAGGACTGAGGGATTTAACTGCAGGAGTGGGTGTAGTTTGTGTCCACATGACATGTTTCTACACCATGTAAACAAAATGATATGGTTGCAGTGTGTTCTACTTACTTTAGCAAGGAGTCACAAGACCGCTTCCTGTACAGTCTGCTATAGATAACAAGTATTGAGAGCTAACAGCTGGTCATGTACTGAATATAATATCCAGGTGGATATTACTATGAATAGAATTTTTACAGATATGTACAATGAACATAATATACTGATGCTTGTTACTATAACAGAGTTTACAGGTGAATTTGTACTACGAATGTATGGATGGCTATTACTATAAACTGAATTTTTACAGATAAACAGATATATACAATAAGTAAGGCTAAAATGAGCAGTGTAACAATGGATTTAAAGGTAGTACAAATAAAGTTTTTTTGTCGTTGTTCACAAGAAAGTATTACTGAGCCTTTGGTTCCCATCTTCAACTAATAGGCCTATAGATACAAATATCAAGAATTGTAGCACTGTGTTTCCAGCAATCGCGAACTCTTTTATTTTGAAAGTTGTGACCGGAAATCTGGTGTTTGACGCTCTCTGTCTTGTGACAGGTGTAGTGTTGTGAGAGGAGCCGTCATGTCGCTGCAGTTTACCGATGAGGAGTTCAGGAACGCGTGGAGGGAGCTGGATGAGCCCCAGCTGGAGGACGGATGGACGCTCTTCACCGAGACGATGGGAGTCAAAATCTACCGGCTTCAGGACAAGGTACAAAACAATGAGAAAACTGCTGCTTTCACTAGCAGAGGCGTCCAGTGACTGTCTCACTGTATGGGGCTGCTTCAGTAAGGGGTTTCCTCTGCAAAGCCTGGATTTGCCATGCTATCATCGGTACCATGCCAGTCCTTCTGTACACAAATGATGTCAGATCGTTATTGGGATTCATTTATTGACCACATTAATAAAAAAACCACCAGAATGGATTTCCTAGCGGCCAACATGGGAAACATCCGGAAATTGAGCATGAGCTGCTGTCAAAAACCGGCTGGACCGATCACACCAAACTCCATTGACAAATTGGACAATTTATTGTTGCCTCCCCATTAGGCTCATATGCTTACCTTGCCGAACCTGATTCAATACATTTTTTAAATCAAAAAAATCCACTCTTCAACCCGGCACACACCTGACACATCAGTGCAATAGTATTTTTATGAAATTTTTCTTTTTTATGAAAATTCTTTTGAGACATGTGCTATATGAAATACAAGTTCCATTCATTATAAACCAACCTGATTAAAACATGATGTTTAATTTAATTATTTGGGTTTAAGGTAGTGTTGTCTACTGCCAAAGGAAAACAAAACAACCTTGAAATCCTGTTTTTGTGAATGAAGTTTGGTATGGCTTTGATTCCATTTCAGGTAGCCTAGAAACAACATCAGTGACGAAAATGCAGGTTGTCGGGGTTAGTGCATTGCAAGTGGGAGAGAAGCGACCTCGGACATGTTTCTACACTTTTGAATCGAATCCAATACACAGAGTGAGAGAGGTTGTTAGGCAGACTAGCTCTAATCAGAGTTGTGTGGTTTGGGGAATTAGATTGTGGGTGTGGCATGTGGTCTGCTTTTGGTGGAGAGAACTTTCATGTGCTGTTTTCAGGAAACTGGACTTTATGAGTACAAAGTCTTTGGTGTGCTCAGCACCTGCACTGCAGAGCTGTGTGCAGATGTCTACATGGACTTGGCCTATCGGAAACATTGGGATACATATGTGAAAGGTAAAAAACAAATAAATAAAAAACAGTAATGCAAGGTTTACACAGTCATTGTTCCTTCCATCCAATTCAACTTTCCCTTCATATTCACCATAATGTCATTAGTTCTGTTCTCTAGTTAGTAGCAGACGCGATCTTGTCCTGAAATAGTCCTCTGCATTTAGTCATGTTTTTATTCACTGAAATAACATTTTTAATTTGTTATCTTTGTCCTTATGCACCGCTACAGTAACCTGCAGGTAACATGTTGTATGTAATGTAGCTGCCTAGTCTGTTTGGAGAAAAAATCCAGTGTGAATCATATATAGTAGTAGAATTGTCTAGAGCTGCACAATATATGTTTTTGTATCGCCATTGCGATATCAACTGGCGCAATAGACATATCGCGAAAGGCTGTGACATATCGTGTTAGTAAAAGGAACATATCAGTAGAAAACTGCTTTTTGAAAATGTTACATTAATTTTTCCTTTGTTTCAAAATTAACAATAAATTTGTTCTATTTTAGAAGAATACTGAAAGCAGCAGAAATACAGAACTGAGTACACTTTAATATCTGTTTATTTATCGCAAGTAATATCGTTATCGGGATATTCAGCAACTATATTGCATATTTTTCTCACATTGCGCAGCCCTAGAATTGTCTAACGTAACATGATTTTATTAGTAAAGTAGCTGTTTCTTCCAAAGTGGTGTTTTTTGGGTTTGTGTGGTTGTCTGTAGTGTTAGCAGAGTCTTCTTGTATTTGCTATGGTGTCTTCCTCTATATAATATATAATATGTAGCCCATCAGCCACTATGTTTTATGACCTGTTTAGGGTCTAGTAAAGGGGGAAACTACGCGGCCGACATACAGTATCTGACATTAAACTTGATGAATGTTTAAAATGTTGGTGAACCTTGTGACTGTAAAGTACACTACGAAAATACCACAACATATCCCAAAGTATGTAACATTTTGCTAAGAAAATTTGACTAGCTAAATGACTGCCGTTCCACGGCACTTTCACGGGTAGAAGGTTGTGAAAACACGGATTACGGGGGGCCTGGAACGCAGCATTAGTTCTGGAAAGGGTAGCTTACTTTATGCTTTGTTTAAGTGTCTAACTTGCTTAAGATGAATCTAAGAGCAAAATGAAGACTTGTCTCACACTGCAGGCCAGTCTGAAGTAGTTGTGTGTAACTGACCCCAGATCTGGACCAAATCTTACTTTTTAAAGCTAGATAATAATTTGATGATTGTCTTTAAAATGTTGAGTTACTATTACAAAGAGTAAGAAAGCACATCTTTGGTTGCAGGCAGCTCGTGATGACATCGATTTTTTTGAAGTGTCACCTTGTTTCCCCCCACTAACAAGGCCGGATAGCACATCTATTTTATGCAGAGTGTGAGAAACTGTAATGTAGTTTAAACAACTTTTGCATATGGGGGGTGGGTACTTGTTTACTATTGCTACTGCGGTAATTGCATAATTT
Organism: Etheostoma cragini; assembly: GCF_013103735.1. Lineage (NCBI taxonomy): Eukaryota > Metazoa > Chordata > Actinopteri > Perciformes > Percidae > Etheostoma > Etheostoma cragini. The sequence continues at coordinate 18,299,908 of NC_048421.1, forward strand.
GGTCATGGGCAGTATCTTAAACTTTACCAGAGACAATCTCATTTAGCATTTCTTTTCCTTTCCTTACCATACGAGATGAAAAAAACAACCATATAACAGAGTATGCTCAGAGATTATAGAGCATTACGTTTTTTAAATCCCTTTCAAGTGTATTAAGTATCCCCCCGCCTGCAGCTGATATTTAGCTGCTTTTTTACTTCATGTCATTGTCATTCCTTTTTATTCAGAGCTCTATGAGAAGGACTTCAATGGACAGACTGCAATCTACTGGGAAGTAAAATACCCGTTTCCTCTGTCAAACAGAGATGTATCCTTCTGCTCCACACAGATACAGTCAGCACGCAGACAAACATATGTGAACACTAAAGCTTTTTCTCTTTGAGCATCAAGTATGGTTTATAGAGTTGACATCAGGCTATAATTGAGAGCACATTGAGGGAGTGTCGTCCCTAACAGCTTGAACCTCAGTATGTGTACATGAGGGAGCGGCGGGACTTTGAAGTGGACGGCAGGAAGATCTGGGTTATCCTGGCCAGAAGTGCGCCACAGACACTGTGTGCAGAAAAGAGCGGCGTGCTGCGGGTCAAAGACTACAAACAGAGCGTCGCCTTGGAGAGCGATGGAGGCAGTGGCACTAAAGGTAACACATGACGGGTCCCTTGGTAGCTCACGTGGTAGAGCGCCCGTCTATATAAAAAGGCTTATTCCTCAGCGCAGCGGCCACGGGTTTGGTTCCGACCTGCGTCCCTTTGCTGCATGTCATTCCCCCTCTGTCTCCCCTCTCATGTCTAAGCAGTCCTATTGAATAAGGGTCTAAGATGCCATAAAATATCATCAAAAAGAAAAGGCTGATTTATGTACAGCCCATAAAATGTTCAAGCTGTTTATCCAGCAAACTTTCCAGTGAACGTTTGGCATTTTTCTGTTTTTTTATTATTGTAAATCAAATATGTTTAGATAGGGCTGGACAATATGGCTCAAACTAATATTGTGATATTAATTTGAATATTTTTCCAATGTTAATATACATTTTGATAGGGCACATACAGTATGTGCAAAAACATGGAAAATAACCAAGTTATTAATAGGGTGCCAGGATAACTCCGTTTGTAGAGCGGGCATCCATGTAGTGAGGTTTACCACCCCCCCCCCATCTCTCCTTTCTTGTCTTCAGCTGTTCTTTCAAAAATGAAGGCCAGAAATGAAAGAAAACAATGTTCTTATGTTAAGCATCACATAGGAAAATCTCTTGTAAGCTTTGTTTGATTTGCTTAAAATTATTATTTTAGACAGCAACATTTTGTGAAAATCAACATAATGTAACTATCATCCAACCCTCGGTTTGGTCTAGATTTTGGACTGTTAACACTAGCTCTGGAAACTTGTAAAAATGCATTTTCTTTTACATGTCATACTGTAGATCAAACAATTAACTGAAAAACAAATATTGATTGATTAATAAAAAAATGATTTGCTGCAGCCATAATATCACAAATGCACATGTGTCATGTGTTTCAGTTTTCATGAATTACTTTGACAACCCCGGTGGCATGATTCCTACCTGGCTGGTGAACTGGGCAGCGAAAGTGAGTGCATGCATGTTTATTTTACTTTATTTCATTTTAAGGCAATATTAGTCTATATGAACAACGATTCATTACCGGGATTGCGCTGGTGCCGTCGGAAATTCTGCAAGGTGGAGGCTGGGGGTGGGGCCTTGACCAACTGCCAATTTGATGTCTCTCTCTCATGGGTAGGCCAAATTTAATGGGGGGGGGGGGGGGGGGGGGGGGGGGGGGGGTCAAAGTAGAGAAAGGGGAGGTAACCTTGCTACTTATGACCTCATTAGGGGCCAGAATCCACATCAGATCATCTAAACTTTCATTTTCTCAAAGACAGAGCAGAATACCCAGGGCTCGGTTTACACCTATTGCTATAGGGGACTATAGGCAGGTTGGGGGAACGCATATTAATGTTAAAAAAAACGTATAAAGTGAAATATTCATGCCATTGGAGCTTTAAAAAAAAGAAAAATGCCCAAAAACCAGAGCACATTTTTTCCCATCCCGGATTGCTGTGTGGACTAGCCAGACCCTCCTCCACAGGGCCGGGGAGGAAGGTCCGGCAATGCAAGACTACGGCAATATATGCAAACAATGTAAGCTTGAAACATTTACAGCTTTAAAATTCAATGACCCAGAAAGTATCTTAAGGGGCACTGACCTCGCTGAACAGTTACAGAATGCACCTACTTAGATCCAGTAGTGTAACTTCACATGACTGGCTTTCACTAAAACCTCTAAAGTGCAGACTTTAGTCTCTAAATTGTTTCATTCTTATGGATTGGAATCAACAAGCAAATCTCCCATGAAATGTTTGCATGATTTAGTGGGTTTACTGTATTATGTAAAAAGCTTTGTTTAGAGAAATTTCTCAACAAAGATGGGGATTTCTATGGGGATTATTCTGTTTCACGCAAGGGAAAGGAGTGTAAAATAATGATGTGGTTTTGTATTGATAGGCAACTCCACAACAGCAGGAAAATGACCACATTTCTTCTTCCTTGTCTTCTTTCTGTCAGCGAACTCATCACAGCCGAACCTCTGGCACAACAGCCAAACTCACAATTTAGTCATGTTCATTTACATTTGTTTCTATTCCTCTTGTAAGACAATATCAACATAAAACATCAGGCTAACATTTTGTAGAAATATCCACTCTTGCAAGCTTTTTTTTAACACAGATGTGCCTTTAAATGTAGCTGTTAGTGTGGTTGTACTCTTAAGTGTTGATTTATGTATTTGTGAAAATCAAAGAGTTTCCTGCTAAAAGTTAAAACAGCATTTAACGGTTCTTCGGGCTGTGCAATTAATCGAAATTTAATCATGATTATGAATTTGGCTCCCAATCTTTACATGAACCGAATAATCGAGGAAAACAATTATTATTAATAGTTCAATAATTGAAACTTCTTTCCAGAAGTCAACGAGTAATCGTGTTAAATTATGGGGATTTCAAAATTGACCAAAATAATCGTGATTATATTCTTTTCAGCCCAGGGGTACTGGTGTTGTTAGTTACAGGAGAGCCTTGTTTGAAGCTTTGAAATGGATGTACGATATAGTATATTTAGACTTTATATACATATATTATGTATACATATATTTATTTAAAAGAAAGCTTTCACTAACATGTGGAAGTCGTGAAGAAACTATTTCCCTGCAGCGCGTCACACAATCCCTAAAATGTGCACACGTTGGCAGTTGACCTACTCAAACAGATCTTTGATGATGTCTTTAAAGAGGGTGTTAAAAGGGTTCAGTCACAGGCCTCGCAGAGCTCCGTCCCTCTGGCTGCCTCATGGTTTTCCATCACTATTGTTTGCAGATGTGTTGCAGGGTGACGTCAACAAGCTCCTCTCTTTGTTGCCCCACCTGGGTGGGTCTTCTTGGCACATGTGTTTATGACGCTCACTGATAGACGCTCTTTGTGTGTTTGTCTTTAACAGACTGGGGTCCCGGGTTTCTTAACAGACATGCAGAAGGCCTGCAGCAATTACAGCAACTTCTGCCAGAAGAAATGAAATGCAGCTGACTGGACAATAGCCCATGCACAAGGGCTCAATTTTACCTTCCTTGTTTTTTAGTTTTGGGAGGTAGTCTGATGCTGTGGGATCAAATGGGACTTTTCTGAATGCGGTGCATGTGGCACGGTGTGGGCTGCTACTTGTCATTGTAGCAGGCTGTGGACTCAGGCATGATGTGCATGACCAGCTGTTCTCATTACTAGGCTGGTGTGAAACCAGTTCTCTTTCATTGTACTGTATCAATGAATGCTGTTTTTCCTTTTCTGTGCAATCACTGTAAGCCTCATGTCCCCCCAGCATTTTGGAGCTTTAAAAAAATTCTTTTTTTATATAAAAACTAAAATGTATTTATACTTTTGCGGCCTATATGGTGCAACAATGCTTAGTTCAAACGAATGCTTCTTTCACAAGATTTCATTGTTTTCAATGTGTTTACTGTACATGTGAAATATGACAGATGCAACATACAGTCACTTGATTTATTGTACTGTAGTTTTGGTAACATTGGAATGAGTCATTAATTATAATGAAGTGAAAATGACAAATCTGTACTTTTGGAGGAATGTTTGCTTCTTGTGATTTTCTTTTCATTTCCAAGGGTTCATTAATTATGAAAAGATCATGTTATTATACTCTATGTTGATTTATTATGGGTGCATACAGTCAAAGATACAGTACCTGAGGTGTAACTGTATGGATTGTAGGCTGTACTTATTTCAGTGCTCCTGTTAATATAGGTGACAATGGTTTAATCTGGTCATGAAAAGCCTATTGCTGTGTAATATTGCGGTGTTATGGAAATCAATAAACTTTCATTTTAAACGTAGCACTGAAAACTGTCGAACTGTTGAACTTTTCTTGCACACAATGATGCTTTTCAAGTAAAATTATGCTTTCAAAAGGTCAATGGGTGTGAACTTCAATGTCCCACAGATGGGATGCTACCATGGTAACCTCAGCAAACACTTCTTGCTGCTCCTACAGTAAAAAAGGGGCGGTAGTTTGAAGTGCTGTGTAACTGTATTACAGAGATAGGTTTCTGTTATTTCTATCCCTATTAATGTGAATGGGTGGGACAAAATAATGGAAAATGAATAGTAAATTGAAACTTAATTTGAATCCCATTTAAAACTAGATGCAGAAACAACATCCCAGCAAGACAGAGTGTGAACAGCCACTTTTGAAATTATGCACATTCAGAATAGCGCTGCCAGAGTCCTAATGAGAGTCCGAAAATATGATCACATAACTCCCATTCTATACTCATTGCACTGGGTCCCTGTTTCATTCCGGATCGACTACAAAATCCTCATGCTTACACAAAAATGTATCACTGGACATGCACCATCATATCTACAAGAAGTCATCACCTTGAAACCCTCCCCCCGCACCCTCAGATCAACAGGACAATTGCTTCTTCAGGTCCCCACCACAAGGCTTTGTACTATGGGTGACCGAGCTTTTTGTTCAGCTGCACCACGGCTCTGGAACCAGCTCCCGAGTGACCTGAGAGCAGTACAGAACCTGGACCCTTTCAAAGCTGAACTGAAGACTTTTTTATTCAGAAAGGCATTTTCTGTGTTTTTTGTGTAGCACTTTGAGATTCTTTGGAATGAAAAGTGCGTTATAAATAAAATATATTATTATTATTATTATTATATAGGATTAATAGACAATAATAAACACCACGTCAGGCACAAACCTGTATTTTCAGGTTCATTAGGGGTCTGTGCTAAGTTCAAACAATTCAGGTAACAAACAAAAATTGTTAGCGGACAAAAAAGGAGTTATAATTTTAGAGGGAAAGGTAATTAAAACATGAAGTCCCAATATGAGTATGTGTACAATTTGTGGGAATTTGTGGAATGGTTTGGAATGTAACTTCAGCAAAGTCTAAATATACAGTATATCAATTTGAGACAATGTACAGAAAAATCATTTTTAAGATGAATGGGATGGATGTGAGGTAAATTTTTAAGTCATATCTGATTAGCACTGGGTGGATATTTGTTTTGTACATAAGAGATGTGGGATGGCTGTCTGTGTATTGTATAAATGCTAGATATTAAGTTGATTGTTTGAGATATGGAGAAGGGGTAGGATCACAAAAGTGTACGCTTTTGTCAACTACTTTTTCAACATATTAATAAAATTTATGTTGCTTATGAGAATCTGTAGCTTTGTTAAGTTTGTTTTAGGTTATCTGTTCATTTTATTTTTATTCTTTATTTTGTCTTTACTTATTTGTCACAGGTTTGAAATAAATCAAATCAAACAACTGATTTTCTTTCTCATAAAAGGACACAGGAAGTGCAATTTAGAAAGCAGATCTGTATGCTGAGCAGAGAAAAAAAATGAATTAGACGTTAATGCTTTAATCAGAATCAGAATCAGAATCAGAAAAGCTTTATTGCCAAGTACGTTTTTTACACATTCAAGGAATTTGTCTGGTGTTGTTGGTACATGTCACACATTCTCTAAATAGAATATAAACAAGTTGTATATGTACACAGTATGTCGTAAATAAAAATAAAAATAAAAAGAGCAGTACAGCAATGGCATGTAGAGACAGAGGTGGAGTGCCGAGAGTGTCAGGGTGGGTTCCTGCCCTTGTTGAGGAGGCTAGTGGCGGATGGGAAAAAAATGTTTTTGTGGTGTGAGGTCTTGGTCCTGATGGACCTCAGCCTCCTGCCAGAGGGCGTGACTCAGAGTTTGTGGCCCAGGGTGGGAGTGATCAGCCACAATTTTACCAGCACGGTTCAGAGTCCTGGCGGCGTATAGATCCTGGAGTGGCGGCAGATTGCAGCCAATCACCTTCTCTGAGGTGACCAAATGAGACGCTGCAGTCTGCCCTTACCAGCGTACCAGATGGTGATGGAGGAAGGGAGGATGGACTCAATGATGATTGTGTAAAAGTGCACCATCATTGTCTTTGGCAGGTTGAATTTCTTCAGCTGCCGCAGGATGTACATCCTCTTTTGTGCTCTCTTGATGTGGGAGCTGATGTTGAGCATGGGAGATGATAATTCCAAGGAAGCGGAAAAGTGGAGTCACAGAGGGTGATGGGTGCAGATGAAGCTGAGTTCTTACTGAAGTCAACAACCATCTCCACTGTCTGTAGAGCGTTGAACTCTAGGTTGCACCAGGTCACCAGGTGGTCAGCCTCCCACCTGTAGGCGGACTCGTCACTATCAGAGATGAGTCCGATGAGGGAGGTGTCGTCCGTGAACTTTAGAAGCTTGATGGACTGGTGAGTGGTGTTGCAGCTGTTAACAGGGTAAACAGGGTGAAGAGCAGAGGAGAAAATAAAGTTTTTTTGGGGGGGCTTTTCTGCCTTTATTGATAGGACAGCTAGGTGAGAGGGGGAAGACATGCACCTGAAACTCTGCGTCCAGGCATAAACCTCGAAGTATGTTCCCCTGCTCTACCCACTGAGCAAACATGGCCACAGAAAGTCTAATTTTCTCATAAATACTTATCAAATCTTTCAGTTAATTTGCTCATTATCTCAGAATGACTTAACCCTTTCTAGAGTCATTTAAAACCCATTAAAAGTGTTCTAACAATTTAATCTGCCTTGTCACAAAATGCTACTTAATGTGTTTTTTTAATTCCGTCAGCATCTTTACGTTTTTGATTACATACCTGGGTAAGTCTACTCCATTAAAATATTAAGATTTCAGGGGTAGTCTAGCGTATTTTGATAGAACAATATCCCCCATCAAATAATACTCCCACGCATGTGCAGAAAGGCAAAGTAGCACATGTTGATAGGGAGCAAATTTATTTCGAACACCGGTACCTGCTCCCGGACAATACACGGATAATTACACATTTCAATAATTATCTTCATCCACATCTTAGATAAACGCTGAATTCTCAACATTAACTTATATTATTATTAAACTAGACAAAACACTAGAAAAGTCTCGATTAGCCTAGTTATTAACAGTAGCTAACGCTAGGCCTACCGGGTCCTTAACGCGCAGGCACGTGAACAGACACACTCTTTGGTGCGCGAGCCTGTCAAGGCACACTTTTCCTTACCAGGTGGAGGTGCTGCTGCAGGTAAGTTTAGGCTTTATTATGTCATATTTGGTTATTTCATGGAAGAATGTGGAGTAGAGGTTTAGGTATGCTTTGTATATGGATGTATGGTCTGTTTCTTTGTTTTGGGGATAGGAGTGATTCATTTTCAGGGCTTTTACTAGCTAAACGTAAACTTTAGCATGCTAGCTATCTTACTTCTTACTGTTAAAGCTGTAACTTTGTGGCATGCTAGCTACCTGGCTACTCCATATTTGTGGCTGTTTTTGACCAAAATAGTCACACAATTGTAAAATACACTGTCTGGCCAAGGCTAATCGGAGAGGCTAGCATTGCTAGTAGAGAGGATGTCGCTAAAGCGGACTGCTAATGATAACCAGGCTAACTTCCCAACAAAATACCGTACGTAAACACACCGTAGTTAGCTTGACTGAGTTTTCCTAAATTTCACAGCCATTGTTTTATATATTTAAATGATGTACTGCCACATTTTGTTGAGCTGTGTTTTCTTACTGCTTGATAAACGCTTTGGAAAATGTAAAACTTAACATTTAACATTAGGTTCAGGAGTCGCGGCCATTATTTATATGTTCATTTACAAGAATCCATGTATACTTTGCGTATGAGTTGGGTTTTATTTGTTTTGGTGATTGTGACATTGGAGTCCTCCACCTTCCTTGAAGACGTCAGTCAAAATTCTTATTCTTATTTTTCTGCATGACAAAATAATGAATGTATAATACATGTGAACTTCAAAAGACTGTGTTTACTGAATGTGAACCAGTTTACCTTTAGATGGGGACTATGATAAGATAATAACCCACACACCCACTAAAACACTATGTCACTTTGCACACATACATTGCATTTTTTATCCCGTGTAACTTTTTATTTAAAAGCTATTGTATGTTTATTAGCCCAGTTTCGTTTTTGCATGTTAAGGCCACATCTAGGACGATTTTTGGTTTATTTAAATGTGAATACTGTGGGCATCTGGGCTTAGAAGTCTGTTTGCTCCCTAAATATGTGTTTTTATTGTAGGCCATCCAAACCACAGATACGTTTATTCATTACAAGTGATCTCCCATGTGTGCCAGCCCTATGAAATGTCCAAGCTTAGGTGTGAAGTATAGAATTAGAGCTAGCTGTGGATGTGACTTCTTTCCCCATCAGGAGATGCTGTGACAGTGTCTTTTGTGTCAACAAAAACACAGTATGGAAGCAAACAGCCAGATCCTGAGAAGATTTGGTCTCTAATTAGGGTGGCAGTAGCTCAGTCTGTAGGGATTTGGGTTGGGAACCGGAGGGTCGAGGTTCAAGTTCACATACTGACCAAAGTGTGGTGGTGGACTGGTAGCAGGAGAGGTTCAAGTTCACCTTCTGGACACTGCCAAGGTGCTCTTGAGCAAGGCCCAGAACCCCCAACTACAATTTGTATGCCTTTACATGGGCAGCCCCCTCACTCTAACATCTCTCCATTTAGTGCCTATATAGGTACTGAGCATGTTTCTGTAATTCAGACATGTGTGTAATAACGTAATTTAAATAATGCAAATTGTAATTTCCCCTTGTGGGATTAATAAAGTATACACTATTGTTATTTATTATTAGTGTTGTTGGCAAGGCTGCTGCTGCTGATGATGAGTCTAAAACGTTCACCAGATTTGACACAGACTTTTTATCAGTGCATTCTGGTGACATAGAGATGAACACATGAACATTATTCCAGCCATGTGTGACAGCTGAATGACTCTTTCCAAAACCATTGGCATTAATGTGCTGAGAACATTCTCCTGTCTTCTGGGAAGTCTTTCCATAAGACTTTGAAACCCAAACCAGCAAAAAAAGCCCCAAAGCTAAAATTGTGGACCTGGGTTTTCCACGTACTTTTGGCCAAACAATGTATACATTCCATTTCACTGTCAAATCCAGGCCTTTTACTTTGTTGTCTTTTTCTTAAGCATCTGAATACTTCTCCACCCAGTAATTTTAGTTGTAGTAGCAATAAAACTAACACTAAGAAGAATGATTATATTAAAAATGATAGATGATGAATTTGACCTGCCACCAATGATACAGTATTGGTTGATCTATCAGTTACTTTCCATATTCATCTTCAGCTGTAAACAGCTGTTACAATAATTTTATTTGTCAGTTAATCAAATATTATGAATATATAAGTGTTTGGTCTATTAAACATCAGAAACGCAACTTCCCCAGGGCCCGTGGTGATATCTTCAAATTGCTTGTTCTGTTAGACCAACAGTTTTTGTTCAGTGTAATAAATATAATGATATACCTTATAATGAAGAAAAGCAGTGAGCAGTTGATGAATTAATCGTCTACTTGGAATTGGATGAGAATTTCAACCTATATTTGCGTGAAGTTCAGTGTAGTGTAGTAGTGATCACAATATGTCTATAAACCGGACAATATCCATCTGAGGTGGATGATTTTCAATAAAAGTCCTGATAGACAGTAGAGTGTAAGCCCACTTCTTTGCTGCCTCAGAGGAGATCTCAGTGGAAACCATGAATTACGGGGTCATTTCCTCGTTGCCCTGAGCTGAAAAAGTGAAAGCGGGCTGTGACACGCCCTCTCCCCCCTGCCCTGTTCTCTCTCTCTGCTGATCAGTTGTGAGACTGACGTGTTGGCCCAGATGTTTCCTTAGGGGAGAAGATGGTCGTTGTTTCCTATGAGGTCACTTTGCTGGTGGTGTAGTGATGGTTTTGGTGGTCTATTATGTTTAGAAACTGGGAGGGGAACAGATTGATAGAGATGAAGAAATATGTTCAGCTTCATTTGATTTAAATTTTATCTTTAGCTTGTTCAGTTAAAGGAAGGATTGCATATTATCTGTCTAGAGATAAAGATAATAATGATGGTGATGAAGACTTGACCCATTATTAAATTGTGCATGCAAAATTAACATGTAACAATTGGAAATCATCCTCGGGTAAGGGGAAGCCACAAAATTAATATTTTATTTATTTACGGTATCCTATACTGTTGTATTCTGCATTTGTTTATGAAAACTGCTTATATTATGCACAAAAAGTCAGGGGTGTTACATTTTAAAAGTTAAAGCTTAGTAGTATCCTCAAAAAACAAAAGTAAAGTGGTCATACTAGACGAAGATAATTTGGGTTTGGTTTCAACAATTTACTTTTTAATGGCAGCATTAGATGAAAGGTTTTGCATGAAATATTTGTCTGTTTTACATACAAGAAAATACAATACAATGCAAGCCACTCTGTATAAGGATGCATTTGCACCAAATGTCAAACTCCAGCTGGAAATGTAGGCAGATTTGTGATGTTTTTACCCCCCCTGCTGGTGGAAGCTGTACACTAACTGTTTAAAGTCTTGTGTTTGGCTTACTGAGAACAGTGCACTGAACTCCACAATGAACCTCAGACTCTTTATTGCATTAAGTATCAACAACAGATTCCACATTTCTTTTTTGTTGCTGTAAACATAGCTTTAATGCAGGCCTGGTATATTTGGGAAAATTAGTTAAATTTAATTTCGAGATTTAAACAGTCACACTTCTAGCCTCATTTGTAAACCGTTTACTTTTAAGTTAAGGGCGTAGCAAATTATGATTTTCTTAATTTGAACAAAAGTGAGATAGAGAAGGATTGAGAGATGGATAGAGAGAGAGAAAGGCCATATTAGGCCAGTAATTAATTACTCTGCTATTGAAAAAGATTCACCATTAACAAGTTACATGCTGTATTATCAGCATAAAAATACATACTATCAGAAAGATGTCACAATATATTAATAGGAAACTGAAGATAAGAAATAAAATAACAGTACATAATAAATTTAGATGTAGCATTCCAATAATATGCTGTGAGAAATGAGACTACTTAAACAAAAGAGCTTTTATACTTTATACTCTTACTGTACATACAGTATATCGGATAATAGAAATAAAGACTGTTTTGGGAGTTCTATAAGTATGAGAGGTATAATAGAACATGCTGTTTAATTATCGTATAAAGATATAATTCTTCACCTCCTTTGCATTCAGACATCTTGTGGTATTTGGTAATGTCGAGAGAAACCTTTGAAACAAAATGAAAACTACAAAGTGTAAAGTAAAATGGCTGAAACATGTATCCTATTGAACCCTCTTATAAAGTGTAGATCCCATGTACGACAAGGAAAAAGAAAATGTTGTTACTCTGCATTTTTCCACTTTGTGTAGTATTAATGTCAGAATAACGCCATTTTCAGCAGGCCTAATCTATAAATGGGTATAACTATTTACTTTTAGGCAGTGAGTCATTAGTGTAGCAGTGACAATGTACATACTTTATTCCAGTTTTAATGTGAACTGACTGATTTGATCTGAAAGGGTGAGCTGTAGTTTCAACAAAGTTTTCATTTGTTTGTTTGGGAATAACAGTGGTAGCAGTGACAAAAATCAGACCCTTAAATCCCACTTTAATGCAACATTTTATCCCCTGGAATGTCTTGGGTGAATAATATTCAGTTCTGGAGTCTTTCCACTGCCAGTCTATCACAAATGGAAGAGAAATATATTTCTTGGCTGGCCGTTGGGTTTTAGAGTGAGGTTCTTTTGATTGGTAATATAAAGGGCTAATTAGCTTAAGAAAGTGATATAGTTTTGCTGCTTGACTGCTGCTCCCCCTTAACGTCAGCTCAGATTTCCCAGGTGCCTCGCTGTCTGCCAGAAGTAACAAAGTAATGGCTTGGCTTGGAAGCCTATTTTTCAATGTTTTTTTTTTAAATGATTTTTAATAGATTACTATTAGAGATATTGGAGTACTCAAGGGAATCCTTGACCCTGAATATGCCTTTAATTCTTCTTCTACACTCTGCTGTGCAAATTAGCTATTTTCGGGGAAGGCCTTCTACCCCATTATGCATAAGCCCATTTTATAGAGGGGGAACTGGAAATACCAGCTTCAGTGCTTACATTTCTTCATTTCTTCTTCTCCATCACAGAATGAGAGAAAACCCTGTTATTTCCTGTGATGTCAGGACACTCTGATGGCTGACAGTCTTGCATCCAAACCACAAGTGTCATAGTGTAAGTACATCAGTTCACTTAAGTAATTGGGTACATTTGTCATAAATGTATTAGTTATCTTTTTTTTTTTTGAAGGTTATTGTTTAGCCCTACCATTAAGGCAGGGGCAGGTTCAAAGAAACTAGTTTGTATGATGTGTTGTCTGACTACATCTGAAGGCAAAAGTGTTATAACTGCCCTCCTAGAGAGGCGGAGACGTGATAATCATTCATATCGAGCAGCCGTGCATACTTCCAGAGAATCTACCAAAGTTAAGATAGTGTTGCACTCTAAACATACAACATAAAATTGATGTAGTAGTTGTGACAAAAAAAACAACAAACGGAGACAGAAGTTCAAATCCTGCCTTCTTTCTCACCTCTGCACACCTGGCCAATAGCAGCGCAGAGTGGGTGTGCTTGATGGACTGTTGGTTTAGAAGAAGCTATCAAATATGCCAGACTTAGCCCCCCTATATCCATCAGAGCTGTAAAGTGTTTACACCTACCCTGATGGTGGCAGCCAGGCTAAAAGAACTTAGCCAATGTGTTTGTGTGTCTGCAATGATTACATTTCAATACGTTGTCTCTTACCCAACTGTATAGTCAATCAGGTGATCAGTAAACTGTTGAGGGCAACCTTTTAACAGCACATATCGTGTTGCTTTTGGCTCGCTTTGTATCCAAAGAAATTCAGTCACCGGTAGTGCTGCATGTTTTGAATTTTATTTAAGACAACCCCCAGTAAGATACATGAGTTTTTGTACTGATATAAAACAAAGTTTTGAGTCATCAGTTTGGTCAAGACAAACATGCTTAATGCATCAGAAGAATAAAATAAAATAATATTTTAAATTAGATATGTTTTCCGATTCAGATTGGGAAATGTTCAAATGAAAGGATAAGTAAACAAACCTAGGAATAAGACAAAGCGTTAGATGTCAAATTTCCATAACTTGTGTTCATGCATCTCTAGTCATAGATACATTTATATGAAGTACATTTAACAGTATTCATAACTGCCCGTGTTCTCCTTTAGAGAAGGACTGAACTGTAGTGTTATAAACATTGTTTTAGTATGTTTTATTGGCAACGTTTTGGGATCAGTTCTAAGTTTTTTTTTTTTTTTTTGAATTTATACAATAAAACTTTCAACCGCTCCAGCACAACTATAGATAAATCAATTCTATACATTCAGCCTGTCTGTAGACGCATGTAATGTAATAGATGTTATTATAACCAAGAGAAGAACTTGGAAAGATACCAGCTGATATTGTTTAGACTTCTGCCTTACATTCATCTTTAGGCTACAGTTTTAAATGCAGCCAACCTAATACAGCTTGATGTCCACGTTAGTAACTGTAGCACAGCTGTATTTCTCTTGAGTAAATCAGTCGAGTAAATCAAACTCTGAACATTTTGAGGCCAGAGAATGATAATTCATCAAACTGTACAAAGCTTAAGTGGTTATTCAGATGAGTGGTTTCCTTTATAAGAGCTAGTTGTCTTCAGGCGGTGTAATTTAGATATGATCTATGTGAGCATTTAGGAAACTACAAGGAGTTCTTTACTTTATATTTCTTTTTTGAGAAACATTAACAAATAACTAACTTACTTCATGAATATCCACTAGCTGTCATTTACATGTTATTATTGAACCCATGCAATTTCTAGGAATGACCCGCCCTTCAATAGCAGTCACACGCTACTATCGGCCAGGCATCCATGTTACGCTACTTCGTTACTGCTTTGTAGGGCGGGACTTGCCTAGAAGTTATAATAATAATAATAATAATAATAATAATAATAATAACAACCCATCATTTACACTTCTGTAACTGTCATCATAATTCTGTAAGATCTCAAAAAAGATTTTAGTAAATTTTAAAGCAATTAAACAAACAGTTTTTTACCTGTTTAATGAGTTAAAGATGCAGTTTGTAAATAGGGATTTGACGGGTCATACATGTTAAACCAGGGACTCAAATCTTTTACAATCTCAGTGTCTCAGTGTAAAAAATTAATCAAATAAAACTCCACTCAGCTATATGTACATTTATATAAATGAGTTAATGGCAAGGCTTACGTCTTTGTTTTTTAAAAGCTCTCTTTCCCTTTTATCTACAGTAAAGAATATAGCCAAAAGTGGCCAAAGAGAAAACGATTGCTTTTCAAATTTAGTCAGCTTAGTGTGGATGCACGATACGCAATTTGGAGACTTGAATCTGGATTAGAATTTAGGCTACTTATTATGACTTTGTATCTGCATACTTGTCTATCCTGTAGAGAGGCTCTTTATTACCATAAGAAAGCAAGCAAGCAAAAAAACGTAGATACACTGCAATTAAGACCACCATCTCTTTACGGTAAACTTACAGTGAATGTATTTCTAAATTTAAACTCTGCTGCTTGTCTGTGCTAGTATGGATTTGATTGCATGACAGTACTATTCATGGGCTGGGTTGCTCAGAATGTACGATTATTGCCAACTATTTGTTTTCCTGGGTGTTTTTTGTTGTTGCGTTCATTAAAAATAATTGCGTTTTCTACTGAGCATACCACAGACTGGCACCTCCTCTGAGTCCCAGCTCCTCTCTGGGCCAACATAAGCCCTGCATACCAAGGAGGGACCAGTTGTGTTTACCTCTCTCTGCCGGCACAGCCCGACGGCAGGCTGAGGGTCCTCTCCTTTTTCCTCTGTGGTTTCTGGCAGCCAGCGCCAGATTCCTCCATGTCTATCACTGCAATCAGCAGGCCAGACCCGCAGTCAGCCAAGCAGCTTGAAACAAAGCAGCATGAATGGCTGTGCATAAAGTAGGTGAAGCGCTTCTTTTGGGATACTGAGAGGAAGGATCTGTGCTTTCTCTCCCAGCTTTGTCAGTTTTCCACTCTTTGTCATCGAAGGGCAGTTCTTCTTCATGATATGCCAAAGTGCGGCATGCCCCATTTCCTCCTCAGAAGAGGAACACCGAGCGGCATAACTTACTAACACTATCTTGAAAATGTCAGTATATTTTCTCCATGATGACTAGGTGTGTAATTTAGTGTGATTGGCACCTGACTGAGCTGATTCATCACTTGACTAAATAAAACTTCCAGCATCCCACACCTTAAATTATGTTATTATCCCTCCTGCAGATGATTTTTGCTTAACCATGCACATAAAACCAAAGTGCGTGCTGATATGCTAAATGTCTTATTTAAATGGCAGAAGGTGTAAAGCACCCAGAAAATAAGGGTGTTGGTTAAAAATGCATGTAATGCAGGGACATGTTTACCATGGAATGATAAATAGCATGATTTGCTCTGGCACCATCCTAGTGCTTTTCTTGGAGCACAGCTTTACCTTCAGTGATTATTTGGATTAGACTAAATCACACTAATACTCCTCAAGAAACAGCAGAGAAATACTAGACCTGCAGTAAAACAACGTGAAATTTTTCTCTGTGAAATCTTTTGACCTGTGACTGGTGTAGTTTTATTGAGAAGTCATACGTTTAGTAGGCAGGTTTAATTATGTAGCAATCTCCTCTACTGAAGCTGTGAAAGCCCTTTGCATTTAGTATGTATAGAATCTTTCAAATTATTCTGATGAATTAATCTTTTTGTTTATGGACAAATGAGACAATAAAATGTTGCAATCAGCTTTGTAATCGGTCTGGCTGTCTGCCACAGTGACATTTTCCTATTCCAGACATTTATTATCAAGTCAGACATTCTGGGCATAATAGCAGAAACTGAGTATTTTGCCCTAAACAATCAAATGTGTGACTGACATAATATGTCCTATCTACACCATTTTCAGTCAACATGAAAGCCGCAGTAGTTAATGCTAGTAGCAGTTAACAACGTTGGTCGTGTTGATTCAAGAAATGTGTTATTGTTGTGTGTAAGTTGACTTATGACAACGTGTTTAGCTGCGGCAATTTCATCCATGCTTTCCCGCCATTTTTGTGGCCAATTTCTTTGTTAGGATTTTTCTGGCACAGGAACGATAACATCCCCGTTCTTAATTCTGCCTAAAAAGTTTTGATTTGCTCAGTGGTTATATCCATCCATCCATCCATTCTAAAATCCAATGATGAGCACATCAGATGAATTTTCCTCCCTAGCGTTATATCAGACATATGGGCAGGCCGGTTAAAAGAATGAAAAACAAATTAAAAAATTAAATGCCACTGGTCTTAATCAATGTCTAGGCATGAAATGTCAACATTGACTAATTCTCCTTAGCTTGTATTGAGGAATAAAGATGATAAAAATAACAAAGCAGGATCATTTCCAACTGCAGCAGTTGTTCAGTGGAGTGTTATCCTTTTACAATTTACGTATTGATGTGCTCTTACGGTTTTCACATATAATCATAGTAATATAATATAACTTTTGTACCTAATTTTCTTTAAATGCCTTTTTCAGCCTTAGGTAGCACTTTAGTCCGTGGTTTGTTGCATGCTGCATTTTACACCGTAATTATCAAATTAACCAAGAATGACTTTGCGAAGACATTAATGAAGAAAAGTGTTTTATGATGTGTGTAGATATGAATCTCTGTGTCTCCACTGCTATGCGGGTTTTAGTAACCCCACACTTTCTATTGAGCAGTGAAACGGTTTTAAGAGAAATGTTTGTTATTTCACACCAAGCATACGGAGCCAGCAGTGAACCCGTCTGTGAACTTAAGTGCTCTTCTATAAACTTCTCAACAGTGTATTCCCTAGTAAAAAAAAAAATGCTGTGTTGGTCAGAGATGGATAGGGGGCATTTTGGGACCAATAAACCCAAAACACACAAATACCTCAAATGAGATGTCTCATTGTAGCCTGCAGACAGATTTACAGATTCCCAGAATCAAAGGGCAGTCACCCTTATACTGTCGCTTGTCAAAAAGGTGGGAGTCGGGGGAGGACACACAATGGCTGTGACAATATTACTGTTATTATCATTCCGAGGGTGTTCATTCCAGACTATCAAATCACTGGTAAATGATATAATTAGACATTTTGAAATCCCTATTTGGCTTCTGAAAGTGCATAATGCAAGGAAGGCTTAATTAACCTGGGGCTGCATATTTGTGTTCTTAACCTGTTGGAAAACCTCGCCTGAGCCGATCTCTCTGTACGACGGCAGTAATGAGCAGTAACGACTGCACATCCTCTCGCTGCTTTTCAGTAATGCACTTAGATATGATTGAGTCCTTCCCTGCGTTGGCTCGTTTCAGTCACGCGCTTGAAAAAGTACCCCATTACAGACCCAGTTAACTGCAGTAATCCGGGCTCTAGCGGGAGCACATCTTGCAGGATCATTAATGCCACCGCTCATTATGGCTTTGCCCTTGAATCCACATATACCGGCAGGAATCGAAAGTGTTTAATGGCTGCAGCCGTGGCGACAGAAATTCTGCCTCTTTCACTTTCTCCTGGAAATATGCGTCTTAATCGACTGCATTGCACACTTGTGTCAGGGGTCAGCGTCAGGTCCAGAGTAGAATCATTTCTCCACATTTTGTTTTGACTGATTTCACGTTGGAACAGTAACCTCCTGCATCCACAAGCAAAACAGAGTTAACAAAATAACACTTGTGTACATAAATTATTCAATCCACCTCAATTTAATCTGGTTATTTTGTTTGCATGCTTTTGGAGTCAGGAGATAGGCCAAGGTCCAGACTCTCAGCTTGGCACGTATCAGCTCTGCCGCTGTTAACTTTGTGTTTGTAATTAGTTTAATTCTACAGTTATTATGTCGTCTCACAAGGAATTTAAGCTGCTGACTGGATTCTCACAGAGCTTTGTCATTCGGGCTTGTCTGGATGAGTCTGGAGCCACGGTTATTACATGGGATGAGTCCACATGTTGTAGTTTGTTTTAGCTCTGCATCTCTAAACTGTTAGTGGCACACACACTCTTCAAAATAAGGATATATACACAATCACAAGCAGGCTGAGCTGAATAAATATTTTGAGAGGAAAAAGCTTGACCTTGGAATACCAAGCTTCAAAAGAAATATGGAATGAGTTGAGCTAAAATCTGAGCTTGTTTAAAGAAAATTTAAATAGACTTTGGATGGAGACTTGTTAAGGCCCCCCTTTTTCTTAGGTGATAGCATCAGCCCTCCCATGTCCACTGTTGCATGCTGTATCATAGATCAAAACCAGCCTTTTATCTCCTCATGCATATTTCTTCACTCCTTTCTGGCTCTCACTCTAGACAATAATTATCAAGATATATACCTAGGGCTGAGTATCATTTGACATTTTTTGATAATGGTGCTCACAGGATGCCTAAGTTTTAACATTATACAACATAAAACAGTTTAAAAATATTACTAATTTCACTACCTTACCATGACAAATATAAAAAAAATTCCCTACCAAGCACTTTTCTATTAAACAAAAGATGCCAGCGTTCTCTTATTTTCCATGTCTAAACACAAACATTCAGTCTCAAATTTGCAAAGTTTTGAGTAAATCAGATGCCATTTCCTTTTTGCTAAACTGCTTAATTTGAATGGTCACCACGTCATTTATAGTCCTGCTAATGTTTTTCAAAATTATTATTTTGTGTCATAAATGCCCAGGGACTACAGGTGGGAATTAGCAATAGTTGCTATAACCTGGTCCAAGACAAAATCTGTTGTATAACAAGTTTAATGTTTATTTGTGCATTGTCCCTGTTTCAAATGAATACATTTCCATTTCCATCACAATTCAGTTGATGTTTTTTCTAAAGTTTGAAGCAAAAAAATTGTCACTGGTTAAAATTTAACATATTTGAAATTGTAATATGACTGCAACTAATGATAAATTTCATTATTAATTAGTTTTTTTCGCTGACCAGTAAAAGAGGCTGTACATGACTTTCAGAACATTAATATACCAGTAAACCAATATTTGCTTTGTCAAGATATAGTGGGAGTACTGGCATCCTGAGCAGAGTCACACTCCCTCTGTGTGTTGTAATCTGAGTTTTTCTTTGTCTTTATTTCTCTAGCCGGTCCGGCTCCACATACATGTTAGTGCATATGAGTGCCTTATGCTTCAGTATCAGACTCGAAGGGCCGCGACAAAGCGTCGGTAGTTGACGACTTGGGGAACGGTTTGTGAGAGCCGTGTGGAAGCAATCCCAGACTTTTCTTTTCAATATTTTGAGCACTTTAATCCTCTTGAAAAAGGTGACAATTTCCATACATTTATAGAGCCCAGCGTGACATCTTTAACTTGGTTGTTTTGCAAAGTTTGCTAAGGCAAAGTTTAGCATGTTTGCTTTAAATGATGAATCCGTTTTTTTAATTTAGCAGTAAATTAAGACATTGTTCAAAACGTAATGAGATGTGTCTTTCGAAATCCTTTCATAATCTTGTCAATAATCTAAATAGGAATCGTGTTTTTCTGTGCCATGTCCTTTTGTCATTCTAATTGTCCATCTTTTTATGCAATGATTACCGTAATGACATGGTATTTATTTTAAAAGAGCATTGACCTGATAGATGAGTACATCTTTGAAGTGACAGGATGTTCATCATTTCCTCAAAGAATATGCAGCAGTGATTATACGTGTTACCGTATAATCTGAACTCTTTACCTGCCGCATGCTCCGAGCGGCCTGGTCAGGATTGGAAGTGGATTGAGAGGAGCAACTTTGCCCTTTGTAGTCCCCAGAGAGGCCGAGTGGACAGGGCTTTGTTTAGTCTAACCCCAGCGTGCTTCTTCTTCTCCTTAAGCCTTTGGAGACGCCAATCTCAGAGTGTCTGAATGACCGGCTGCACATCATTCACTGTCGGCTCCCCAGATCCTCATCAGATTCTCAACCAGTTACACTGTCCTATAATCCACAGCCATGGATAGACATCACTCTCATAGGAAGGTCATTTGGTTCTGTTTGTTATTGGTTTATATTAAGATTTTACTTTTAGAAATTTAGAATTAATTATTGAATTAATTAAGGAAATTTGTTTTAATCTGGCCAAATACAGAGGACTTCTTATCATGTTGACATGTTTGAAATGTGGTTAAAACCTACAGTCACTGGTTTGGACTCAGCACTTTCTTTCACTGAAATGTCGTGGTTAACATGAAATATCAAATCCTCATTATCAAGCATCAAACAGAAATAGTTAAATTCAAATGATTCTGTGTTGCACCTATATGTAGAACTTTGTGGTAGAACAGGAGCAGTCACTGCTTTAACGTCTTGATGGTGAGATGAAATTAGTTGCTTTGCTCCTTATTATTTTTTTCTTAATCAGTGGGTAACTAATAAACATAACTATTAAGAAGCAGTACAAGTAGTACAACAGGGAGGAACTCATTCTGAAGGATGGACCCTTTTCAGGGTGACATTATTGATGCATGCAATGTGTTGATTCTTTAGTGACTACAGTGTCAGATAAATGAGTAAAAAATACAAAAATTATATAGTTTAAAGTAAAAACATTGCTCTCTTTTCAGTGTCTCTTTCTCGGCAAGAATTAAACCTTCTTGAAAGTCTTAAACAAGAAAGAGAACCTCGTCACTCTGGGAAATGTAGAAAATTGTAGCTTGGAAAACTAGACGCACCCTAGCGGCAGCAAATGTAATTTGAAGGTAGGGTCAGTCTAACAACTCTCTGTTGGCTATCAAGCTGGAAAAAACAAATCCTGGTCAGGCCAATCACATTGTGTATTGAGTCGGTGGGCGGGCTTAACGTAAGGACGGCAGAATTGCAACGGTTCTGCATACCCGGGAGGGCATGAGACGGGAGGTCTCCAGGCTGGAGCCATACCCGACTCCGCAACTCTGGAAGACTTAAAATGAAGCACTGTGTCTTATTTAAAAAAAATCTTAAAAAAGGAAGATGTGTTTTGCTGACCGGATACGGCAAAAGTTTAATCTATCTACTAGCGTTGCTCTGGTTGGTTGTAGCGCTATCCTACTGCGTGCAGATGGAATTTGAAAGACAACCGTTTACTCCGCCCCTCGGATTGAGCCCTGCCAATGGTGAGTTCCCAGACCCTACATCTTGATGTGGGTCTGGCTTGTTCGGCTAAGAAAATTGCTGACATTCAAAAGACTTAAAGTAATTTTTTCTATTTAGCTCAATGACCAGTGTTGGGCGAGTTACCTTTAAAAGGTAATTAGTTACAGTTACTAGTTACTTCTTCCAAAAAGTAACTAAATTAGTTACTCAGTTACAAATTAGAAAAGGAAATAGTTACCTCAGGAATTAACTATTGTGTTTCTTTGAAGTAAATTTTTAAATTATCAAATGTGAACCCCCCTCCACCCCTCTGTAACTGAACCTAAAATTCATGTGCATGATCAATTATTTATGATAAATCTGACTATTATAATAAAATGGACACTTAATTATTAACAGAAACAATGTACACAAATCTAAACGATTTTAATGCTGCTATGGGACAAAGTAAGACTAGCCTCAATCAAATGCCATGTAGGTAGATATTATATACTGTATATATAGTGGATTGGTACAAATAACACTATAGACGTTTTGGAACTCTTGATATTTATTGCCCGTCATCTGGGCTTGCGATACCTGTCTGTTGTTGACTGACTTGCTTGTGTTGTTCGTTTTGTGTCTGACTATGCCTGCTTTTGAACACCCGCCCAACTCTACCTCTATTTGGCTTACCATGAAATTTTATTCAACCTCAGGCAATCGTCAGCATTTATGCGCTTGTCTCGTGCTATGCCCACTAAGAACAATAAGAAAAAGTCTTTGCCTCTTGGCTCAGAGATCTAGTTGGTCTGATGAAAAAAAAAAAAACAGCTTCAATTATAGTAACGCGCCGCATATTTTGGCAGTAACTAACGGCGTTAGTTAAGATGGGAAGAGTGATCAAATAGATTACTTACTACTGAAAAAGTAACGCCGTTAGTAACGCCTTTATTTCCATCACTGTCAATGACGACCAGTGTTGCTTACAGGTAATCAACCATCAATATCCCAGATTGATTAAAGTCTAATAGTGATTGCAGATTTTGTCTTGCTGTGTTGAAGGAAAGCAAAGTACAAGCCATAGCAGGCAGTACAGAAGGCAGCTACCCGGCCAGTCAGAATCACAAATACACTAAAAACAACCCAACCACAGACTCCACGGTTTTCACCATCAACGCTTTTCTGTCCGTCCTCACCGGATCAGGCTGTTTATCGCTGCAAAGAATTCTGTGAATTGGGAAACAATATTGAATGAATCAGCTGTGTAGAATAAATTTGTCAAGCTGCAACTTTTATAACTTGGTTTACATCGCTGCCATTCTGCAAACGCCGCAAAGACCAGAAGTTCCTGTGCCTTATTTTTTTTTACTTTTGTTTTTTTTATAAAAAAGCTCCTCAGGGAAAAGAGTGGAAGTGTGCACAGTGTTTTAAAATGTGACTTTTTTCAAAACATTTTGCATCATCAGCGCTCCAAAAACTGCTCAAATCATTTTTGATTTGCGTTTTTGAACTGCATGCTTCCCCTTAAACGAAACAATATTAATTTTTGCTATTATTTTTAAAATGATTGACATAAACAGCAGCAGTGCTCTCTAAGTGATCTGGGTGGTCTAAGTTGGTCTACTTAGTGGGAGCTTCTCGGTTGACTGTCTCTGGACTCCTCAGGTAATTTGAGGGACTCCTAATTAATTGTTACAGCATGGCAAATAGCACTGCCCCCACCCCCCGTCTTTACTTGCAGACCACAGTTGGCGTCAAAAAAGAAAAGAAAAGGTAGAGAATTGTAGCTGTGAGTCAAGGTCGGGTACAGGGCCTCTGTTTCCGAGCCACTATTTTCATACTTCAGTGTCTGCGAAGCTGAATGGGGCAATAAATGTTCATAGACGGTATGATGGATTTTCATGCCGGGTAAGAATGGGTCAGAGCAGCTGCACAGAGCAGAGCAGTGTCGGCCCGAATATAAAAAACAGATGGACAGATGATGGTGGATTCGTGTCCTATTTATCCTATAGACGCATCATCGTTCCAGTCAATTTAAACTCTCCAGTTTCCTCATCAGTTAACGCTGACTCACTAGGGAACATTTTAATTGCATCAACCTATTGTGAAGTGAATTTGTGGAGGAATTCCGTCAAATTTTTGACCAAAATATATTTTTCCTGGTTGACAGCTGAATGAGCCTTTGTTTGGTCATGATAGCGGTTTCTTTTATGACACTAAAAAAGATGATATAATCCAGTAATTATAAATATATAGCCCATAAATGATACATTTTCCAAAACCTCCATTGGCATTCCTTACTTAATAGGGCCAAAAATCTGTATTTATCTTTTAAAGTATTTTAATCATAACAATTTCTCAGTTATGACACCATGAAACAATTGATACGCTTAGATTAAATATCACTATATCATGCAAACCCAAAGATTATTACCACAGGCATTTGAATAATAAACCCCTAAACTTCCCCTGCTTGTAAATCATTTTAGTAAAGGTATTTATACATACAACAGTTTGCAGGGACTATGTTTACAGGCACACTACTATTCCACATTTATTCCAAATATGGCACAGATAGGATATTTTGTGCATTAAACATAGTTACTAATTGAATAAAGAACATTGAAACTGAATCAGCCTATTGTGAGGTAGATTTCTGGAGGAATTGAGTCACTTTTGTCCCAAGAAGATATTAGTCTTGGACGACAGATAAATGAACATTTTTATTTATTAGTCTTGAAAATGTCATCATAGTGATTTCTTAGTTTTGATGCCGTTAGCAATGATATTAAATATCCCTACATATGCACTACATTATGGGTGAATACAAAAAATGTCCTATAGTATGGTAGATACTGAATTCACACCCAGTCCTTGTGATTGGTTTTTTTAGACAGCATTTTTTAGACGGCATTCACAGAAACTTTCACATTCTTTTCCTGTCTAAAAACATTTTTTTTAAGAGGTATGACTTTTTAGCAATAAAAGCCCAATAAAAGAAGTTACATACTTTTAAAGACAGTGAGGAATGTTGCCTGGTAAAAGTTATTTTATTTGTTAAAAGGGTCAAATTAGTTTGCAATGTACAATAACACAAGTTGTTCAAGATTGTATTTGTTTAAAAAAAAAAAATGAAAAGCTGCTTCCTCAAATTAAAGAGGTTTTTAAACGGAGACAATGCTCTTGTCTTTGCCTTCATATGGGCATTTAAGCACAGCTTCTGTTTTTCTTTAATAAAGCACCAGCTTGAGTCACAGAGTCGGAAGGGATCGACCATCCCAGTTGCTGAGACGAGTTAAGGATCTTAAGCTGGGTGTCTCTGCTCTGCACCCAGTGGGCTTAAACATATATCACACTGGCAGTAGGCTGTTTGCTTTTAACCCCCTCCCTCTCTCCCTGCCCTCAGCCGGGCAGGCCACTGATCCCCTCTTTGTCTCTATCTCACAGTGAATCCCTTCTAGTCAGGGACACAACGTTGAGTTTTCACAGTCAAACAGCACCCATGCTGGCCGAGAATTTCTTTGATCCCCAATGAGCTTGTATCTGATGGAACTACTGAACAACCTCCCTCTGCCAGGTTAATGACGTGTGGTCAACTTAAAACTAACAAAATGAAAGGATTAGTTTAAAATAGGCATATATCTGTTTTGCTGTTAGCACAAAGTAGTGATTTTATCAAGTATCCAGTTCATTAGTTTTTTTGTAGTTGTAAATACCAGGTGACGGGTAGTTCTTCCTGGGAAACAAATTCTGACCCGAGCAGTGATATTTGAGTGCTGCCTACAGAAACTCAAACTTTATCAACACAGAATCCAAAGAAGATGACACTGCAGTGTCAAATTAACAATTTATTAATAAAGGTACACTTAATTAAAATTTGTTATAAAACTATATACATGGTTTATAACACTTAAATCAAGTTCTTACTAAGTGATCTCTTATGTCAACAATTATAACTTCTCCTGTGACGATATATTTAATATCATATCACCTGTGGTTTATTTTATTGTCTTTCATTGTCTGTAGACTTCAGTTATAGGTGTCAAGTTATAGTTGTTGGTGCATACTTTTAATAAAAAGTTCTATCTGCTTACAACTACATTGTATAGGTTGTTAACCATTTAATTGTTTATATGCTCATATCAATGTGTAAAAGGGGAACTTAAAATGGTTCCAGAATTGATTTGTGTGCAGCTAAAAGTCAGACCTCCTGAGTTTACACTGCGGGGGATACGATAGAAAAATATTCAGAGATTCTGAAGGAGGGCTGGTGTGGCTGTGAAGACTGAACTGTCCTGCTGACCCCCTGTGACTCCTTTGATCACTGGACCTTGGTGACAGTGCACCATTTCATGCCAAATTGCTGTCCCGCAACATGGCAGACCATCTATCAATCTAGATTTTCCCCAAAGGAACAACATTTACCTACAGAACATTTGATATGCTACAAGTAGGCAAGGAAGACAAACACAGAGAATAATGCTCTGCAGCAGCACGTGTGTTTGGGAACTAAACCTGGTGCTAAGTTAATTTAGTTAATTAATTGATTAGTTATAGCTGTCGGAATTCCCCTTTTCTAGGTGTACATATAGGGATGCATGATTATGGCCAAAATGATTATCACAATTATTTTGATCAATATTGAGATCACGATTAATTATTACGATTGTTTGTTGATTTTAACAAAGAAAACATGTATAGCCTAAAATGGGCTATTTATAACTGCCTTCACATCCATATTATGCTACATTATTCTGTCTGTCGTATAGACATACAGCTGTAACACATGTAAATGAAAATTAGCTATCTGATATAAATAGACTACGATGTATTTTTAAAGCTCCTTCACTTTTTTTCAACAATAACTGATTAGAAGAGCTACCGAGAGAGAGGGAGTGTGATGGACGTATATGCTACTCACAGAGAGACCGCTGACTCATTATGAATGGGTCAAGCATGGATCGAATGGCGGCTCAGCAGAGTTGCACACGTCGTGTGCATGAAATGTCTGTATAGCCACAGCGCTGCATTTTTATGACCTGTGATATTCTAGCCATGGGGCACAAATTTTGTAGGTCCAGCAGGCTCCATCTCACACGCTATTACTCTACGAAGTTAGTTACATTCAATAACTTCTGCTGTGTTTTTTGCTGTGGCCGCAGCGATAGCAGAGTTACCATCGGAAACACTGATACAAGTACACGTTTGCCGCTCAAGCTTAACAATATACAGCTGTGTTAATAACAATTCAACTGTGGACAAATGTCAGAAGTGTGGACTGGCGGCCGCTGTGCCCTCCATATTGGTATCGCGGCATGTGTGAGTTAATGGCAGCGGACCGCGGAGGGTACCATAGGAGATCCAAACAAATGCACGGCTTTACAGAAGAAATGGGCCATGTAATGCAAAATGAAACCATATCGAAACAAACAACATTGCTTTGTTTGTGGAACGGCAGCAGTTGCGAGGACATTAGGTGGATCAGTGCGACCAGAAAAATGTTAGTCGCACACTAGATCCCTTTGAGCTAACAGACACGGACTAGCACTGCTCACAGCTGTTGTCTGAAAAACAACAAAGACGGAACAAAATGTTGCGTTTACTGGTAAACTTGTAAACCTTGTCACCGACATATGACAACTGCTATCTATTATGGTATTTTCCTCACGTTACTCTGTCCTCTGTGACTGTCTGCATCTAGAAACTAAGCTGCGCGGTTTAAGGAGAGCTCGTTCACGCAAATTTGATTGTGGGAAGTGAAAATCTTGCTTGTGATCAAAAATTTCATTCATTTTGCAGCCCTATGTACACATCCCTGCCTCTGCTGAATTATTGTTAGCCCCGGTAGGGACAAAATGTCCCACCGATAGACCAGTAGATAGCCTACTTAAAATAGAAGTATTTTAAACTAAGCGAAGCGCTGTAACATGAACATTCTATAGTTTAATAGAACGATAAAATCTGAGCAAACGTTGCTGGTTGTAATTAGCTTCTAGAGAGCTCCGGAATGCCGGTTTTATTTTCGCTGCTTTCCGACGTGTTTTCCATCAGATCTTGAAGTGCATATTCAAGTGTTTCGCATGCTTGGCAGAGTGACACTATATCCATGGTGGTATTGCAAGAGGGATTTTAAGGGTTGCATGTTTTATTTTGTTGTGCATGATCAAAAAACATCCCCTCCCGCTGCTTTTTTCACGAATCACGCCCTGTATATAATGTATACATAATACAAAACAAGTAATTTCTGTGAAGAAGACAATTGGTACTAGCCAATCACAGGCAAATCAGGGCAGTTCTTGAATGCGGATGGGGGAAAAAAGTCAATCCAACTACCGTCAATAACAGGTTGTGCTCCTGCCAATGGCTGTGAAAGAGGTCATTTAGGCATGCAGTTAGAAACATTTCCAAAAAACTCTTTCACACATATTGCTAGTGTCCCATTGGTTGAGATTGGCATGCGTGCCTAAGGTTGCTGAACCCAGGTCTCAACAGATGTAACCCTGAGAATGCTGAATACTGTATGATGCGTTTTTGGTTTAGGTCCCTGCTCTTAGATCCATAGTTGCAAAAAGGTTAAAATTATATTTTCAAATAATTTACATAATATTGATGTAAACTTTAAAGCATCCTACAAAACGGATGCATAAAATAGTGTAACAAGTGTAATAAGTGTTGTTGGGTAGAGTAGTGGTGGTCCTTGATGTGGAATTCAAGTAGAACAGTCATCTACAGTTCAGCAATACATTTATAACAACAACAAACAGCACACACTAGATCTTATCCAATGGTTAGGTGTTTGTCTTTTTGGAGGTCCATGAAATTAAAACATTTGTGGATCCCATGACTTTGAAGAAAATGTTGAAGGCAAAACTACTCTTCTCTGCTGTGTGCTGTATTGTTTCTTTTGTTTTCTTATTTCCTGCTGTGCTACTGTATGTCTTTACCTTTATTTTTGGCTTTGAGAAAAAAAAAGTTGTATAACCAATGTGATGCTTTCAACAAAGCTCTGTTCTCTCTGCATCTGGGCACTTTTGCAGCCACATTAGGGCAAAAATGGACACGGGTTAAATACTAAATACATTGACTTTTATCAAATACATGAATGCAACCGCTGTCTGCTTTGGATGTTGGGTGTCTGTGTTTTATTTCATTCTGCGTGAGAAAAATGTTTTAGAAAACAAACAGCACACAGCCTGCAGCGGTGGAAAACTGCTTTCTTTCTGTGTTTATGTGACAGTCTAATTTAAACTAAAACAGATCTCATTTGTACAAATTGCCTGTTAATTTGCTTGTGTGCAGAACAGATGTTCGATTTCATAGTCCAATAAATTTGCCCACAAGAATCCCTTAAAAGAATCAGGGTAACACTTTAAGTCCCGCTATTTAGCATTCATAAGAAGTATATAAACATTCAATTTAAGGTTGAAAAGCACACTATAATGTAGTTGTACACAGCTATAGGGACAATTTGAGTGCATATTAATGTACAGTATATCTCAAAAATGTTACCTTCTTCTTTCATTCATAATATGTTTATATACCAATCTCCATTGAGGGGTGCTTGAGGAAGAGTTAAAGTTGTTGACCAATACATTAGTTAACACATTTATCTGCTTATAACACCATAAGGCTTTAAATTAAAAGAACTTAAAATAAAATGTTAAATTACACATTTTGAAAGTAGTTCATTTGTTTCTTTGCATTCTACAAGCAGTATGAATGTAAAATGAAGTGAATTTTTTATGCTCTGAATTCCGGGAATCTGCAGGGTGTATAAATCAAACTTAATCAGCCACCTGAGCAGGTATGAGCTCTCACTTGTAGTTTTATGTTTGACAAAAGAAAATGAAGTAAAACAACCAACACATTTTTAGTGTTTGACTGCAGGGCCCTTGGGAAGAATGTGTCTCCCACTAAAGCGTCACCTCTCAAAGAAAGCATATTACGTTACATACAAACATGTCATTTGTGGGACACTTGGGTGGAAATGTCTCCCTGGGGAGCAATCAGACTGACTCCAGCTTTTTAAAAAGTCTCCTCTCTCTGCCACTCCTCATTTTTCAGACTCCTGGAATTAGTCAAAATCCTAGCTTGTATTCTTTGCC
This sequence comes from Etheostoma cragini, assembly GCF_013103735.1. Lineage (NCBI taxonomy): Eukaryota > Metazoa > Chordata > Actinopteri > Perciformes > Percidae > Etheostoma > Etheostoma cragini. Next base: position 18,329,625 of record NC_048421.1, read on the forward strand.
TTACCCACACGGCTCAGTTACATTGATTAGAAATCAATTAACATTTTCCTGTTCTGAATGTTGCTTTGTAATTCAACTCCACAGGAGATAAATCAGAGCTTGGAACATTTTCTTCACAGCAAAAACTCTGCAACACGTTTTGATCTGAAGTTTAAGAACAAGAAATCCAGAAAAACAACTAATGCAAGATTATATTCATCATCAAAGTAGTTCAGTATATATCTTTTCCACACAATGTAAGAATAGTGCCATAACTTATTTAACTTCTTTAACTCTAACTTTTTGACTGTCTTACCTTGTCTGTGGCTCCCCATCTGTTTCCTACTGAAGACATACTGTAAGTATTTAAGAAAAGCTCACAAATATGTTTATTCTTTTAAAACTAAGGCTCCATAATCCCCAAAAATTGGAGCTGGCGTTATTCAAACAAGAGTGAATAGTCTGTGTGCGTGTGCGTGTAAGTGTGCGTGTGTGTGTGAATATGTCACCCAGGGCCACAGACATGCGCGGCATTTAGCAAACGCGCTGCAAATACACACAACCCAACCAAATACACAAAGGCGCTGCAATTACACACACCTAAATACAAAAACACGTTTCAAATATACACAACACAACCAAATACACAAACGCGCTGCAAATACAGAAACCAAAAAGAAAAGCACAAAAATTCTGTAAACAGAAATGATGCAGTGCCTTTGCACTGGAAAATGGAGAATCATGCAGATTTGCTGAGATGGATTTTGATTTTTGCTTTACATTTGTCGACTAAAAATATCTGACATGGAAGGCTGCTGCTCACTGGTGATTTTAACTTTACATTTCTATTTTCATAGCAATACACCAATGACATTGATAGTGGAGAAAACATCTGTACTTCACAGACAGACCAAGTAATCTCATATCGGAAATAATGTTATCTCTTTCCAATATGTTTAATTTTAAGGTACATGGAGACAAAAAAACAATCTGCTGGCTCTGTCTGTTTTGTTGTAAAAAAACAGATTTCCCTTTGATTTCTGTTTTGCAACAGTTTCTCATGAGCCTTCCACCACCATCCTGGCTGTACATTAACTGCTGTTTTTCTCCCTATAAGCTAGAGAGATTTATTCATACTATGTGGTACTTTTAAAAACAATATCAAACATGTGACCTGCACAAGAAAAACTAGATGGAATTGGAACAGACCTAAAACAAAACCTGCAAAATCATCACTTAAGATGAGGGAGAGGTCTTGTTTTTAATTTGTCAGTTGAATTATATTATCGTAAGAGAGAAACTATTCCAATGATTACATGCAAAGAAAGTGAATGCATCTTTCTTCAAGCTAAGCCAGGCTCTGTGACCGTCAAACATGTACTGCTTAGCTTACTTTAGAGACAGCAATTTTGGAAATGAAACTACTAAGGGGCTTTAGGATGCACCCCAAGGTCCTGAACCTGGTCCAGCCTGTTTACTCCAGCAACAGAAGGGGCATCTGCTCAGTAGGGCCGAGGGTGGCTGTATAAGGTTGCACTCTAACATTTACACACTTGGCACTGGCAACAAAGCAGCCATTCCTCTGGCAACCACCGCCGGTCATTAAGCATAATTTGTCTGGTATCCCTGTGTTGAAAATGCACAAAGGAGGGTGAGTAAAGCCAGCGTGAGGTTGTCTTTTGGGCTGTCATGTGTAGGGATGGTGGGGGCCCCATGCTGGGCGGTGATAGTGGCGGTGGTGGGGGCGGATGGGCAGACAGCGACAGAGAGGCTGGCTGGGGGTGCTCCCACAGGACTTCTTGGGGACAGCAGCAACCCGAGAGGGATGCCCCCCCATCCAAATCCCACCTACATTTGCACCACCCCCTCTTGTGTCTGACTGTTAAAACAACAGCCCCTGTGGCCAGCCAGGCTCCATCTCCCCTACTGGATTTATACTCGTTTCTCAGTTCTCACCACCCTCTATTACACCCTCCCCTCCGTCTGCTGCTTCTGCTCCATCCTCCATCGACCAGGAACCTTCTCCTCTTCCTGCCTTGTTTTGCTTTGCCTCTGCTACTCTAGTAAACAGCTTCCAAAATTTTTGACACTCTCAGCACGATATGCTGCCAATAAACGTGCAGCCGCAGCAGCAGTGATCTCTTGTGATGATTATGACGCACCACATTCAGAGAGTTACCCTGCTTGGATCTACTTGGGAATTGGACACATTGAAACACAGACCAGAGACCTGCAGCCATTACAAAACCCTGACCTAAACCAATTAGACTCGGTCATTTGGACCTAGCCTGACATGCTCGTAACTAGAGCCCAACTGATATGTCAGTGGGCTGATATTATCTGCTGATATTAGACATTTCCCGATTTATCGGTATCAGCAGTTATTATGGACCAGTAAAAATAAAATAAAAAAATTCAATAGTCATTCATCAGAATCATTTAAAATGACAAATAAATTATTCTGCTAAATTAATATCTCATCACAAATAAAATAAAAACGGACAGTCAACCATATTATGAGCGTTGGTGTTGCATAGTTTGTCCACCAGAGGGCAATCCACACCGTCCCTGTTGGCGACAGTGATTTTTTTGGGGGGGAAATGTGTGTTTTTGTTCAAGGACTTTAACTTTCATATCTTAAGTTTGTATTTTTTTACATTTTATTTATCAGAATTTTAATATATTTTAATTTTACTTCTGTTCTGTTGTGACATTAAAACAAAATATTATCATATTATTTAGTATAAATTCATAAATAACTACAAATAACTAATGTTAGGGAAATCTGTTTATGTTATCTATTTTGTTACGCGTTTCTGGATTTATTTTTGAAATAAATATCGATTTTTAAATAACCAAATATTCATATTGGCCTTAAAAATTCTTTATCGTCGGGCTCTACTTGTAACCAGGACATGGTTCCATTTTCCTTCCGCGGGCAAAAACACAGATTAAAGCAGCTGACTTTTGCAAAGACTATGTTGCACACAAAGTGCAAGCTTGGTACCAAACTTCAATACTTTTAGGCACCGACAGAAATGCCTCAATAGTATCGTGTATCAAAAAATGCCTCGTCATTCAATACAAAATTTTAATACCAAAGTAGTAAATCTCATCAGCGTCAGTGAGCTAATAACCATGCAGAACGCTTGTACCAATGTCTAATATCGCTGGGGATTAGCTGTCCAACGTTACACGTCGTAGAGGCTGAAAAATATATATATTTTTTTACCATAATGTGTATTGTGTATAAACAGTTTTTATTCAGATGGATTTTATAAAATCAGTATCGTAAAAAGTATAATTTAGGAACCGGTATCAAATTCAAGGTATCATACTGGTATCAATATCAAATTTGAAAGATACCTAGCACTAATAAACGATGTTTTTGATTTAAAATAGGAGTCAATGACAGTTGTTACTTTTTACTTGGGGGTTTTGAACTATAGACTATTTCCTGCTTTGGTACCTAACATAACCATTTGTTGTTTATGATGTTTAAAGAAATGGCCAATGGCTCCTTCTTGATAGGGAAGTTTCAATTTTTACATTGATTTCTTGAACTTCTCCATCAACACAAGATACCAAACCAATAAAAACTCTCTTCTTCGTTCTCTTTCAGTTGGTACTTCCCTCATCAGACACACTTTTCCAGTCCTCTCATCCATTGCTTTCAGAGAAAGGCTTCAGCGTGCCGTGACCCTGAACAGGATAAGCAAGTGTAGAAAATAACAGCATGGATGGACCAACATCTTCTGGTAAGGAGTGGTGTTGAATTTATTGACCATTTAATATCTGCAGGGTTTGTCATTACTAACTCTTTATTATTTTCAATGGAACGGAGCACACATTATAGGGGTGCATATTTATGTATGTCTGTTTCTGTTGTCACAACGCAGCAGTGGCAATTCTGATTGGTTTGCGGGTCATAAATGTTAGTGGTCGCATTGACACCCGCGATGCAATCCCTTTCATACACGCACATGCATCTTTCAGCAAAAAGCAGTCTACACGGTAACATGACACAAACGTTTTAAAAAGCATCAAAGCAAAGTAAAAAATTCCAGTTTTAGAGATGGAAATGACTGCCTATTGTGGCTGGAAGCCTCAACTGAAAATATTTTTAATGTATCTTCAGAAAGGTGGACCCTGGACTGACTGATCCAGGATAGATTACTTTCACTATTGAAATCCACAGTCTGACTGACATCACATAAATGTAATACAATCTCCCAACACACAGGACAGACCACTATACAAGTATGAAGTAGCAAATAAAATGCTAACCTAAAACTGTGTAAACTGCTGCTGTGTCATTTCTTTTGCCTTCTCTGTAGAGTCACACATATATTATGGACAACACATCAGCCTACAATGCGGAGTGTTAACTATTTTGCAAATAAAAAGTGAAAAGGCTGACCTAAATCTTGACAGTTTAAGAACCTCTAGCACAGATACTTTTTAAGCAGGGGTCTGTGGCTCTGCTGGGTCTATTTGTGAATTTTTACAAAGTTGCTGATGTAAACCAGCAGAGCTCCTGTTGAATAACAGAACACAGAAACTTCTCTGCCTTAGTGTCACATTTTATGATGAAAGGGAAAAAGGGAGAGAAAAACAATTCTGTCTGCCAGAAGTGGTATGAAATCCCGTCTGTCTCCATGTCTGTTTGAATTCACAGCAACAACACTGTCACATGTTGAACCAACATGAGAGGCTGACTGAGGTGTGAACTGGAGGAGGTGTGAGGAGCTTATAGAGCCAATAAAGTGATTATAGGTTCCTTCCTATCAGTCGCACACAGTTGCCTGACGATTCAATTCAACAGCAGCTGATAGTTAAACAAACATTTATCTGCACAGAGGTTTAAACGCACAGATCTGTGAGGCCTTTTAAAATTTTAATTTCTCATTTTGTCTAATTAGCAACTACCAAAACAGCAATTCTGAGAAGATGGAGCCAGGAAATACTTAGCATGTTTGTTTAAAAAAGTGAATGAAACAATCAATCTTTTTACAATAGTTGGCAATCCATTTTTGTAGATTGACTCTTTGGCTCTACTTCCCTTGTCTTAATTCTTAACACTGAATATTAATGCTGCATGAACTGTAAGTTGACAGATTTAAAGATATTGAGTAATTGAGATTTGATTCAAACATCTGTGTAACACCACATTAGAAACCCGTTTTAGTTATGTGTTTGTGTGAAACCCTTCCTTCATTTTGACATGACACAGAGCAGTGACCAAAATGAAAGAGAAGCATGAAGTCATGCGTCTGTCCCATCTCTCTGCCCAGTGCCAAACCGCCGGCTGGTGAAAGTGTCTGTCCGTCTGTCTACCTGCCTGCTGGTTGTTTGACATGCTAAAGTTACTTGGAGGCTTACAGACGTCCTCTCCCCGCTGACGGCCTCTCCCCACTGACGGCCTCACCCTGATCTTCTGCGGCTGCTGGAGCTGTGGAGGTGAGCTGGGAAGCGCCTGGGTGGCAGGGCAACACACGGGGCCTCCCTGGCTGGCGCCTGTAATTTTACCTTCCCATTCATCAGCCAGAGATATTAATAATAACAGCACATCTGGATTCACTTTACTGTCTCGGGTTAACCCTTTCACTGCAGCACTGACTGCTACTGCAGTCAGTGCTGCAGTGGACTCTCCCCCCAGCTCAAGTCCCATTCCTCTTGCTGTCAGTCTTTATTTCTATGTCTCATTCTCTGCTGCACTTTTTTCTTTTCTAGCTTCACAGAGAGCCAGCCAGCTCACCTGAAAACCTTATGTGCACTCACACTGGCTTGTTTTGTGTTGACACGTTCATAGTAGCTGTCTCATACATACATTTTGACCATAGCTATTTCTTATCTCTAAAATGTCATTTTTACTTTGTGTTGATGTATTTCATAGACTTAGAAATGTACAGTGTGATGTATAACACAGGGAAATCTACTATGGCAGCAATCATTTTAAAGACACATACTATTCTCCAGTACTTGCCATAGCTGTACTGCATTGCAGCTTATTTGCATAAAGCTTTAGTGCGTAACCTTTTTACAATAATCAACATATGTTACATTCAAGTCATTGCCAAGTGAGTTGATATAAAGTGTATTAAGACTATCAGCTCCACACAACTCTTTGTATTTCTCAGTATACCTATGTTCAGAAAGTTTTGTCGTACGGCAACTTCTTTGCACAGAAACTTGAGTCAAGATAATTACCTCTATTGAAGAGACCATCATATTTTTATAATCCTCCGTGTCCTTCTTGGCTACAAGTAACTGTGTAGAAGAGGGGTGGGCGTAGGGCGCGGTCATGGAAGGCTTGTGTCATGTGGTTGCGCTAACAGTTTTGTTGTCATTACTTAGAATTCCTCAAGGGGGAGACAGAAACTACGCACTATTGCTTTAAGATGAACTCTGCTGTCTTTTGTAACTCCCTCCACACAATTTTTGTAAGCATTTTGATGGCCAGGCGATTTGTTTACTTTCCGGTTCTTCCACTCTGTTTACTGGCGGGTTTTAGCCTATTGCACTTCTGGCAGTATTGCCCTGTTGCCTGGTTAATCCACCCTGAACCAGTTGATGGAAACGCAGCTACCTTTTCACACACCTACCTGCATTTTTGTTGTTGCTTAAAATTCACTTAATAATTGAAAGAAACACAGCTGCAGTGAAAAGCAGAGGTGTATCTGCCAGCCATCATTCCATTTTTCTTGACTCAAAGCACACAAAAATAGAATCACTTTTTCACTTTTTCATAGCTGCGCACAGTTAAAAGCAACAGAATCAATAACATACAAGATGCTGCACTCCACTAGTACACACTTTAGACTTTTAGCATGTGTCCAACGCAACTTGTCCACAAATGGTTACTTCCCTTTTCTACCAAAAGGTGCATAAAAAATGTTATAGTTACATCAATGTTTCCCACACATAGACTAATTCGTTGCAGTGCGCCACAGAATGTAATGCTATTTAAAACACAAAGCGTATTCGCTTTCCTTGCTCTCCCTCAGTCTCTCTGCCTCTAGCCCCTCCCCCTTGTGAAGTCTCACGACACGTGCATAACAGCATCAACACTGCAATTCGGGCAGAGGCTATCGTTACGTTAATGCTGCTTGTTGTCTTGCAATGGAATGAACTGTACTAATAAAAAACCTCACAGGACCACAACCGCACCGTTGTGAAAGCTCCCCGAACTGGACTCAAGCCAGAATAAAAGCTGTAATTATATAAAATTGTCTGTGCAAGTTTTGATCTACAACTCAAAGTTGTTTGAATGACAGAAATCTGCTCAGATGAGATCTAAATGAGTACAACAGGACATGTAACCTAATATTACACAACAGCATGTTTAGGATTGCCAAACCATGGATTGAAACACTTAAAAAAAGCCATATTTATATATGATTTAACAAGAGTTAGGAGGAAACAGTGTTGATATTAATGTAACTTTCTGTATTGATTATAGTACAGCATTATGGGTATTTTATCTGCTGAACCGTTACATTTGGCATAATGGCTACCCTTTCCTGTCATTTGTTTTCATTTTAAAGAGCAATTTTGTTGTACTTTAACAGAATAGGAGGCAGGAGAAAGACAGAAATGAGTAGATTTTGCATCATTATCGCGATATTCAACGTTAAAATATAGGGTATATTAAATATTTTCCTCATATTTAGCCCAAATAAGCACCCAGAAATTGTGTCAGAAGTAGCATTGTCCAACAATATTTTTATTTTATTTATTTGTTTAATATGTAAATAGTTATTTAATTTCTAAATTATCTGATAATGTTATCTGGTCATTTATTACACTTTTGTTTGACTAGTTTATCACTGAACCCAATGAAGCCATCACGCGCCGTGCCATCTTAACCTGCGCCAACCGCCACCCACCAACCCAAGTAAATTCTCAACCAATGACATACATTGATGAAAGGTTTCCACAAAGTCAACCCAACATGCATGGCAAATTTACACAGTCGTTGGCTGAGGTAAGAAAGTATGGAGGAAAATTATAAAAGCAGCACTTTTGTTTTTGCTTCCATTTTTCATGAGCTGAACTCAAAGACTTTTTCTATGTATTTCTATGCCAAAAAACAGTCAGTATCATCCGGTTCATCGGTAAAGAGAACACCTCCCCAAAGTGCCAGACGCCACAAATGTGAGCATTTGCCCTCTCAAGTCGGTTATGCAATAATCATGCTGCCTAGTCAGCACCCATCTATCTATCTATCTATCTATCTATCTATCTATCTATCTATCTATCTATCTATCTATCTATCTATCTATCTATCTATCTATCTATCTATCTATCTATCTATCTATCTATCTATCTATCTATCTATCTATCTGTACGCTGCCACTCTGAGTGTACAACCAAGTACAACATTGTGAATACCTTTTAGGAGAGACTGAGAGAAAGTGGGTGCTGTTATCTGTATTTGTGCAATTCATGCACTAAGACACAAAGAAAGAGTTATTGAATAAGAATCAGGGAGGCAGCCAGGACGTGTATATGATGGCAAGCATTTTTTGCCTTTAGATGTGCCCAGCCAACACGCCGTCAAAACTACTCTGTTTTTTACACTGAAAGTATACTGAACCCTAAATGGCCGTTGTAAAAGTCTCCACTTCCAAAGTGCCAGCAGAGGTTCTTATCCCCACCTAATTCAGTGAAGAAAGAACTAATAAGCTATGCCATCCATTCAATTTTCGTCAGCGTGCCAAACAATACAAAATTGAGAACCACACTTTGTTTCATGTCAACATGAGACGATGGGGTGTAATAACTCAAGTCATTGGCCTGGCTGTAGGCTGCTTTTACTACAACACTGTATACATGAGTGTCCTTAGACTTCGCTGCATGGAGGCAGAGTAAATCAACCCGCTGAGCTGTCTATAGGTGGAGCCAGGGCCCTGCTACTGGCCGCCAAGCTTGGCTCCACGCCCGTCGCTCGAGCCTCCCGCTGGTGGCAGCAGGTGACAGAGGTCTGCTGTGTGTAGAGCTGACAGCCCCCTTGCATAGGAACACTTGCTTCATTACCAGACCCCTCCAAGCCCCCCCTTCTAGCTGTAGAGAGAGACAAGAAGACAGACACAAGTAGAGAGAGGCTTTACTGCTGTTTCTGTGGTACAAACATGAGTTTGAGAGGAGGCAAAAAGCTCAGTGTGCATCACTCATCTGCTCATGAGTCAACACTCATGATGTCACACGTTGCCTTGCCAGCCTCACACACAACTATACTGTATTACCAATTTTTGTATAAAAGACCTTATTTATTAAAAAAAAAAAAGGGGAGAGACGGCTCTTTTTCCATGCAGTGGACTGAGCCGTACCTCCCAGAGAGCCCTGACTGTTAAACCATCGTGCCACAAACAACCTGCTGAAAACACTTAGAGTATTTCTCCCATACAAAAATAAACACTGGCCAATTAGTTTTCTTATTTTTGGAACTATTTTAGCTGCCAGAGAAGTAGAAAATATAACCAACCAGACGTGGCCTGACACGGAGGACTGCAATTTCAGTCCTGGACGTCTTTTGGTGTGGACATCCAGGAGCTGCTATAGCTATCAAGGCTGTGCATCAGCCTCAAGGACACTTATGTCTCTGAAAATGAATCCTCGCTGTGGAAACAATAGTACCACTATGATCCAGCACAGAGAGAGATGAATTCACATGAGGACAGGTCATCTTGATTTATGAAGTGTGAATTTGGAGCTGCGAGTTTGAGACCAAGGTGGGGTCGCGGGGGTTGCATGGCACAAACAGCCGTCTGTGTTGTAGGGGCTGGAGACACGGTGACCTCCCGTCATCTCCCCCCACCACCACCACTACGCTCTGACTCCTGGCCTGTTCGCTCATTCACAGGAGCCTCTGGCACGGCTGCCGCTTTGGCTTCTGATGATCTGTAGAAATCCAGCCAGATCGCCATGTGGGGATCAACGCCTCTGCTTCGGCAGGGCGCTGAAATGCGCTAAATGTCCTGCTAGCCGCAGCTGCCCGTGCCTGCTGTGTGTCTGCGCTGCTCGTCAGGCTTCATTTATATCACACGGCAGGTTGATGGAGTGCTGAATCATCCATCAAGACCACAAATATTTACTTTGATTCCAGTAAAATAAAGGCTGATCTAAAACTGCTGACCTAGAGTCAACATGTTAAACATGTCAAAGGAGAGAGTGTGAGGCCAGTTGTGTATGACTGTGTACCCCTGAGTATTACTCCATACTAGGATTTGATCAGTACAAGCTGATGAGGATCCTGTTGAAATAAAGCTGACTCTACTTGATACTGTTCAAAAGGGAAAATAATCTGACAGTGCGAATGAACTTGAATCATTTTGTAAATATTGTAATGCTCAAAGATTGTCAAAAACCAGCAGTTGGAAGTGAAGTTAGAATTGTCACCAACTGTTGTGGAAGTTTTATTGATAAACATTCAGTGATTTTCTCTTTCTGCAGCAGCTTCACCCTGGATTTGTGTGTCTCAAGCTAAATGTCACAATTACTACATCTCTGGACACAGGTGTTGCCAACTGACTCGAATAATCCCTGAGCCAGCCACATTTGCTGTGAAAGACTGTGACGAAATTTGTGAATCATTAGTAAGTTAACCTTTGAGCTTTGAGTCTCCATGTAAAAGTGACATGGGTTGTGGAAAAATTGTCAAACATGATGGCAATCTTTTCGGATCAAAAAACAATATCTGTTGCAAATTGTCCTTATGGTGATGTTTCTGTGTTAGACCAAAAGTCTATTTCTTACATTAGGGGACACAGACAAACCCCTGACCTTTTTTTTATGGCTGCGTTGGTGGAGGCAAGTTGCTTCAGATACTGATGAAAGGAAGAAATATAATCCTGTTTAAATAACAGATCTGAGTCTCAAGGATTGTCAGAAGGCGTAGCATTGCACAATATTATGTCATGATACTGGAAATGTAGTAGTCTATACCAATACGAGTAAAATTCCCCGATTCTCGATACCCAGTTGGAAATGGGAAAAAACTATTTGCCAGCTGTCTCAAACAAAGAATAATGGTAGCGTGTATTTCAGTATAAGGACAATAAGATGCTTTGGATACGTTGTTAATGTAATGTTTACATGAATTGAAACTGGCTCACCTTGAGTTCTTTCAAAACATCTAGATGTCTTTTTAAGGTGCTTCGCTAAGTCAGAAGTGTTTCCCCCTTTTGTTTGATGATGTTTGATGGCACTGTTTGCATACTGGTTTTTGCTAATTTAAAATGAATCCCCGATGATCTGCCTCAAACTCAAACTACTTCCACAAGCAACTCTTACTGTTTTTATTTTCTTCTAGTCAAGGGGGAACTGTTGCTGCAGTTGCACTTGCCACCATCTTCAACGGGTTTTTTTTCTTTCGTGCTGGTAGGTGTTCTTCTTCCTTTGACATTTCATGGCAGACTAGAACTTTTCTAAGCGTATATGTTGTCCCCGTTAGGTCCAGAAGATTCACGTGTCTGGTACTGTGGAAAAACAAGTACCGTCACATTTTCAGAATCTTGGCATTGGCTTGGTAGCAAAGCATCGGTTCTTGTCGGTTCTCGTTTCTCGGTCCTTGTGACTCTCTAATAAGTCTGGTAAGGTTTCACGGTGGCCATGATTGTTTTTATGTTTTGTCATGATGATTGCATGGTAAACAGAAATAGTGTGCATTGTCCATTTACAAATTAATCTACCAGAAATGTATGCTTGCATGTATTTAATTGGCCACCACAGCTGCTTGCTGGATGGCAACGTCTGGCAAAAGTTGCCTCAACACCTTTTACTGGCACCACAGCTAAGCCAACCAGCGGTCATGTTGAAATTACTAATGACGCTGTATTTTTTCACTCAGAGCTAGTGCTGGTCTGAACCATACAAAATGTAAATAAGATGCACAACAACAGCTCTCCAAAACTGAAGCCAAAACATCTTGATTGCCCCCTGGTGGCTGACTGCAATACAGTTCTTAAACCCTACCCCCTCCATGTTAGCCTAGTCAAATACATTTCCCCCAAAGATAGTTTCTGTCATTTTAGGTAGTTCTAATCATGCTGATGTTTGTTCAAGTCTTAATTTTCTTGAACCCGATCACTACTGCGCACACTCTGGCGCCAAATTATTTCACTAGTGCAAGACGGCAGTGCCCGTATCCAATATACATCTGACATATTTGTGTACACTGGGAGAAAGTGTCAGCCATCCTCATATACAGTCTACATGTAGACCTCACTTCCTGTTTGTGTTGATTGTGTTTTTACATCACAGCTTAATAATGTGGCTTATCAAAAAACGTTGGGATCAGTTGCTGCAGAATTCTAACAACCTTGACAAAACTTCTTTAAAAAAAAAAGAAAATACTGGAAAAATTATAATGCACAATGAGCCAAGAAAGTTTGAAAAAGTCATAGTTCAGAAGTTAGGTGCCTATACATAAAATAGTCTACCTGTTACAATGGCCCTGAAAGACCCATTTGTGTAATATCAAATAGCTGAATTGCAGTGGAGATTAGAACCATGTTATCTCTGTAGGACTTTAGTTTATTAAGTGACAGTTTTTTTAAGTCAGATAAATAAATAAAAGTTAAACTTTTTTCCACGTCCATTACAATGATAAACTTGTCTGTCACCTGTATTTTTTCATGTACTTTATAATGATGAAGTTGTCTGTCACCTGTATGCTTGAATACAAAGTCAGTCTTCAGAGTAATCATCAATGAGTACTTTGTTTTGAGTTTTGGTTTAATGACTTTGTTTGGATGCAGAGATTATGTCTGTAAAAAAACTTTTATGAAGGGAGTGGAAGGAACACACACACTCATACCAGGCTTTGGGTGCTTTGAGTGTCAACTCTGCAACCTGGGGGAAGAATGAGCTAAATGTGCTAATTATAGTGCTCGTTAAAAGCACAGATATTTATGAGTGCTCTGAAGATGATAGAGATTGGACATAAAGGGTCCGTTAGAGTAATATTTAATCCCATTTTAATAATTATAATGCGCTGGGGGTCCAGGGTTCAATACCTGGTATTGAACTGTCTAACTGCCTCCCCTTATAAATGTCAATACAATTAAACCTTTTAAAAAGGATTTTAGTGGACTGAAATATTTATCAGACATAAAAATATTCAACCAATCAGTTGCTAAACTGACTTAAGACTTAAAATGACTATTTCAAATTTTGACTCTCAGCAGTATTCAGAATAAGTGGGTAACAGAGTCCATATAAATGAAAAAGTGTGACTTGCAAATCTGCCATTGGACTAACGGTCAGTGAGGAGTAGCAATTAATTTTAATTAAACCCACAGCAGGAGTGATTATTGTGATTGTGTGCTCTTGGATCGCAGAGGAATGGAAAATAGTGCTAAACAAACTAGCAAATTGCACACCTCCCAAGTGCCAGAGTAAACAGAATAGCACCCACTTCATGTCTGTGTGTATTCAGCTTGGCAATGTGGCCTCAATTAGCACGAGGTGTGAAACAGCGAACTGAAGGAAGATAAGGGAGAAAGGTGCTTTGTGCTTTCCGAACGGCACTGTAACTCCTTTCTGTCACCAATAACCTTCAGCACAGAGCCACTAGAGGTGGGATATCAGGCCTCTAAGGTCTGCTTGGATGATTTTGTTTCAAAGAAAAAGACCGCAGACTCTCTAAATCTCTCAGGTCTTTGTGATTTGCTCTTGCGTGAATGAATGAAAGCTATCAGAATCCTTGAGTCCTTTCTGTTGTGTGTTTCTACCTGAGCGTGCCTTTCCTTCGTACCAGCGCTGAAGGCTGTTGCCAAGAGAGAAGTCTGCTTTTCCTCACTAAATGAGAAATCAGCAGGGAAGGCTACAATGACCTGTGCATGGCTCAAACAAGGAGATTCATTTTGAATGCATATCCTTAAGCACAGGTTTAAAAGTCGTCTCAAGCACCAGACCCCACAAAAAAGGGCCATTACATCGGCCGGTTTATTAGCCAAAAGGAACTGTGTTTGGTTAACTCCAGAATGAAAAAAATCTAAGTCTCAATTAAGCAGGCGTCTGTCTCAAGTAGACTGTCTTTTTAAGGAGGAATAGTTCACTATCAAACTGTTCCTGTGGTAAAACAGTAGGAAGGGATTAGAAGAAACAAAAACAACTCAGCGTTAAATGAGCCTGGCAATCCTGATGACATTTAATGAGAACCATATTTGGACTTCACCCATGCAGCCACATTAGAAATGAAATATTCCAGCGAGTGAAATATAATTTAACATGCTGGTTTTATTTTTTATTTTCTGCCAGCAAGTTGAACTACTTCATTTGAATTGTCAAAAAGGAAATAAGTGATTCAATCTTCTTCCTTTTTTTGCATGATGTTTTTATGTTATCTGTATGTGTGAGCCCTACATGTGAATACACTGGATTGATCTGTCAAGTGTTTTGGGGGGGTGGGGTGGGGGGGGGGGGGGGGGGGGGGGGGGGGGGGGGGGCGGTAGTTTATGATACGTGCTGGTCAGATGAAAAATGTAAGGGTGACATTTTCCAGACTTTTCACCATCATTTACTGTAAACTAAATAAGTCGCTCAAGTGCTTGTGTGAATTAGCTCATTCAAAATGAAACAGAGATGCATTTATCTAAAGCGGATGGTTTATGGCTGATGTAGCAGCTGGCTAAGTTCTTCCATTAAATTTTTTTTCAAAGAATGATTCTCTGAGCACGAGTTTAGACAGGTTTGCAAATTGTGATACTTTCCATGGCTGCTGCTTAGTGAGCGTTGTTTATTTGGGAGCTAATTTGGCCGGCTTTATTGAGAGGCTCGCCGTGGCACCGTTACAGGTAGAAATATTGTCCCACATGAGTTATAAATACACTGCAAAAAGTGTAATTAACAGGCCATTTCATCTCATATTCAGGCTGTAAATTGTGCCTTTCTTCAAATAAGGGAAATGTTCTGCTAATTGGGTGATTTGCTTTTTCTTGGGTTATATGCAGTGTGCCTTGTTTGATTGTCTGGGGCCGACAAGGCCCCAGACAATCAAACAAGGCACACTGCATATAACCCAAGAACTCTAGGCCATAACTCTACTTATAGAAAAATGTCAATTCAATTAAGAAATGTTTAAATTAAAATGTACCCTTTACATACAGTTTTCTACTTGTGTTTTCCCCTAAAGCTTTCACATGGTTAAAGTGATCTTATTCCTCGCTGTCTAACAATATTACATCTAGTTTGAAATCCGCTTATTTTAGCTCTTTATTGAAGGTAAACATTGAAAACCAAGACTTGTTTTTTTAATGGCTTTAATGGCTCACTGACACACAAATTGAAATATTCTACACATTATTTTATACACATTTCCACAAAAGTCAGCCTGACATATTTGGTATCTTTAGAAACTTTTAGGTTTTCTACTAAAATGTAATTTTTTACATTTCATACAAACAATGTTTGACTGCACAGCATTAGTTTGTAATAACTCACCCACGGGCTGGCTGATGCTGCTTATTAGGGGCTTAAAGAAAAAGAAGATATGTGTGTACATTAAGTAATTGAGAATCATTATTTCTGCTTTATTTAAAAAATAAAGGTCTGAACAGACATGACCATCTAAAATTGTGTGCATTTTAACAGTGATGCTTTGTTTGGAGGGACATGGGCCACAGTATGTCCAAATTATTATGCTGCTTTTTTTATTATTGTACAGATGGGGGGGCATCAAGCTGAGATTTGCAGACTGATGCTTTTGATCAAATTTGTTTGTCAAGGTTAAATTTGACTTTGAATGACCACAAATGTTCCCAGTTACACAAGCAGGACTTGAGATCCTAGCGCTCCTGATTTTGGGCGTAAAGCAGAACCAATGAAATTCTAAACAACGCCTTGGTCAACTGTAGTTGTTTTAAATGTGCTATATAAATAAACTTGACTTGACTTGAACCTCTTGATCTATGGTGTAAAAGATTTTGGGACTTCAAGTTTTGTTTTTGTTGAAATAAATATTCGGATCCTTTCAAGTAAAGGTAGTACTGGATAACTAAAGAAGCAAAATACATACATATGTACTTGAGAACTTGAGTAACTGTTCCTGTTTTTTGATTTTTGTTTACAATACGTTTGGGATGTTCTGGGAGTCCGCGGGACTCTGTGCTGGTACCTAAGGCTGCTTTGTACTCTAGCGCTAGCAGAGGGATTCTCAGCACTCTCAGATTAAAGGCTTCAACATTCATTCCCACTGTGAGACTGATTCAAGGATGTCTCGAAAACCAAGAGGGGGCGTCTCCTCTCCCTGTGAACCCCCCACCCCTCCCTCCTCAGTGCGGTGGAAGAAGGAGGTATTGGGGATCTCCTCCTAGACAACAAACCCACATTCAAAGAGGGGCGCACGCATTACGTCACGCTCCGTGTGGAGAATATAATGGGAGGTCGCGGGTTACGCTCAACGCTTTTCTGTACAGGAGACGAGAGGAGCAACATGCCGAACCCGCACGCGCGGAGCCCGAGAGAGAGAGATCTGAGCTTTGTCACGCAGTTTGTCATAAACTGTTTCCACTGATGCTGTCAACGGATGAACTTTATTCCCATTTCTGTAACGGATTTTTATCATGGGGAAACTGTGAATTTCAAGGGACACTCAAAAAAGCAGGTTTGGACACAGCTCACGCGTAATTGCGCAGAAGAAAAGTGGCCCTTTTAACACCAGCCCCCCGTGCGCACTAATCTCACCACCGGACCGTCCGACATGGATCAGTCTCAACAGTCTTTAGCCATGTATCTGCTCGTGCTCTCCCTCGGACTTCTAATGGACAGAGGGATTTGTCAGCACTACTATCTTCTCCGCCCCATCCCGAGTGACAGTCTGCCGCTCGTGGAACTAAAAGAGGACCCAGATCCCGTCTTCGACCCCAAGGAGCGGGACCTTAATGAGACCGAGCTGAAGAGCTTCCTAGGAGACTTTGACAGCCGCTATTTGTCCGTGTTGCCGCCCACCGAGGAGAAGTACACCGGGAACGATGATCTCGACGACTCCGAGGTCCAAAAGCCCGGTGGAGTGATGCCGAAAGAAATCCGCGCGGTGGACTTCGAAGCCCAGTTCGGCAAGAAGCACAAGCCCAGTAAGAAGTTAAAGCGACGGCTGCAGCAGTGGCTGTGGGCGTACTCGTTCTGCCCGGTCGTGTACACGTGGACCGACTTGGGGAACAGGTTCTGGCCGCGATTCGTCAGGGCTGGCAGCTGCCTCAGTAAAAGGTCGTGTTCTGTTCCGGAGGGGATGGTGTGCAAACCCGCCAACTCGACCCACCTGACGATACTGAGATGGAGATGCGTGCAGAGGAAAGGGGGACTGAAATGCGCCTGGATACCGGTGCAGTACCCGATCATCACAGACTGCAAATGCTCCTGTTCAAGTTAAAATAGAAGAGAGAGACTGAATAATAAATTATACGCTCATTATTTTGTGATTATTTTTTCACGTGCACTACCGAGTGTAGGAATGTATTTTCTGTATATGCGGTGCCATGCAGTTATATATAGCTCCCTGTACAAAGTCAGTATTATTTGTAACCAGAGGCTACTTTATTTGTGGAGAAAAGTGGTTATATATTTTGTATTTATGGAGATATGGCGCATAGAGCCACGTATAAGGATTTGCTGTTTCCAGAGTTGGATGATGAAGCAGATCGACCTCAAAGCTAAACGTGGATTATTGATACAGTTGTGTATCGGTGACTTGTTTTATCCTGTAAATTAAGGAAATGTGCTATTTATTCTTTATATTCGTACAATAAAGCGACACTGAAATGATATTAAATGACTTTTTTCCCTTCTTTTGATCACTTCTACCCAGCCTGAGCAATTGGATGCATTAAGTCACCTGCCACAGTGTGCACAATTGGAACTTCTCACGCGAAGAGCATTTTACGCATCATTAGCTTTTTACAATCATGCAAATATGTACTATACCATGGTTTACTCCATATTACAATTCATGTGGTAACACTAGTAATTAAAAGCGGGTTTGCTGAGGATGTGTTCGGAAGTAGATAATTCTGATGGGTATTGTGGATTTGTCACACAGTAATTCAATATCAGTGTTAGATTTAGAGCTTGGCAATATAAAAAAAAAAATCAAAAATGATGTCTGTATTGCAGCAATATTGGAGGGTTGACCATTGGTGCTTTCTCTCAATATTTACACAAATAATTCTAAAAAATAAACAACAACAATGTGAATACCATGACTAAGTAGGTTAAGGCAGATAATAAAACAGCTAGTAAGTCTAGTAAGTTGAGACAATTACATCACTCTACTGTAATGTAACCTTAAAAACCAGGAAAAGACAACACTTGGGTCATATCATGATATTACATATCCCTAACTTCATGGGTACCTAGCCTCATAAATCAACGTTGATATAATATCAATATATTGCCCAGCCCTAGATTGATTTACAGACAACATGTGGTGAATAGTTCTTTCCTGGCCTCCAGTTAACCAACACTATCTTATCACTCTAAACGTGTCAGTCATACATCAGGCCCATTACATGCTGCTGATAAAGGAAGGAGCAGAGATTGAGTGATTGAAGGAATCAGCAGCTGCTAACAGCTCTCATTCTTTTCATCTGCTCAACCCCTCCTCCCCATTTGCAGCCCAGCAGGAGCAGAGCTGAAGAGAAGCGCTGCATGGCTTTCTCCTCCAGCGGGAGAAGTGGAGCCTGATGCTCCACATGCATTCAAATATAATATAGTTTAATTGCTGCTCTTAAATATAAATAAGTGTTAGAAAACAACCTACTGTATTGGCTGTTCATTAAAGATTTCCTCCCTGGTGCTGAGTGGATCTTTCCTGTGGGAAATGGCAGATAAAAACAAGAGTTAAACTTAATTGATTGAAGGATCAACAAGTGATCCATTAAACTGGACTTGAGAAACACCACTCCAATGAGCGCTTAGCAAAAATGGAAATAAAACAATGATGATAGAAAAGGAACAATAACGTTCCATAACACTCCAGCACACTTCAGAGGTACACTGTAATTTTTATTCCACTACATAACAGTTTTAATTACTAGTTACATTGTAGACTTACATTTTAGATACAAAACATCAACTCATAAGATATGATGGTGTTATAGATTAAAATCAGAATTGTCAATATACTTTACCTGCAGTAAGTAAAGTAGCAAATACAATAATAAAACCAATAGAAAGGAAATGTATAGAAGTAATATTGGCAAAATATTCTTGCAAGTTTCAAAAGTACAAGTACTCTTTAACCAGCAGAATGTCCTCTGTGAGTTATATGACATTAATTAATTGTTAAAATGTTGTAGCTGGTAGAGATTGAGCTAATTGTCACTACTTTATATACTGTTGGGTATATATATCATTATATTTTGTGAACTGATCATATGTTTTTGGTCTTGAATGTAAAATTTGTAGAAACTACCTATAGCTGTCAAATAAACATAGTGGAGTAAAAAGTGGAGTATTTCTCTGAGATATAGTGTAGTAGTAGTATAATGGAAATACTTGGGTACTGTACATGAATTGGGCTTGAGACTTGAGTAAATATATTTACTCAGCTACTTTCGTCTACTGATTGAACTACCTTGCAGCAAAGTAAGTAAGTAGTTAAAATTAGCTTTAAATTGCTGTGTACATCATCAAAAAAATCATTAATAAGGTTGCACCATATAATGCAACAATACATGTCTGTTCTGCCTATTCATGTAAGTACATTTTGCTTTTGATACTTCTCTACTTTTACTTAAGTACACTTCTGAATTCCGTTTTGTACTTCCACTTTGTGGTAGTGCTACTTGTACTGAAGTAAGTCATCTCACTACATCTTCCACCGCTGTGTAATCAGGGATTGCTTCACATTTGGCAGGCGGGTACCTTCTTCTCATTTTACAACCATCGCATAATTTCTACTGAATCTGATGATGCCCTTAAACTTTTGAACTCTTCCCTCAAGTTTCTTCTAAATTAAGGAATAAAAAGAAAGAAACATCAATAAAGGCACATGATTAACGTTTTTTTTTTTAAACTTTTGGGATCTTCCATCAGAATTTGAAGTATAGTTCTGTGGGTTTGAACAGAGTTGTTGGCCAACATGAGTTCGTAAAGATGGAGCCACTGCTAGAATTTAAGATGTAAAAAATAATAGTTTTCAATAAATGAGTTGCTTTAAATGTCTGAGTTTTGCAAAGCTGCAATGCAAAAACGCATAACTCCTCTCGCATACTAACTGAAGACAAACCCCCCCTCCCTCCCTCTGTTCTTCCACTGCCTCAGTGGGGTAGACTGTGGGGCACCAGAAAGCCTGTGTTTTGTTTCAGTTGTGTTTAGTCCGTAATGATGCTCTATAGCCTCAGAGCCAGCTCTGCACGTACACTTGCAGCAGACAAATCCCTGTGCTTGTCACTGGATAGCAACGTAGAGGCGAAGATCTCTACTATACAGCTTAAACAAACACAATAAATAGCCTTCACGATGAATAGCCGTGTGTGTGTGTGTGTGTTTGTTTGTGTGTGTGCGTGCGATCCTCAGTGTGTGAGAACCTCTGTGTGTGGCACTGATCCTCTTGTCTTTTCCATGATACTGTTTGTCCTGTTGCACAAAGCTCATGATGTTCAGGCTTCACAGTCTACAAGCTCTTTGGATAGCCACCTATTTCAGGATTTTTGTGTCATAGTCGAGCATTAAAGGATTAAAGGTTAGTCAGTTAAGAGCTGACAGGAATAAAACAGATATTCGTTTAACTTTCTGACTCTCTAACTACTTCCTATTATATTTCAATCTTTTTTTGTTTAACATTTTGAGTAACAAGTCCTGTCCAGTGTTCCTCTATTTCCCTCAGTAGGGAGCTTTCTGTAAACCTTTCAGTATCTCTTCTGTGATTATTTTGTACAACTTTATGGTCAAGATTTTGCCTTGTTTCTCTCTATCTCGCTGTCAGTTTTCTTGCTGTAAGCGCAGGCAAAGTGCTGACGCCGGTCAGATGATTTGTGTGTGGAGTAATATGTGTTGACAGAGCGCTCGGTGCCAGCTAATACCAGCTGCAGACTGGAGGATGCAGGACTGCTAATGCCCTTCGTCACTTCTGAGCTGGCTCTCAGTGTCGTTGCTCAGCGCGGCGATCAGCCGCCTCGGCTGTCCACAGATCTCTGCAGTCTGAAATACCCAACAATGTAATGCTTATAGCCATCAGTAAACCATTAACTTAATGATCTCTTTGGTTATGGGCTCATTTGTATTGCTTCCTTACTCTCCACCCCCAACCTAATCAACTTTCTTTCTTTTTTCAACTTTTTTTTTTCTATGGAGAAATTCTAAAGCCAAAACCTTGTTGCTGATTAAATTCTCCTACAGGGTTCAGATATTTTCCTGATCAAAGCAAACTTCTCCTTGTTAGTTTTGCCAACAATATCAAACATAAGTCATTCATTTTTCATTACAGATGATAACATTAGTTTTAATAACTTCCAGTGGCTCATTAATAAGCCAAAGGTAGCCTTTGTGGCACCTTCATTAAGAATACAATAACAAGCCGAGCATGCCAGCAGAGTTTGTAAAAGTCAGACGGCTGAGGGATGTTTATTTAATGGAAATGACAAATTTCAAATAAAGCATATGAAAGGATGTGCTGTAATGGTCGGGTTTGAGAGCTCTGAATACATTTTCACCACTATATGATTTGGACCACAACTCTATCAGAAAATGATACACAACGTTTTCAGCTTTTGTATGCGGTGATGAAAGCTGAAAAATACCTTTTGATCTTAATGAAACTGGTAGCCCAGAGAGAGTTAGGCTGGAGAGATTCCAGAGAGAGTTAGACATTGTTCCGCTTGTGAGACACATTTCATGCAAGATATAGCATTAAAACTTAAAAAGACAAGATAGTCTAAGTGACGCACTTTTATTTAAAAAAAAATAATTGAACTGCAGGTATTATCATCCCCCTGTAATTGCCACTGTACAGTAGGTACACTGGATTTATGCTATATAACAATGTGTGTCATTTTCTAGTTTTCTTTTGTTTTAAATCTCTTTAAAAGATTCTTTGGGCCTATTTTGACATGGCGAGGCACAGGTGCTTTTCAGGCGTGTCCAAATCCACTTTTATATTATAAACATGACTCCTGGTAATGAAATGACTGGATTCAGTTTTCAATCGGTGAATTGAGATCTGTAATAAACCTCTCTGACCTGTTTTAACTAACATTTCATAAGCATGTCAGTGAAGACAAACCCTGCTTTATTGACCTGAGCCATTTGTCTGCGTTCATCTGTCACTATGACCAAATATAAAGTAGTTGCTGTCCAGATGTCCAGCTGTGGCTGCAGCAGAGGCCTCAGGGCAACGTGTCTGAATGAAGGCAGGTGTTCACTCCCAATGGAACAGGTAACAGCTGTTTTAGTTGTTCACACAGCTCAGATATGAATCTGACACTGGGCTAACACTTCTTTTTTCCCCTCCAATTATTTAGTTATGGTCAAAAAGAAAGTTTTTGTTGTCCAATCACCTGCATGGTATTTTTTTTTGTTGAAAGTCCTCATCCCTTTTCCAAATTGGTGATAAGAACGGTTTCTCAGATGGTTCTGTGTTAACTAACCACTTGGTGCCTCAGGTTATTGAATCACTGGGTGGGATACACAAAGTATTTTTCACTTTCGTTTACATTGTAAATACTCTAAAACATTAGCTCCTGATCACATTTTATGGCTCACCTTCCTTTGCTCTTCGTTGTCATGCAAATGAAAACTACTATCAACAATGTTGTGGTTGTTTAAAAGCTCTGAGCAATAAAATACAACACATCTGCATCACTTAAACCTCATGATAACTATGAAGTTGGAAGTACAATAGTCAGGTTTAGCTGATGGACAATGCTGGGATAAAGCCCTACATCCGATGTCAGGCATTTTCGCCCCTTCCACTCTGTCTGCTATCTATTTTGCAAGAACACTGTCGCTGCATCTGGAGTTTAGCACCGTCCAAGGTGGTTGTGATTGGTAAGTATAAATGCAAACAACCCAGAACATTTTTTCCCCCTATCCCAGATTGATAAACGGTGTAGCTAGACCATACGTCAGCGTGACACGGTACCGCTGAAAAACGTCTGGCAAAGTCTAGTCTATATCTACGACCTTCCACTTCACGGATTGGTCCGTTGCCGCCGGTAATTTCACTCTGTCACTCTTTACGGCTGGATGTCCGTTACCCTTGGCTCTCCTTGTGTTGGAATATTAAACTCCACTACTAAATGTATGAGGACAATGGTTAACTGCTCCTCAGATCTCTGCAGCAAATCAGAGTTTTCTGTTGCACGACAAATATTTGGAATGTACATTTGCAAAGGCACCGGTCCTCCATCCAGAGTGCTGCCCATGACGATTATGATTGGTTTTAAGACGTGCAAATAAACCACAGCACGTTTTTCTCTCATACCGGAATGCTATGTGACTAGCCAGACCTCGCATTGCCAGGAAGGGCTGGCAATGCGAGACTAGGCAAAGCGAGAACAGGAGAACTGAATGTCTTTTAGTTCTTGACTGTTGGACTAACAAAAATATACATTTGACAACTGGCATTTCATAGACCAAACAATTAAGCGAAAAATAATCAGTAGATTCATTGACAATTGAAATAATTGATGCAGCCCTAGTTATTTAAGTTTATTTGTTGGCCTCTTATCAGTAGAGCAGCCCTCTAGTGCGTGATGTAGTTTTAATCAAAGTACTTAAAAGTATTTGTTTAATCAGACAAAGCTGAGAGGGCACACTTCATCCAAGGCTGCAAGTCTACATTTTTTTACCACCCAATTTATGAAAAGACCTAATAGTGTGAATAACGGTAATCGTAGGCCACCTGTCCCTGAGCTTCAGTATGCTTCAACATACAAGCTAACACAACTATTTTTGTCACTTTTTAAACGTACAAATAAGTACACCATCGTATATGTCTTTAAGAAGAAACAGTCCGAAAGTGTTTCTTAAAAGATGATCACGTCTCACCCCACCTCATGACTTTTCACCTCACCTTTGAATATGGCTGTTCGAAACAGCTCTAAACACTTACACATCACGCAAACCTTTTTAAAGTGTATTTAGGCCTGAAAAAATCTTTCGATCCTCCACCTGCAGCCAAAATGAATCACTTCATTGGTCCATGTGCTGAATTTGTACGAAATCCCATTGATATCTGGTAGAATGTTTTTTAGGGATAAACTGCGAACCTTTGGGTTCTAATAATTCATTTGGGTTTGGAAAAAGATCTTTACCTGCCTGCATTTTACATATGTCTTGTGTTTTGACCAGCTTTTTTTGGATAAAAGTATGAATGTCATTTCTTAAATGAAGTTACAGGAATCAAGGAACATTGAATACGAGTTCATCACTACCCTTTCTGAGCAGTTTGTTGGTGTGCAGTCCTCTGAAAGGCAGACACGTCCTGTCAAAAGTTTTATTTGTTTGGTAAAGGATGCTGTTTGGCATGTGGCCCAGTTCATTGTGCTCTCCCACACATCAGATAATTGGAGGCTTTTGAAATATCCTCTTTGCTGCTGCTGCTCCCCGTCCTGGTCACGATGTTCAAACTGAGATGTGTGGCAAGGTTGATGTTGATTTTTCCAGCATTTTTGTCTGCTGTAAATTTTACCGAGCTGGGTTTGATGACTTGTGGGGAGTGATCCTGCTGTTTGATGTCCAGAGCTCGTTAATCCAAACCTCATCTGGTATGCAAGGTCAGACCCTACTTTGATGTGCATGGGCCAACTCTGCCAAGTCTAGAGAGTTGAGAGGCCACTGTTCGTTTACGAAAGATCAGGAACTGTAGCAACCCTGACACATTTTGGCTTTTGTCCATCAACTACTGTGAGGATGAGGTCTGGTTTGTTAAAGGGGCCCTCTTAGCTCTCCTGCAGCTGAAAGCGCACACATGAACACTTTCTGTAGAAGCTGAATTAAATACAAATCTTTTCCCAAACACACAGGGTAATCGGAGGAATGTGTGGAACTTCTATGTTTTCCTCAGGGAGCCACCAATGTAAGATGAAAGCCCCATGATAACACAGAATAAATAACCAAAATATTATCATATAGCGGCTATTAACCTACTGCTCACATTCTTCTCACCATAATTGTCTATGTGACATAACTTGAAAAAAACAATTGCCACCCCTGAACCCCTGATCTCAAATTAAAGGGAAGTATTTTGTCCCATAAGATGATTTGCAAGACCTCAAAACTTTTTTTCACCTTTGTTCAAGGAATGAGTAGACACTGTGTTTGTAAAATAAATCAACAACGGCCCCCACTATGCACCCAGCACAGGAATTCACTGCAATTAACTCTTGAGCGTCACATGTAAATATGATGGTTTGGGGCTCCGCGGGTAGGCTGGCACTTACTCACACACACACAGGGGATCCTGGGCCTTTGTTCTCCCGGGGTTTTGGCTGGCCACCTAGCTGCCGGTGTCTCCCTGTTATTCCCAAGCACCCCCTCCACTGGCACCTCTTGAGCCTATTTAGGATTACTCATTCACTACATGAGCCAACTAAGGGTATATATTGATTCACTCTCTTCACACTCGTCTGTGGTTTGGTCAGATTTAAAGTATCTAAAGAGATCATTTCTGGAGGTCTGTAAGATTCTCCAATGTCCTTCAGAACCTCTGCAAATTGTTTCCAGGTCCACCCTTTTTCATGATTTAGCTCCTCACCTACAATAACTTTAGAAAGTATTTCCAAGGAGTGTAGCCCTGGTTAAACATGATATTGCAAAATACTGAGGGTGCAAAGTATTGGCTCACGGGATGGTTGCAGAGTGATAAAAACCAGCACAGATACATTTCTGATCACATTTAGTGAGAGAGAGTCCTGCTCTCTTAGGATGAATGTTGTAGAAAAGACTGGAGCCTTTTGTGAAATGTGTTTCTTCATATACTTTAGGACAAGGTAGTAGCGCTGCTTTCTTGTAGGGCTGTACAATTAATCGCAATTTTAACGTAATCACTATATGGCCTAATGCAATATCCAAATAGCAGAAGGGGGCAATATTTGTTGGCAAAATATGTGGTGCTCAGAGACGTCCTTGCCTACAAATCATATCCTACAGACTAAAGAAAAAATCTCTGTTTGCTACAAATCCTTGCACAGATCACACTATAATAATTTAACCACATTTAATTACAGGATTTTTCAATGAAAATGAGAATAATGATACAAACATGATCATGGCCTCCATAATCGTGAATCATATAGCAATCGCAAAGTCTGAATAATTATGTATTTTCCTCTTGTGGTGCAGCCCTACTTGTTCTTGGGTTGCTGGCCTACCTCATGGCGCTGACAGTCTACCGTCAAACAATGAAGGACAACAGGCCCAATTCCGTGCTGGTTTGCTTCAGGGTTAGGAGTTAATGTTGCAACAAAAACTGAAGAGGGGACGGTCAAAAAAAAATTGTTCTAAACTGAGCAGAAACTTTCACAGGACATAAGAGCTTGTTTTGCTAAGACATCTCGCTCTCTCTGAGAGTGTCAACTTGTGCTTGTCTCAGAATGACAAAGAGAATGTGAATGCATGCGACAACCTGAGACTACCTGAGAGTGACAATGTTGGCAGCCTTGCTTGAAAGCAGGGCCAAATGTTTGTGAAGCATGACGGTTATCAGGAGCCAAAGCCCTCCAGCACCAGAAACTGAGACTAAAGCAACCTCACGTCTCCACCGTGACGTCACAGCGCCTCATTAACACACCTGATATAATTGCCCTCTGTCAAGGTTCTGCACAAACATGTCACGTCAATACTGCATGTTTCATGGGCAGGACTGGTGCCTACGCCAATCTTAAACCCAGATATCAGCAGTGAGATTTTGCCACATTTGTATGTCGCAAAGATACATTTCTTCATTGTTCAATCTCACTTGTTGAAAAGAAAACTGACTGACAAGTATCTCACAGTATCTATTTGGTTTTACTGGCTACATTACCGTAGTTATTGATTGTCAATGAAGAGTGCCAGCACATAACACCTCCTAAAACCACAAATTGACGTTTTTAGATTCCATTTGTCTGGGTGTTAAACAAGCGAGATGCAACATGTTGAGTAACTTTATGTGTTAGTATTTTTGTATCACTTTGAAAAGAGCCAGGCCAACTGTTTTCCTCTACTATCAGTCTTGATGCTAAACTAAGATCTCTCCTTCCATCTTCAGTTCCATACTTCTACTTTAAAGTTGTACCACTTTTCTCATCCAACTCTCAGAAAGAATGTGAAAAAGTGCATTTTCCTAAATGTTGAACTATTCTATAAACATAAGCTGTTTTCTCACGTGAGCTCGGACAATGTCTGATGAATCAGACAATAAGAGACTGACAATCTTACATAATGGAAATACTCTGTTTGGGATGTGTGAGGCTTGGCGCCTGGATGGAGTGTGCAGGAGACAGGACATGATGTGGATTACAGTACGGTCACGTAGCCAGTTGGTTATTCGGTCAACAACGGGTCTCTTGCCATTCCTTGAAGCTGTCCTGAAGAATTGGGCGTCCGCCCATAGCGACAGAAGTTCCAGAATCCCGTAATTTCTCCGGTTGGTGTCTTCTCCTTCTTGGAGTTTTGTTTTCTTCCGGTTTGGGCAGGGATAGAAATGTCATCAGACACCCCACTCACTCGCTTTGAAAACTCCTGACAATTATATCCTCTATTCTTATTTCACATTTGTTTCACAAAATGTGTCTACTGTATTGTTTGCCCCTAAGCATCTTCCCTGGAGCTGGGAACTATCTGGATAACTGGCAGAAGCAAGCAGAGATTTTATTTACTGTATCTTTGAAGAACAGTGAGCAGCCAGAAGGCTGCGCCATGCTGGAGGACATTTTTCTCAATTGTTGCAAACTCACAAAGCCTCTACCTATTTTGTGAGCAAAGCAAACTACTGATGCCTGAACAGAGGGAGAAGAAGAAAGCTTATAAAAGAGAGGAACAAGGGGTTGAGGCGGCAGAGTTTGGAAGACTACAGATTTATCACCCAGCCGTGGAGTGGAAAAAATCACTGCTAGTCTGGAGAGTGGGTTTCCACTTCAGTTTAATTCAGTGTGAAGTGGTTAAGACATGAGTGTGGTTTGGGGAGATAAATGGAAAACCCAGGCTTTTTCCATTGAGACTGACACCTCTCTGTATTGTGATCTATATCAACTTTCTCAGTAATATTTTTCACAGTTAGCTGTTGACAGGCTGCAGTGGTAATTTTTTGCATGTTGATTTAGTATTTGAAGAATGTCTTGTTTTGGGTTTAAACTAAATTATTTATTTTTAGCCTGTAAAATGTAATTTGTTTTTTGGCACGACTGGAAGCCATCAGTTTTTGAGTTTTCATTGAAGGAATATCAATCAATATTAATCATCTGCTGAACAGGACGTAACTGCATTGAAGTATGTCAGGAGATATCTGCCATCTAGTGGTACAGATGTGTGCAGATGTTTTCCACAGCTGCACTTAAAGTGTAACTAACTCAGATTCTCCTCTGCCTGTGTCAGTGACGATGCACTCAAATTGCAATTACAAATTGTTGCACTTCTGTGGTCCCTTAAATAAAAAGCATAAGTGTTCAGCATGTTAACAAGGCTAATATTAGAACAGGAAATTAGCTGCCTTCATCTGATACATTGTGTGTATATATATATGTAAGACTGACACTAAAGAATCTGTTTG
Organism: Etheostoma cragini; assembly: GCF_013103735.1. Classification (NCBI taxonomy): domain Eukaryota; kingdom Metazoa; phylum Chordata; class Actinopteri; order Perciformes; family Percidae; genus Etheostoma; species Etheostoma cragini. Next base: position 18,358,297 of record NC_048421.1, read on the forward strand.
AACGGTTTTGACTTGGTAAATCAAGAGCTCTCAAAACATTTGCTCCATTTGGTCCCTCAGACAGAACCTTACATTGACATTTTTAATACTGTGCATGTCTGTGTGCGTTTGAAGACTCCCTTTGTGTGAGAAATCTGCACAAAATGGCATGTTTGATGAAAGCTGGCTTGACTTGGCTCTCATATTCTGGGGTCATTGGCACTGTTAATGGCGGCTTTATTACCATGGCATGTTAACCTGAAGCACTGCTTGCAGTCTAAGAAGAAGCCGAGGAGCTGCATGAAAATGATTACACCGCAATTATATCAGCCACTTTGTTGCGACTCCTCACTGCCCAGCTGTCTGCCGCCTGCTGCCAAGAAATGGATTAGTTTCACGGCTCCTCTAATAAGACCGTTAGACCAACAGCGTGAGCTCAAATAAATAAGTGAAAGCAGCCGATAGGGGGACAGAAATAGATTAATATTGCCAGACTGCGGCGTGTGTCTTCATCCAGCCATAGCTGGAAAACTGGCAGAGGCAAGCGGAGATTCTCATTATCTCTGAAGAACAGCAAACAGCCATAAGACTCTCACCGCAATCAGTCATACGTTCTCACACAGGACAGGCCAACGTCAAACAGAGAGTGTTTTGTATCCCCGTAAGGGCAGAAGTGCAACTCAGGCGGTAGTAAAACTCCAGGCAGACCATGTTGGTCCTGTAAACGTAATCTGCAAAGTGTTAATTACAACCTGGCGCCTCTGAAGCTGTGTGTGCTGGAAGTCAGTTGAGTTGTCAGCTGCGTCCTGATCTCCCTCCCCTAAACAACGTGGCTCGAGCCATGGCGACAGCCTTGGAAACGAGATTTTCTCTCTGTTGATGATCCTGTTTGAATGGGCTGCTTTAAACAAATTAAGAGCCAGTCAGATGTTGTGTTTGTGTGACCCCCTTTCTCCTCAGGGGTGGTGGTGGGGGGTGCAGGCAGCCAGAGATCCTGTGTTGTTTACTGTCATTCATGTGAAGTAGCGAGAGTTTGTGTGTTTACCACACAAACCTTCTCACAGGTGACACTCAATAAAAATGCTCTCGCTGCTCTGCAATGATTAATTGATTAGTCAACTGGCCAACAGTTAATTGGCAACTATTTTGTCTTTCCTTTAACTTAAAAAAGCCAAACGTCCTCTGGATTCAGCTATAGTTTATAAGGAATAAAGGAATTTCAAAGGCTTCCTCTTTGATTCTGGGAAATAATCTGAGCATTTTATAGACAAATCTGTTGATGGAAAATTTTAAAAATATTCACCAATCAAGAAAATAATCATTAGTTGCTGCACTGGAAGGCGGTTCTCTTTTAAAAAGAAAATACTTTTCTTTAACTGTTTCTCAATATTCACATCCATCAGCTAACAGCGCTGGTTGAACATGCAGAGCATAAAAACACATTTTTTCTGTGCTCACTCTGATTCCCCTCTTTGGTGAGACTTAATTCAGAAAGCCCTTTCTCTGTCTACCCCTCTCTCTGTAGCCCCAGAGGACAGGATTCAGTCAATGAGCCCCACTCTCAGATTTTGTTAGTTTGTTATTGTGTAACGGCCTCCAAAGGTTGAAGGATGGCTCCTCTACAGGTCTCCCCGAGGAGCAAACCCTCTATCTAGACATTAATCTACTGCTGTGAGACAGACACGCTTGTTTAGCTAGCACAAAGCCCAGTAAGCCGTTGTCTCTGAGAAAAAGCTGGCCGTCTCCAGAGCCACTGGAGGCTGCGATGGCTGGAGCCAGAGTAATGACCTGTGAAATTCATCGATAGAGTTGTCCTGTTGCACACAGGTCCGCCGGCACCGGGCCTTGTTCGGGGGCCTGCCGCTGATTTATCAGCGCCTCTCCTGGTGCCATTGGCTTAATGGAGTTTTATTTGGGTTGACCAAAGGGCCCCAGTTTTGGGGATATTAATGTAGTATTTGGAACTGTTGAAATACCTTACAAAAAAAAGATACATTTTCAGGTGTTGATTCTAACTAACTTGTCAATATTTGAGCTCCATTTCCACAAGTGTATAATACCAATGGTTTTAAATATTTGCATTGCTTTGTCGTGTAAAATAGTCAATATTTTCTCTCCTCAATCTGATTAGGATGTGAGGCTGAAAGTTAAGTAGATGAGCCTTTGAAGGTGGTAAGGAGAGTAGCTGTGTCTTCCCCAGAGCAGATTATGCAAAGATCAGAGGGGCAAACTTCCCACTGGCACCTTCTGTCTGGTAGATACAGTTTGACTTTGTTACCTCGGTTTCACAGCAGAGGGAGATTCCTATTTATTTCTGCCCTGCGGGTGTTAAAAGAAAGCGCTAACTGGAAGAGAAACTGGTTTTCATATCAAAAATGGCCTTTTTACAATAACTCCTCAGACTCTTTGTTGTACTTACTTTCTGCCTTACTTTTTGTATTACTATATCCTGTTCTTATTGCCATTTTTTTACGTTTTCCCTTATTGTATTATTACTTAATCATTTGTGTTATTAGGCAACAGACAGATAATATCTGTAACACCAAGGGGGCGTCGGACTGAGGGGAAAAGGAGGACTGAGTACCCTGGGCGCTCATGTAAGGAGGGCCCAAAAAGATACTAGAATGAATAGCTGTGGATGCGGGGGGGTACTACGCCCCTGTGACCACCTAAGCTAGTAGCTGTGTGAGTCTGCACAGTGGTGCTTTTAGCGAAATGCTTATGATTTAGATTTAGATTTTTAGCAGGTATAATGTGTACAATTTGTATCACCTTAGCTTAGTGCGATAGCATGCTGCTAGTTAGCTCTAAACGTAAGCAGAGTCTGATAAGTATGGGATTAGTTTTTAAGGTATTCGGTTATAAATAATCATGGCAGTCTATCCAGTCCCAGTCAATATTTTAGTCTGGACAAAAGTTGTGGACCAACCAACATAAAAAGCCATGCCGCTAGTGTGGACAATAAACGATAATGTAAATGCTGGCTTGTACAGTTATGTCCATAGTTTTCACTGCTCTTATCAATGTTTTATATTTACATTGAATCAGTGACAATGTAAAGGTTCAATCGCAGCACTAATGGTTTTCATTATTTCTTGGTAGATATTTTAGATTTATTTTTTGCATTTAGGAAACAGGAACAGGAAAATATAAGTATTGACACATTTGAGGCATCACATCTTTTAGATAGGTAAAAATAAAAGAGAAACCAGTGTCCTGATAAGTAGAGATTTTTTGGTTTGCAGTTCACCTGTCTTTGAACTCTGACACATCATTCGGTGTGCCTCAAGGCTCAGTTTTAGGTCCTTACATTTTTGTAATCTGTAAACACTACGATGTCATCTATAGACACATCTGTGCTTATGTTATGAAACTGCATGTTGCCATTCACACAACACTGGGCCTGGTTGTTCCTATTTAACTGTATGTTAGACACAGATGTCCAAGAACATCTTACCACTCTACAAGGATTTACAGTATCTACTTACTGGCTTTACTGACCAAAGATATACTGTCAACTGAGCTACAGACAGTTGACGGTATTTCTACCATGTTTTAATGGGCTAAATTATTGGTTTGACTTGAACGACATATTAAGACTTTTTACAAAGATTGCTTCGAATTAATTCCATCCATTAAGTTTATCTGTTCTGTACTGACAAACTCTTACACACTTTTCTTTCATATGCAATATGCTTCTGTCTGACTTCTTTAAATAGCAATAAATCAGTTGTGGTTATCCCAAGTGTGGCGGGCAAGGACTGGAGGAAGTGAAACTTTAAGTAATTTGTTTTAAAGTTGTGTGCTCGTAATATATAACATTTATCATTCTTCCAAAGTATCTAGAGTTGACCTGCTTATGATCCCCAATTTTATTTTATTAACTTCTTATTAGCTTGTCCTTTGAAATAGCCTCAACATGGAGGTGAGATAAGCAATTGATCACATCAAACACAAGCTCTGACCCAAACTCCAACCTTTTCAGTACAGTCAAAGTTATTATTAATTAATCTTAATTAATAATAACTTGTAATAATTTTTTTCATCAATTTGTTCTGCCTTTTCCAGCTCAAAAACTAAAATCACTCAATGTAATTTATTGTGAAATGTTAATTATGTAATTTGTAACATACACACTTTAACCATTGACTTCAATACCCTATAAATTAATTTCCTTCAGATTTTACTCATCATTCATTCATTGAGTTACTTCATATATTTATTACTTTGACATTTGATGTGTAGAAGCTTGAAATGAATTCTATTGGAACAATATGGCTCTTGCATTGCATCAGTCATTGTTTACAGGTAGCTAAGTGGCAATTGAAAAGGTGTTTTATGGAACCATGATGACATCAAATACCACAACTAATCAATAGGTTTTCTCTCTGCCTGCTTGCCTTTCAGGTGTCAGTGAATTCAGAGGGAAGGAGGCGGAGTTCATCCGGCGTAATAAAAGTAAGCTTGGAGGAAAATGTGACAGATGTGGAGGCCTGTGCCAGCGAGAAAAGCAAGAGTGGGACTGTCAGACATGTCGACTCCGGCGTAGTGATGGATGGAGAGTGAGGTAAGACAGATGACATCGTCTGTCTGAGGCCGTGTTGTCATAGTGGAGGATTGCCGCTTGTCTTAACCTCTCAATATCAGAGAGCAAACTGAAGTTTGTTTACACTGCTCCAGTGGAGTGATTTAGAATGAGGGGCGAGGGAGACGTGGGTGTAGAAGGTATGCTCGCTGGAGGGTCGGATCAGGTTTCTAAACATTCCCTTTGAAATCGAATAGCAACCATCCCAGGCGTTTTAAACTCAAACAGCCCTGTTTGGTTACAATCATCAAGGAGGATTCCAAACACAAATACAAACAGAGAAAATGAAATATCAATATCCGTATTGGCCTTGAAATACTAATATGAGTCAGCACCCAGCTTGGAGTCTGGCCAAAGTAGAAAATTAAAAAAGTTTTTTACTATGGCTTCTTTGCAATATGGAGCCTTTATAAAGCAATAAAAGAACAAAATACAACTGTAATGAGAAACCACTGTGTACTTTTCTGAAAAAAAATTCTATACTTTGTACTTGTAATTTACATAGTGTAGATTGTGTGCCTGCAAAGAAAAGTAAAACCTTTTTCTGCAAATGAAAAGGTAGGTAAAATAAGTTCCCGTGCATCCCTACTCATCCCTTTGGTTGCATCCTTTGTATCAATTGCTTACTTACAACAATGCATCATGGAAAAAGCATATTTCTGTCTTTTAAACAAAGGCCAGAGTTAAGCAAAGAGCTGATTGATTTACGGCATCTTGTGTTGCTAAAACAATAAGACCTTCTGGGGGAAAAAACAAAAACATCCCCGGAGATGAACTTGCTGAATGCTCTTCAAAATAACATGGTCTGGGGTGTGTGTTATTGCGATGGAAGATGGATTAGAGTCTGGCTTATTTTGCCAGGAGTCAGGTGTGGGGGGGAATCGGGGTTGGTGCATCGACGCTGGTGACGAGGTGGGGGTTTATGCTCATTTCCAGGGGGGGGTGTTGGGATTACACTGTCACACTGTTCATACTGTTTATGCATACCAGGCCACTGTGAGTGCCTCTTTGTCGCATAAGTGTTTACTTGAATTTATTTTGGGAGAATTCCACATGACTGGGACGGGGATCTCTATAAATTATGTAATCGAGTGCTTTGTGTAATGATAACTTCTGTCAGTTAGTCAGGGTGTGTGACAGTGTTTTTAAGAGTGTGTAAATACAGGGGTGGTGAAAGAGGGAGAGGGGTGTCTGTGTGTTGGAAGGTGCTGCAGACTTTCTTGTTCATTTAGTCTCTTCAGCAGAACAAGAACAATGCTGTAAAATGAGCTGCTTACACCACTTTCCCCACATGTATGCTACTGGAACCAGAATACAGGCCAATTATACCTACTTCTGTTTACTTAAGTACTGTACTTAAGTACAGTTTTGATATATTTACACCTTAGTTGAGTATCTCCATATTATGCTACAATTCAGTTGGAAATGTTGTACTTGTTATTCAAGGTATAGTAACTACTCTGCAGATTCAGTTTTCACATACATCGGCTTCTAAAATATGAATAATCAAAACCTTTTGGAAACACAAAGGTGGCATCTTCAATTATCATTTTTTTTGTCTGAACAGTTAAGATCCCTAAAGACATTCAGTATACAATTATATGAATTATAGAAAAGCTGCAGATTCTCAGATTGGGGAAACTCTGAATTCATGTCACCTAAAACGGTTAATAGATAAATTAATTGTTAAATTGTCAAGTATTTTTCTGTCTTTTGACAAATTGATTAATCAGCCAATCATTTCTGTACAAAGAACATTTTACTTTTCTGATCTGTTATGATTACAGGTGATGCATACTACACAAGCTAAATGTGACAATAGCCATTTATTACAACAAAATGGCTAGTTCTGGCAGCTGAGGAATGATGGGAAACCGAACAGACAGACTGGCTGTGTTGTCATCTGTCCTTTTAGAAATCTACTTGGCTGTTACTAAGAGACTATTTGATTTGAAAGTGCCAAATCAAAAGTTGAGTTACTCTGCAGTTGCATCCCCTGTCCTCAGTGGCATTCTGGACTCCAAGTTTGCGGGTTAAAAACACACAAGGTATTGTGTAGCCACGCCACACTCAATACCTACACAGAGTCGAGGCAAATCCAACGTGAATGAGCGGCTGCCCTTGAATCACTGGCCATACAGTGTAAGTGTTTGCATGTCAGAGGCATGTACAGGTTTACAATGTTACAAAGATCATCAGATGAGGATCCAGTGGGTCAAGCTCTTGAAATTAGAAACTGTGGTTGTAGATAACTTAAAACTTTAGCCATTGTTGAGAACAAAAACCTGATGCGGTTTGTATCATGGTAATGTCTTTTAATACAGAGGAAATATCAGTGAATGCTGTCGTACTATTATTATAGAGGATACTAAAGTAGAACTGTAGTGGAAGCTTTTCCGGTAAGAGAATCAAAAAAGTGAGTTTGTTTGCTGCATAATAAGATGCATTGAGTTGAACAGATAACATAACGAACAGATTATATAATTATGGCTAATTAAGCAATTGAAGCACTCTTGGGTGTTTTTGCCTTCAAGTACAACAGCACCATCTAGTGATTGTAATAGTAAATGTGTCCATGAGTTGCAGCGGAGACGAGAAAAAAAAAAGATGATAAAAAACGGAGTTTCTGTTTGTGATTTATTTAGCAGTGGTGCTAATGAAGACTACACCTACACTGCTTAAGAGGGAATGAAAGATCAAATCCAGGATTTGTGCTCGAAGTAGGGTAACTGATTGATTAGTCTGTAATATGTCCAATAGCAACTGCAGTAGCTCAGCGTGATGTCTTCAAATTAATCATTTTGTACATCAAAGTCATTAAACTCAGACAAAAGCAGCACATTCGTACATTTTAGAAGCTGGAACCAGCAAATGTTTGGCAAAACAAACGAGTCACACATAAGGTTGTACTTCTTGTATTTATTAGTCAATTTGACAAGTGGCACAATACAAGGATTGATGACACCGTCCTACCCTGAAAGGATCTTACATTTGAAATAAATAGATTATAAAGAGAACATACCATTGAGATGGTTAGTAGATCTAAAATAAAACAAAAGATCACAACTGGAAACCTACTTATGCCACGTTCGTTCTTTTCATTAAGATAAGCAGATACAATAAAAATAACAAAAAACATTCTCATATAAACACTGTGCGCTACCCCATAGCCTATACCATAGTAGTGATAAGTGACATTGTGACTGCGCCTAGACTAAACTGTATCTACTCTACTGCCTGATGCATGTTTTTGACTTTTAAGTAATATATGCTGAAACTATATTGACAAGAGAATTAACACATTGTTTTCAGCTGGTCCTGAATGGAAAGTACTTCAATAACTTTAATCTATTGCTTCATTAAGGCATCAAATATGTGTCTGTTCCATACATTTGTGTTGTCCTTTTTTTCCCGTTTTCAAAACAATAGACAAGAACATGAAAATGACGCGGTCTTTAGGCCATCTACGGGTACTCTTATTGAACAACCTGAAATTCTAGCTATCTTTGGGGTAATGCCTTTGTGTTTAGTCTTTGAGAGAAGGAAAGGCACACTCTGCAGAGCAGGATTAGACAAAAGAGTTCAGTCGAAGTGCTTTGTTGCTGAACTCCTCTCAAGGGAGCAGAAAGTAGCGCACATTGTTGTGGTTTCTTTTCCGTTACATCAGATAAAGATCTTTATTTTTTTTTTCTGGGAGGCCTGGCCTGCAGCTCCTGAACCCACGCAGGCAGGTGAAAATGAGACGTCTGCAGCTGCAAGGAAAAGAAAAACAAGAAAACAAAACGTATCTGGTATTTCAGTCCACGACATTTTGAAACACCAGCAGCAATCGACCCAACAACATCTGGTGTTTTTGTGGTTGGCGACAAACAATGCGGAGCAGTTTTATTGTCAAGCTTTGTCCACACCCAACTGTTTCCCACAGTGGTTTCAAAGAAGTTGCCTAGTCTCAAAGGCTCATGGGAAAGCTCCAACAGACTGAGGGAGTGGCGTTGTCAGGTGTACTGACCGAGATCATCCTGTCATGTCAACACAAGCATCTACTCCTGGGTGTTTGTCCATTTTAATTACAAGTCAGAGAAGAGTGGCGTTGCTGTTGAATTAAGTCCAGAAGTGATGCAGAGGCAGAAGAGAAAACCTCAGGCTGAGTCTTATCTGAACACTAAGATACTGTATCTGAGTCCGCACATGCTTCAGCCTGGTTGGAGAAACCATGCTGATAAACTGGCTGTACTGTGGAATGAAACTTCTTTTTGAGACGATAATGGTGTGCACAGTTCAACACCGGCTGGAACTCAGAGGCTGTTCTGATGGAGCTTTTCATTACACCATAAACAAAGCCATTGTCTGCTGCTTCAGCTTGTCGCTGGTACTGACACAAGTTCATACAGCATGAGAGTTATAATACATTTAGAGCTATGTGAATACCAATTATATGGACACCATGATGGTATATCCTTGAGGGAAAGGTTTTCCTATCCCCCGAGAAGTTAATATACATTTGCAGCAAATGTCAAAGGAACGAGGTAGCTAACTTTTGAAATGTTAAAAAAATAAACAAAGCTATACTAAAAATTCCGGTTTACATTAGCAATTGATTGAAATGGATATACAACACTGACACATGAACTAAATGTCTCCTACCCATAAGAGAAGCTACGCATCCTGTTCATGCCCACCCTTTCATCATGAAGACATTCCTCTTATCTGCTGTGGTGTATGGTACGGACAAAAGAGATCTCAAGAGAAAACACAGACCAGATCAACATGAATGATCCTACCGGCAACCTACACGGGGCATGAGTGATGATTGAATATGTTTTTTGCCAGGACCCCAGTTACGACGCACTCACTGAAACCAAAAAGATCAGTTTCATCAGACTTGACCAAAACACAGCCTCTTGCACCTTGGTGGGCATTGTTCTTCCTCCGCTGCGGTTTCTTGAACAATTTGTAGACATGAGCAAATAAATAATCACAATCCAAAAAAACTGGTGTTCTGTTCTTTGTTATCTTTTGTTTTTAAACTAAAAACTGGTCTTTTTCTAAAAGAAGATGAAGGATAAATTGACCACCGATGATGCATTCCTCAGGAACTCCGCAGCCAAAGGTTTTATCTAATTCCTTCAGAACCCCCACCCCGTTAGCTTCGAAGCCCATCTGGTTTGCAGTGTCTGGAGTCCTGTCAGTAGTTGCGAATGCTGAAGAAGCCCACACTGGTCGGCGACTCCTTGACTGTGACAGTAACTAGATTAGCAGTGACATCCGTTACAAACACATGTTCTATCAGACTACGTGTGGGCTTCCAGTCCTGGTTCTGGACCGCCACAGAGCGATCCTGTTCAACGTAGGAAGGATCCTGGTCGGAGTCTGAGCTGCTCTCCTCTTCGCCTGTGCTCATGTCATTCATTTTCGCTTTCTTGTCTTTGGAGGCTGATCTCTCTTGCTGGCTCTGGACCTCTGTGGAGGATTTCTGCACACTGCTCTTGTCCGGCCTGGCTTGGACTCTAGGGTTCTGGATTTCTATCGCCTCCCTGGCCTTGTCTGCTCCAGGCTGGCCCTTTCTTGCCTGAAGTTGTCCAGGGGTCGCTGGACTCTTAGGCAAATTACATTCCTGATTCTGGGAGACAGTGGTTTTCCTTGCTGGGTTTGTTGCATTTCTCAGGCCTGACGCTGGAGTAGTGCCATTTCCAGAAGCGCCGTTGCTTTGCACCAGTTTGTTCTCAAGGTTGATTGGCGGAGGGCCAGCACCTTCATTGGAGGAGGCATTTTTTGATGGTAAGGAAGCCACTGCTGTAGTATTGGGTATCCGTTGCATCGTTGACACAGGGACCTGGGGTTTCTTTTGTCCATTGGGGGAGCTTAGTGTATGCTGAGTGGTTCCTTGAACGAGCTGTTTGGATGCATTTAAATTCAACGCGGCTACCCCTTTTGATTTACTAGTAGCTGCTTTCAAATCCAGACTTGTCCCACTGCTCATACAGGAGATGGACCGTTTACCCTCAGCAACATTTCTGCTCTGGCTGGATTTGTTCAGGGAGAGGGAGGCAGGCTGGACTGACCTGCAAGATCCCACGGTGCTCACAGAGTTTTTAACAGCCCCGACCTGGGTCAGAGGGCAGCTATTTAGACCACCCACTGTATCCCGAGGCGAGCCCCGGTGGAAACCCATGAAGGTGAAGCTCGCTGGGTGAACGGGCTTCTTGATTGCCCCTGGAAGATCAGTATCTTTGCACAACTTCAGGATTTTGCGAGGGCCCTTGTTCTGTGGAAATTCCTTTGCTTCAGTGGACTGAGGTTTCCTGCTTCGCTTCTTTGGGGGCTCTTGTTTTGCAACAACAATCTGAGCTTTCTTCTGAGGAACAGGGTGAAGATCTCGTGTTCTGACACCCGGGGGTGCCTGTTTACCGTGGCCGTCGTTGTCATCATCATCATCGTCATCCTCTGACGAGGAGGATGAGGAGGAGCATGAGGAGGAATCGGAGGACGCTGATGACGACGCAGATGAAGAGCTGCTTGACTTTGGAGCTTCAGGCACATTTTCCTAAACGGAAGAGCATGTGTCAGATACAGTGTACTACGACAACAAAGAAAAACATTGGGTTTTAAATTGTACTTACCAGGATTTTCCGTGGTCGTCCCCTTGGCCTTTTTCCTTTCTTGCGCAGTAGCAACTCTTTTTCTTGCTCTCTGTAAATAAATAAAAAATAATGTTAATGCGTGCTTAGCTGGGGATTTTGTAGGACTGTTTTGTGCCTAAATTTGACATTTTTGTTGTTTCAGTGTTCAGTTTGATTAAAACTAAGTAGATGAGCAATATGACGGCCAACACATTTAAATAAAGACGGCAAAATATCAATCAAATATCCCTGTACAATAAAACTTTCCTTACAATGTCAAATCTACAATACATACAAAATAAAAACATTTTAAAAGGCAGCGTGTGAAAAATAATTAGGGCTCTAATCTCCCAGTCGACTAGTCGATTGGGAGGACGACCAAAATTCTGATTGGTCGTTTTTTTGCCGCGTTATTTCATCCAGTGGAAGCATAGACCGTAACTGTCTATGGGTGGAAAGCACTAATTGCCAATGGGGGGTTTTTCAGAGCATCCCTGTTTCACAGGTAACAGTCTGTCTTCAGAATTTACAGTTTAATTTCCAGTCAGTCCTCCTCTACCATGTGGAAGACATTGCCAGTGTGGCAGCATTTTACAAAAACAGATAACGGGAAAAAGTTGAACACAAAGTTTGCAAGCAACAGTTTGCATATCGCAGCTGGACTACAAACATGGCGAATCACCTAAAAACGGTAAGCTAACTTGTCTGCTTTGAGTAGGCTATATGAACATATCAGAATTGGCATATTTCATAGTATAATAATTGTTTTATTACTAACGGCGCACCTACCTGCAACTACGGTAGCGCCCCCCAGACCCCCCCAGACCCCGCTGGATGTTAAGCCTCTGTCATCCTAACGCTAAAATAATATCACGGAAGGAATTGTTGACTTTATTGCTCAGGATATGAGGCCCATTGCTGTTGTGGAGGGCTGAGGTTTTAAGAACTTGTTAATATACAGCGCCAGCACGAGTAAGAGTAAAAGCTTAAAACTAATAGTCTCTCCATGTCTCCATGTCTCCGTGCGGGGACACAGAGCGCTGATGCAGCGCTGTCAGAGCCGACAGCCGAGTGGCATTTTAGTGCAAAATAATTAGGTAAAAAACGATTTAATATACTGCAAATAGCCTACAAGGGACAAGTACTGCGGGAAAGTACAGTCATTTATTTTTTCCGCCCCTCCG
>NC_048421.1:18370704-18471996 GCF_013103735.1 Etheostoma cragini
CCCCCCCCCCCCCCCCCCCCACACACACACACACACACACACAATCGATTTTTAGTCGAAAATTTCCCGACTTAGTCGACCAAGATTTTCTTTGGTTGATTACAGCCCTAGAAATAATAAACAAATACCTTCAACAAAAATGTAGATTTTACAATTTAAGAATGTTAAAATAGGCCATTTTTATTGAGATTGCAAAAAACCACTTAATCATATCACTTAATGTGTGTTACAAGGCTAATGTTTAACTCCACTCATTGATGTGTTAATGTCTCGGTAAGGACACTCACTTTTTGTTGAATGCAGCCAACAGTCTTGGGTCAAGGATGTTTTCCTGGGGCTCCCAGCTGTTGTGTCTGAAATAAATTAACAAGTGTTACACATTACAGTATTAAGTCAAAATAAAGCAACTAGGTGGGCCAGCCAGATGTGATGTACCCTCCAGCCTCAGCAGTGACCTCATATTTACAAAATGATTGTTCAGTTTGTATCCTGAGACAAACTATTTAAGGACTGAGAAAGACCATGAAAAAGTCCGCTCAGTACAGGCAAAGAGCTCAAATCTATTATGCTTGTGTCCACAGACATGTACACTCTTATTTAATTATCAAACAAGCACAGTGGAAAGGTTTATATTCAGTGTAAAAGACGTCTAACAGCGTCAGAACCATTTCCCATGGGGATTTCAGACGGATGCACCTTGGTTAATCTTTTCTTTTTTTTTATTGTCTGAAACATACAGTCACACCCATTTTAAGCAGTGGCTGGCCAGCTGTGCAGAGGTGAGAAAGTAGTTTGGTTCCGAAGGGAAATGGAACAAGCTTGGCCATCAAATTATCAATCCTAAAATGAGGACGCAGGGGAGAAAAGTGAAGAATTTCTGGGAAATTCAGTGACTTTACAACTTGCCTCCCACAGCTACTAAATCAGATTCAGTTTGGAGTTATTTTTCTTCCGACAGTGAGCGTGAGTGTGGCGATAACCAGAATTTTGTTTAATACAAATTTTAAAAAGTTGCCTAAAAACCCTCCATGGGCTTGAAAATGCGTTATCAAGGCAGCATATTACAGGACATAATTATGTCAAAGTAATATCACAATTGTTATCGATAATTTTACACACAAACGCACACACACGAATATAAACAGAGATAATAGGCCTTTAGACTTGTATGACAAAGGAAATATTGGTTGGTTATATACTAGGCAGTCCATATGAAAACTATTGGTTAGAGGTAGGGGGCGGGGAGGAAGAAAAAAAAAAAGAATCGATACAGCATAGTATCACGGCAATACTGCATTGATACACATGTGCCAAGTATCGATCTTTTATTATATATGTGTTGGTCAGTTTGTCTGTTTGACAATCCCATTTTGCAGCAATAAAATTGAAGTGAGATGAACAAACAGAAATGTATCATTTTTAGATAAAACAGATGTTGACAAAGTTTCTTTTTGGGGACATCATTTGAAAATGGGAAAAATTTGAAGCTGGAAAAAAATGTTATAAACTGCAATATATATATATATATATATATATATCAGAATATTGAATGTATTGTGATTCGGGAGGCGTCTGTTGATTCCCACCCCTAGTTAGTAGAAGTATTTCCAGGGCTCTTAAAACGTCCGTGAAGACAGACTCAAAACGGACTGTTTTGGACCAAGGAACGAAGAACATTTTACAGATGAGTTGATTTTTTTTATGGGAAGTGATGAAAATAGCCTAACTTGGATGCACAGGTGACGGCACCGTACGGAGTGTATTTAGGATGTTTTTGCTGCTTTGTGGCACATTGAGATCCAGTGCTTTAAAAAAAAAGCTGTACTAGGCATGTAGGATTTCTAGATACAAAAATCAACGCATCCGTAAGCTCCCTGTCCCGAGTTGGAGTGTCTAATTATTTGTCCACGTTTGAGAATAAAAACTTGCTTAACTGCAGAAACAAACTCAAAACAGGCCATTGTGTGTAGTCTTGAAGTGATCTGAACTACATGCATCTGTAATGACCTCTCTCTTCATTACTTGTTGAATAGCCTTTTCTGATCAGCTGTCACCACTGAAATAATCAACCCCCACCCTTCTGTCTGTCTCGCTCTCTCCTTCACACACACACACACACACACACACACACACACACACACACACACACACACACACACACACACACACACACACACAAAGGATGTGGTTCTAACAGAAAGCCATGGGGCTGGCAGGCAACAGTGTGCATTGATGGTGGATTACAGCAACAATGTGGAGTGAACAGAAAGGGCAAGTGACAAGAAATGAAGGCAGAGTGGAGTCTTGCCATCAGCGATATAAATGCTGAAAAAAAATTACTGTAGACTTTGGTTTTATGAAACGAATATTAACACTATAGGCTACAAAATAACGGTACTTGTTAATCAAAATATCTAAAACGTCCTCGCAAATTGGACTGACTGGTGTTTGAGTCACACACTAATAACTTGTTTAAAGTAAGAAATAAAATGACTCAAACCCAACGATTACATAAAGGTGTGAAAAAAGAGGAGGCTAAAAACCAATATAGTCTAAAATGTGTTCGCTTTTGCATTCCGCTAACTTCTCAAATGTGAGGTGTTTTGAACAAAAGAAGTCAAATATAAAAGGCAGATATTGAAGATAATTATGAACTATTTGTCCACAGATACCCATTGTGATGACTTCGCATCGTTGTTGTAGTTCGGACTCGGTGATTCGAGTAAAACAAATAACGGTTCAGCGAACAGTTTAACTGAAAGCAACAAGCGACACGTTGTTGTTGTTTTCATTGTTTCGGGCTGAGCAGCACCACTTGTACTTACTTGGAAGACCATCCCCTCCACTTCACGAGAAACTCCAACTTTCCCTGCAAGAAAAGCAAGAGTGGAAGCACGTTTGTAAAGCAGCCGATAGAAAACAACCGCGGATAAACGTTTCGATGTTTCACAGCTCTGACCTTTCTCAGCCGTTTGTTTAAAATGCATTCCGCATCAAAAACCTGCTCTCCCACGGCGCTCAGCTCCTCCATGTCTGCCTTCACAAGAATCCTTTATCAAAAGACTAGAGGTGCGTCCAGCTCGTCGGATTACGCTAGGGCAGGACCGGATGTTCAGCCTGGCCTTCAAAATAAAGCTATTAGCTAGGAAGA
Source organism: Etheostoma cragini (assembly GCF_013103735.1). Lineage (NCBI taxonomy): Eukaryota > Metazoa > Chordata > Actinopteri > Perciformes > Percidae > Etheostoma > Etheostoma cragini. The sequence goes on from NC_048421.1 coordinate 18,373,856, forward strand.
CCGTTACGTGGAAATTATGATTCAGCTGGTTAGGCTAACTTGTTATTCGAGTAAGTACAAAATATATATGCTCAGTGGTCCATTACATGTGTTGGCCTACTCTCAAATAAGCTTTAACATATTTTCTCATTACCATTTAATAACAGTTTGTTGTTTGTTTTTTTCTGTTGCAATGTTTGTTGTGCAATGTTTTTTGGCTTTGTCAGCAAGCAAACTAGCCACTAAGTTAATTAGTTTTGTGATGTAAGCATTAGAAATTATGTTCATTAAAATCATAATTAAGCGTAATAAAACATGTTGGACACTTTAGATCTAAATATCCATAATGGAAGTTGATTAAAATGCTTATATAGTGACAGGGATTTTTTCAAGATATATTTGAATAGTTTATTAAATGTAGACTCATTGGCCAAAGATTGTGTGCCATAAAACATAGCCTATTTGTCTTATTCATTGCCATTTTAACAAAAAATACCACAGACACACGCATTAGGAAAAGTGGCATTACCTTACAGATACTTTGCAATTGTAGCATTTATATTCAAGTATGTTCTCTTTTTTATTTTTTTTATTTTTTATTTAATAGAAATAACACACCGAAATGGGGACTGAGGGTTGGGGACAAGTCCCACAAAGTCGTCAAGGATAGTGTTAATTTGAAAGTTGTAACCGGAAGTTTTATTATTTCATGCTTAACTTGATAACATTATACGAAGAGAGGCGGGCAACTGAGAATGTGGTTCGTTAAATATGTCCCTTGGCAGCCACCGTCCTCTGCTCGAAGCACGTTCACATCGTCTATTGTAAGTGAAAGTAGAGATATAGACATGATCAAATAATCACCACTTTCTTCTCAAATCAGATCTTGAAACACATTATATGTTTTTTATTATTGATCGATTATTATTGTAGAGTTATTTTACCTTAATTGTAGTGGTTTTAACTTGGCGTTCTTTACTCATGAATATGCTGGCTTCTTGTTTTTAATTGTTTGGGGTAAAAAACTATTAAAACATCATCTACATCAGCCAATGTTCCTGGGTCTGGTGGACCCCCCACATTATTAGGCTTTTATACAGCCATAACATTTTATGAAAAAATACTTAACATATGTTACCCAGATTTAGCTGATAAGTTATATGATTTTATATGATTTTATTTGATTTTAATTCCACAATTCAATTGTTATTCTCCGTTTTTGAACAAAAATTATTATTTACAGAAATGGTTATGCACAACTCTTTTCCTGGGTTCCTCCTGCCTTTCCTTACATGAGATGAAAAGAGTCCCTCAGGAAGACTGCCCACACAGGCAGCTGTTCCTTAACGTCAGAGTATAGCACCAGTGCTTTTTTGTGTGACGATCAAAGTGAAGTTTGTATTGTCTTTTCTTTTTTTGGAAGATGCTCTGAATTTTCCGATCTGAAACACAGCAAAGAGAGAGATAAATATTATTGTTCATCAGCTTTCCGCAGAATTGTATCAAAATGAGTAATGTAATGAGTAGTGAACATACTGTGTTATTATTTTACAGAATTCTGTGAATGATTTAACAATCATGTCAAATTACATTTGTGAAAAGTTTGGTCTGAATGATTACAGAAGAATCCATTGAAATATCATAAAGTGCATTTGAATACAATTTCCATATTGTGACATTAATATCAATATTAGTATTCCTAAGATATTGATATTGGTTTTACCCGTATCACCCAATCAGAACAGTAACAAAATAAAAAAAATAGTTTTAATTGACTATGTACCTTTTATTTTTGCGTTTGTTCTTGAGTATTTTGTGGGATGTCATCACTATAAAAACTACAACAAGAAATCCAGCGACTGCAGCCAGTCCGGTAAAGACATTTGGCAGGAAATTCACAACATCATCTGAAACAAAACAGAAAATACGGAGAGAAAACATTCATTAGATGTTGGTGCTGATATCCCCCCCCCCAAAAAAAAAGTATCTGGTTTTTGCAAAGAGCAAAACCTACAGCAACCAGAGCACTGCCTCCACTCAGGCACTATTGCATCAACCAACCACATGATAGCGCTATAACAACTTTGAAATTCGAGAGCACTGTGGATTAATCTGCTTTTGAAAATAGTCCCTAACAAATGCACTTCAATGCATGCAGTTCTATGTATCATTTACTAAACACTACAATACCCAGCTGTTTTAGAAAACGACTGATCCTTCAAAACAATGAGACTATATATTTGTGAGCTGTTTTTTAAGATTTATTTCTTTAGTAGGAACCAATGGGTTTTGGGCTGAGTTTGACAGACAGGGCAGGAAAGTCCAAAAATATGAAAAGATGAATTTACACATTGTTGGTTTTGGTCTTTTCATTGCATTCGTCAAATAAAACAGTTGAATATTTCAGCATTGTCCTTAAAATCTCCTTTGTTAACATCTTTCCAATAGCATGAGCAGTGCCAGATCTACTTTCTGGTTGGAACCAACAGTAGCCTTACAGTACATCTGATTTTGACATTTGTGAAGTCAGAAATGATAGATGAATGGCCACGTAATGAAGGAGCAGATGTTGGAACGACACACTTACCAAGCCCCGGGGAGAGACTCATTAGTCTGATCTAAACTTACCCTGAGTAGTAGTGCTAGTAACTAGCATGTGTTTGGTGGCATTCAAGTGGCCATCGTTGACCTCCGGTTGGATGCCCAGGATATGACACATCAAGGGGTAGATGTTCACTGTCTCGAAGGGCCCCACCTCCAGGTTCTTGTGAAATGCTGGACCCACTGCCCTGAAGAAGGGCTTCATGTCCATGTCTTCGTTGTCAAAGCCGTGCTCACCCTTGTTGAACTGGACCGGAAAATACTGCAAGGACATAGAGGAACATGCATCACCCAGTTTGTTAGATTCAATGTAACTTTTAGAAGCCAGTGATTTTTAGTAGCATGATCTTATCATCAGCAGTTGACACATCTTGGACTGCTCTTATTTAGTCAGCAGAGGGAGGTATTGCCCAAGAGAAAGAGTCGTGCCCATTCTGTAGAATGAAGGAATGTTCTCTCTTTGTGACTTCTATCATCCAATGAAAGTGGGTAATTTACATTTTCAGAAAACACCCATACGACAGATATTCCTTTGTTCATTTTGTAGTATATATTCACTTTATTACCAACAAAATGTGATAGTAATATCAGTAAGCAGAATAACCTTATCTAATCAGTTATGTAACAGCCTCACTGTGCTTATCCTTCTCTGAGATTAAACCAAAAGGAGTTTAAGTGGCCATAAAGGGAGAGAATAGGCAGAGGCAGATAATACAGTCATGATCATGGCCGGTTGTAACCTATGAACTTTAGATAACCCATGGACTCCGTGGAATGATTATTTTCCTCATAATCAGCATTTTGAAGAGATTTTATGTTTTCAGTTATTTACTCTTTAAATGAAGTTATGATTTGATGGCTCTCCTTGCTGACTGACACATTTAGATGCAAAGTTACAACCCAGTGGAGTGACTGTTGTGAGTGTGGAGTGAGATGAAAATGCTAATTTAGAATTTTGAGGCATGAATAGCTTCATGAAGCGTTTGAGAGCACTGCATGCCATCAGCCAGGCCTGGATTATCCTGAGGACATGCAAATCCACTTGATTGAAATTGTAATGTACAAAGATTAGTATTTAACTCCTTGTTTCTGGTTGAAAAGAGTCCAGATACACCATTTCCTGTGAACAAAGTCTTGAGGGTATTTTTTAAAACAAAATGGATGGTGCATAGAGATTGTTTATCTTGCCATTTATCTTTATCGGTATATCAGTCATTGGACTTCCTTGTAACTGAGTCATAATCATGTAAATTAGTGACAGTTCTTAATAAGGTACAAAAACCATGTTGTATTTCGTCAGCTTGCAATGTTTAGCTTTTATAGTTAAAGTAATGTTTTCTCATGCTGCTACTTTGAAGCTGAACCCAGCAGCTTGGCACATTGATGGGCACAAATGGGAACCTGAGGTAACTGTTCATTTTAAAGGGTAAATCAATAGGACTTGCAGTGGGCAGAAAACTGCTGCTCATCTCTCCATGGTTTTTAAACTTTCCAGCAGTTTGCAATTCTGGTTAAACCCAAGTCAGTGATGTGAGAGAAAACATAGTATTTGATATGTCTGATCATTGCTGCTGCGTCTCAGTGATTGGGTAACATTGAACAGTTGTATGTCTACACCCTTTCTCAAACAGCCAATTCTTTGCCAAGAAAGATATAAAAAAAGACTATCTTTCAACGCACCCCGTTGATTACATATCCAGGGTCGGCCAATAAAATGATGGGGAGGATACGATCATTTTTGGCGAAGTGGAACCTCTCTGGCATCTCCTCCTTCTTGAACACATGGAGGTGTGGATGGCCCCCCTTCAAGGCGTTGTAAACCTTCTCCAGTCTGCCTGGCTTTGGCAACAGCATCCCAGAAGGGCCATAGTCCACCAGGTGAAAGGACAGGTCCCCGAACGAGAAGCCCGGGATCTTGGTTAGGGTGATCTCTTCCACCAGACCGTTTCGGTATATTGTGCTCATTCCGTGGTCTGCTGTGATGATGATGTTCAGGCGGTCGCTCAGCCCATGTTGTTCAGCTGAGTGTCGAATGTAGCCCACCGTTCGATCCACTTGCTTGACCATCTCCCGGCGCTCCGGGGAATCTGGACCATGTCTGTGTCCTGTGCCGTCTGGCTCACCAAAGTAAAAGGAGATGAAGTCCAGATCCTGGTCTCTGAACCAGCCCATCACCTTGTCTGTGTTTGCTCGCCAAGCGGTCTCGTTCTTGTAGTTGTATATTGGTGGCTCCCACTCTCGCACCATAGCAACCTGTCCCTGGTAACTGGAAGCTGTGCCGGGAAAGTGAAGAGAGCCAGCTTTAAGGCCCTGCAAGGGTAGGGAAAAGACACATTAACATCACACATAATAATATAACACGTGCACTTACACATGCACTTCAAGGGTTGATCTGTTCATACTGATGGTGAACATGCAAGGAGAGAAAATTAGTAGTTGCAGGATTTTCATTAATCTTCTTAAAACCTACTGCTGAACATTTTAGGCTCCCTTACAGCAGCTGCCATTTGTATGCAGTTAACATCTATATCTGCAAAATAATTTGTAATATGACTGCGTTGATATACCTGGAAGGATGCAGGCCTACAAAGATGTTTTGTCAAGAGAAATAATTTGTAGTGCTGTTAACTGCAAAACAGTCTCTCATGGTGATAACATGGAAATTGAGCTGCACAGACCTGTCTCTGCGCCGTGATCCAGATAGGCAGAGTGCCATTGTCCCACCACTCATTTACAAACAGAGTCTGATAGTAAGGCATCTTCTCAGTGGTGGTTGTGTTGAACCACATGTTGTGGATTACGCCGTGATTCTCAATGTAGCGGCCTACAGAAGAGAATCACTGTCAGTCTGCTTGCACTCATTATTCATAGCGTGACACATTCACATTAAAAATTCTATCAACTTAACGGGCTGAGTGGCATGACGCTTTTGGACAAGGTCTTATGACCAACTTCGGAGATTAGAGGAATTTAATTTCAAGGAAGTTAAATTTCTTTTAGCTGGCACTGATGATTTGAGAGTCAAAATAAGAAAGGGAGCTGAGCATTCTTCCCTCAGTCATCCAAGCATAATTATCTTACTCAGCTATAAAAGCTGTTGGACCCTGGGACATTCAATTACAACTAATTCCTTTTTCCCGTGGCTTTTTTCAATCCTAGCGAAGTAAACTCTAAAAGAGCGTTTCCCTCTGCGTCATGATATGCAGATTCCCTGCCAACTGGAAGCGCTGTTGTAGAAAATGAAACACATTACCTGTCAAGAGGGTGAAGTGTGTAGGACTGGTGATAGTGAGATAAGGAGGTGTGACATACAGGGCTTTGACTCCATCCTTGGCCATTTTGTCGAGGTTCGGTGTGTCCACATCACGGTCGTAATCCCACCGGAATCCATCAAAGGAGATCAGCAGCACCTTCTGTCTCTGTTTGTTTACGGGAGCTCCGAGGATGGAAGAAGCCCAGAGAAGCCAGAGACTTGCAATCCCCAGCATGGCGAACACATGCGTTTTACAGATCTTGACTCACTCAATCCTTCAGCTAACACTCTCATTTACAAGATGGTCCACCTCTTGGCATCAGATTTCTGTAGCCAACAGCTTCCGAGCAAAGTGTCTCGAGCGTATCTTATCACAAAGATTGGACAGACTTTATCTCAGCACTTTTTACATGCGGCCTGATGATGTTTACGATCCGTTTTACGACTAGGAGTTGTGTTCACAGTAAATTTCCCAACCTGTTTTGCTCTTGAGGACTGGCAGTAAAGCAGATTAATCTCTCTGGGCATCATGGATGTTTGTTTCTCTCTAACTTTCTTGTTGATGCTGTCTTTCTGTTTATCTGCCTATGCCGTCTGTGTGTAAGAGTTTCCTGTGAATCACTGACAATGGGGTAACGACACTTTGATGGTTTTCACCTTGAGTCGGGATGGTGCATGATTGATCTAACACCAGGAAAATGAAGAGGAAAATGAGAGTATATATCTCTTCGTCAGCTAGCAGTGGTCTCTCGGGGAGAAAAGCCATATTAGACACATTCATTGTAATAACTCTAATGTGTACGTTAGCCTAAGGATATTGTTAAAAGATCTTATAAAATCTACATTGATTTTCTTTGCAATTGCCATGACGATGGACAAACTATTAAAAAGTGAACTGCACTCTCCTTAGATCATACTCGCATGTGTGTGTGTATATGTATATGTATATATATATATATATATATATGTATGTATATACTGTATATTTCTGCGATGTGATGTAACCGTAACGTCCATCAAATTGCTCATTTTGTCTTTTGGGTGTGTCCTTGACAAAGGTTCAAGGTAATTGTCCAATCTTTATGGAGATAAGGGATAACATTCATCAGCTTTCATTTACCTCATTCATATTCATTAGCGTTCTCACATTAACTCTATCCACTCGTCTACACTGTCAGCAAGTTTTGGAGGAGTATGTTGGACTGCTGAGACTGGCTCAGATCTTTGCTATGAGAACTTTATCAAACACACACACTCTGAAATTGAGCGGCAAGCAAACTTTATCTGACCCTCTCAATCCTGCAGAGAACTCTCCACAGGGATTCTCACATTTACTTGAAGAAGATAAGTGAAGTTTCGCCCTTTAGCACTCCCTGCTGCCCATATTCAACCACTGCAGTACACCTTCCCCAGATGAAGGGCCAAAACAAATTCCTCAGTCTGAGTCAGAGTACATTACTCATACACATATTAGGAATATGGTATCTCTCAGACTGAAAATACAGTATTTGATCTTCTAAAAAGCTCTCGTTTATAATCTAGACTTCTGTTTAACTTTATAATATATTTAGATAATCTATATTAGATTTTGTATCATTTGAACGTCGGATGTTAAAAAGTGCTCAAAAACTTTTTAATTCGTCACTACAACCCAAACAACTCTGGAGTTAACTCATATCTTCTTCAAAGGAATTTTGGAATTTTGTTGTTGTTGTTAAACAGCGACAAACTCCCACACACTGTTAGAGCTGAAGATCTTTTCCCGAACCCGACAAGACCCGGCAAAGAACGTTAGTCATGAATAAATGATGTTAAAAAATTTATAAATGGCTCATCCTTGACAAAAGGCAAAAGAGCTGTGTGTGTGCACACATTGGAATAATGTTGGGCTGTAAACGGGGTCGGGCTTTAAAGAAGCTGTCAATCAACATGTACTTGACGGGCTCGGGCCAAATTCTGTCAGGCTCGGGCCGTGTCGGGCCTAACTTTAAAGGCTTGATTACAACTCTAAGACAACAACAACTTTAAGAACAACTAACACAACACTTCCTTATACTGTACATACTGTATAGATGCAAGGTAAACCATCCAAGCAGAGGAAGCCAAACATGATCATTGGTAAATGAATCACTCACTGAGGTTACTCCGAACAAACAGCATCTTTTCTTTAAAAAAATCCATTAACATCTCACTTTTCACTTTTCTCACTTTTTCACATCTCACAAGATTTGAAAAAGACAATAGATAACTATGTCATTTGTATGCATAAAGGGTAGTTTAACAACTTCCATATAAAAAAAACACATGTTGTACCTAAGTACAGGAATTAGACAATGGCAACATTGGGTATATTATTAAGCATCAATATGCACAATTTATTGAACCCATGTATTTACCATCCTTGCAATAACTTCATGCTACCCAAAGAATAAGGGATGTAATAGTAGAAATGGGCATAATATAACAGGTCTGTCTATCACTAGTTGACCTAATTTTGTGGTCCTCTGACTGGATAATTTTATAGTGTATAAAGATATGTATAATGCTTGAAATCCTTGTTCATAAATCTGATGAAGGTTGTTTGAATTGAAAATAAACCAGCAGGAACTGAGAGTTGTGCAGTCTTGAGGTACAAAGAGATTTTTCAGTTATTTGCACATTGTCGACTTTTTAAAGATAGTTAACAATATCTTATATAACAACCCAACCAACAAATAGTTTTCAAGATTCTGATAAGTCTGTTTACTTTTTCATAAAGTTCCTCTGAATAGACATGTAGAGTAAAGCTGTCCAGTTTAACCAGAGACAATGTAAATAGGAGTTCAGTGCTGTATTCCTGGATGAAAGGATTTATTCTAACCTTTCATATGATAGACCAAAATGTCTCGTTGTATAAAGTGATGCGTTTCACACCGGGTTTCTTTGATAGTCCCTAATGCAGTAATTGATTTAAATATTTGAAGTCGGGAGTTTTTTTTATAAATCAAAACATTTCAAATGTACTATTCTTCAGGGTTGTCAGCAGAGACGAAGCACAACATTCTGGGCCCTGTGCAAAAGACATTTTCTATGGGCCCCTCACCGCATCCACAGCTATTTATTCTAGCATCTTTTTGGCCCTTCCTCACATGAGGGCCCTGGGTACTCAGTCCCCCCCCCCCCCCCCCAGTCTGACACCCCTGGTTGTCAGATTAAAAAAACATTACATGACATGTGACAAACAAGGAGAGATTTCCATAATTCCCAAAACATTTGTACTCTTAATAAATATATAAATACATGATCATCCTTAACATTCTTCACAGCATCTGTATTCTGCTCACTTTGCAGTTTGAATGGCAAGCTGTTTCTTTCCCTGCTGTGACTGGAAGTAGACTATCAAGTCCATGCCAGCATGCTGAGACCGATGTGTTTTGAATTGTGAGCAAACAAACTTTTAATGCATGAATGACTTATTATCAGGTCAAATGCAAGTAATACCAAGCTTAAAACTTCAAACCACAGGAAAAACCACTGGAGGTGCACTGTGTTATCATATGTAGTTCTTACTAAATAACAGCTACAGAGGATTTTCTTTGATACCACAACCTTTTAATTGTCACGTCACGCTGAATAAACGCAGTATGTTGTCTTATCAGTTTTGGTTGGAAGCTATGGCAGCGCTTAAACAAGGATGAGCGTCAAACTATGATCATAAAATTGATCAAACTATCCGTGTAAACTGAAAACACATGTTTCCTTTGTTATCACTTTCTGCAAAAATATTACGGGGTGTGTAGCACTTTAGAGGCAATTGTAAGCAGCTGAATAATGGTCATCATATTGCCAGTTTCCTTTAGCCACTGACATGTTTGGAAGAAACATCATGTAAGGTTTTTAAAGGTTAATACATATTTTTCCAAAATGTTCACTCCTTATGTATCACTCCTAAATCCAATTTCAAAGACTTTCGTATGTCTACATTTTTGGGCATTTCGGTTATTGTCTTTTTTTGTAATTGATGAACTGATTGTTAAGGCATCAATAATTTAACACTGGCTCTTAGTACTTTATTTCTCATAACTTTAGTACATTTCACCATTGATATTTGTTCCCTTCTACTTCCCTTATTGGTCTTAATTGCTGCTTTTACTCAAAGAGTCTAGAATAATAACATGTATTAAATAGCAATATAAAAGACTTCCCTTGTAGTGCTAAACCTATATCTGCAAATTATCACCTACGCTTGCAGCTCTCCTTGGCTTTATGGGGCTTTATAGTGAGTTTTAGCTCGTTGTTAAGCTATCCGGCCGCAACCTTATCTATTTTGTTCTCTCTCACCGCTCTTTGCATTATTTTCGACCACAGCCGCCAGCTGTTTTTTAGATAAAGAGCTCTAAAAAGCCACTGTACACTACGTGCTTTGCACCAAACAGCAGTCAGACACAGTTAGATGCAAGCTGGTGAACACAGTGGAGCATTTAGCAGCAAAAAAACAAAAACAGAGCTAGAAGAGGGTGAATATCAGGTTTACATTCATCAGTTAAACACAAACACGACTCCAAATTAATGTCAATTGTTCTGCCTAACTACTGGATGTTTAAATAAGCAGCTGGTTGCTTCCAAGTTTGTTATATCGACCTAAAAGGTGGCCCATAAAGAAATCAGCTTTAAGTTGTTAGCTGCACTGACATGCTCCATTCGACATACTGTTCTGACACTCTGAAAGTAGTGAAAGGCTCCGTTGTAGATCTAAGCACTTCTTCTGTGCCAACTTTCAAGACTGGCCCTTTGCATTGCCATTGAACATAAATGGCTGATCCATGATGGTAGCATATTAACATAATTAATAGTTCCTTCTTCCTCCATTCCTCAGCATTTGGCATGTTATGATGCATGCTGATACACCATGAATCAGGCTAATCTGTCTCCAACAGACCCCCTTATGGAGTCTTATCAGGGAAACAGAGGGACTGGACTGCAGCTCCTAGTGCAGCAGAATAATGGCTACAGTGCTGCAAAGAGAGGATTCCTTCACACCTGTCAAACAATGCTGAAAGTGAAGAAGGCTGAGGAGCGTTGTTGCTAGCTAGCTCTAGCATTAACTATCTTATGTTCATGTCAGCACTTAATCCAACTGAATCTATAATCAAACTGACCTTGAGTGGCTGTCTGTATCCTCGGACAAAGCCCACATGTTAATACTGCTCCTGCTATGTGTGTTTTGACGTTGCTTTGATAACAATGATATTAACATTTAGAGAGGATGGCAGTCAGTTCCGCCTGAATGACACAGTGTACGTAACATACTGTATTAAAATTGAGCTGCAGGAATATGACAGCAGATATTCATATAATGAAGTACCTCTTCCTCCAGCAGGCCGCTAGCATGTAATCATTTTTTCTTACAGTTGCTAACCTACAGTTTCAGATTCATTCCTTTTTTGCGCTCTCTTGAACAGCCTATACAGTAAATATGACTCTTTGTGATTTCTTGTTTGCATTGCTTGTCACTAGCAATTATTGAGTGGTAAATTAAATAGGTAACCTAGTTAATGATCAGCTACATGCTACTCCATAAAAGATGCTATAAATATGAATTATCCTGTACTTTTACAAAAGAGTTGATTTGTACTTTTACCTGAAAGCTTACCTTGCTTCAACTTAGCATCTTTATAGCAAAATAGCAGGTATGACATGGGTTACAGAAATGCCAAGATTTTTTAAAGCCAGCATTTTGTGGTTAAGTTCAATACCTTGATTATAAATATCTGGATTTAACCATTTTCATACATACAGCAGTAGTCGAGAATTATTTTTTATTTCCAAATAGAGCTATTTATGTCATCTTTTAAAAATTACTTCTTCTATTTTCATATTGCAATATATATTGCAGGGGAAAAAAATATCGCAATGTAACACTTTTCCAATATAGTGCAGGCCTAGTCCCCTAATACCATATCGGAAGTCTCTTTTCCAAAATTCAGCCTTGGTGCAGAATTACAGCCACTAGAGCCAGTCCCACAATGAGCTTTCCTTAGTATGTGCCATTTCTGAGTCTGTAGCTATTGAGGAGGAGAGAGGGGGGGCAAGGTGGAGGGTGGAGGTGTGGCCTTGGCCAACTGACACTTTGCTCGTTTGAAAGCCATAATGTCTCTTTCTCTTTCTCATGGGTGGGCCAAATTCTCTGGGTGGGCAAAGCAGAGAAAGGTGAGGTAACCTTGCCCCTTATGACCTCATAAGAGGCAAGATTCCAGATTCGCCCATCTGAGCTTTCATTTTCCCAAAGGCAGGACAGGATACCCAGGGCTCGATTTAAACCTATCTCCATTTATAGCCACTGGGTGCCCATAGGCAGGCTGGGGGAAGTTATAAAAACCTCATAAAGTGAACTTTTTATGCCACGGGACCTTAAAAAACATTCTATATATTTGTTAGCAGTGCATGTGTTTTTTTTTAAAGATGTAAAGATGGATTGAGAGATGGAAAAACACAGAATTATCCTTTTTATTAGAACAGGAGTCCAAAGGTTCCTAGGCTGCTAGGTCGCTAGTTGTCATTACACTCCACAAAAGGAAACAGATCAAACAACACAGTGACTGCTCAGAGTACTAAGAGTAGCAGGGCTGTGTCCAAAAGGTTCATCCTGTGGAGCATAAACGTTCTTAGTGAATTCCATGCCGATCTTTTGCTTTAGATTTTGAAGCAGATTTCTTGTGAATGTGTGGAAATCGAGGCCCAATTGTGGTGGGCAGTCTCTTAAATCCGCTTACTCCAACGACATGCACAGATAAATGAAATGAAAGAAAAGCAAAGAAATGTATTTGTATCACATGGCAATTGTGGCTTAACAGATATCTGTTGCCAGCAGGATATGCTTTTCATATAAGCAGACGATGAGCCAAGATGCAATATGCAGGATGTAGTAAATGGCCATTATTACCCTGAAATATCTCTAACCCTAGCGTGTGTACCATATGTCTGTGTGAGAGAGAAGGAGATTTAAGGTGAGAGAATGAGTAAGAGCTGGGAGCAGAGTGGAGGTGGCTCAGGCTTGTGGAGGCAGCTAGGCTGATTTGCGGCTTCATTCCAGCGCGTGGGCCCTTTCAGGCTCTGTTGCCTGTAACAGGTTGACGTGATAAACTCTGTAGCCGAGCCAGTCAGATGTGGCACAGTGGAGGCGCCCTCCTCCTCGCTTCTCTCCCCTTGGCCTGGTGTCTCATTGTGGCGCTGCGGGGCTCCAGTGTACTGGCATTACACTTTCACACGGCAGTAATTGATTTCTTTAATTTGCTTCAAGAGAAACTGTTGTCAGCCAACCAGGCAGCCATTTTTCAGGCCACTTTAATTAAATGCCAGGTCTTTAGGTGTGATATGAAATTCGTTTGGCTCCTCTGATCTTCTACTCCTCAGACAATTCATTAACATTTTCGTTTCTGCCTTTATGCTTTACACAAAGCTTCAAAAAGGAGCTCATCAGTGACATTTCGGTTCCTGCGCTATACATTCAATCATTTATTTAAGTGCATTTAAACTAGAGATTAAGTGCAGTGTGGCTGTTTCACATGAGATAATACAGAGTCTGTAGCGCCTCAGTCAGCTGTGGAGTTCAAGAGAATAAAAAAAACAGCCCTGCATTTGGGTGTCTTTTATTGAAGTTTCTGTTCTATATTGTTACTGTTTCAGGTTCTTAAACTGTACCTGAAGACAAGCAGATAATATAATTAACTGCAATAAATGTCAAACGAAAATTCAGGTTTGTATTCTTCACTTTTCTGAATCTTCCTCAATCTAGCAGCTGCATTTATCCACGTCTGTGGTGAACAGGTTTCATCCTGATGGCCTTTGTCTCTTTCACAACAATCAAAAGTGTCATTAGCCCTGTAATCTGAAGGGAATTATAGGTTTAATGGTATCACATCTCTTTCACATCTCACATTTAATAACTGATGAAAAAACTCAAGGCAGGTGGATCTCAGGTCTAAAGCAGAAGCATTTATTTCAGTCATAATAGCAGGGCAGCAGGCACACCTCCCTAATAATATCCTGATGCCTCCCCACTCGCTCTGACTCAGAGATCTTCTGAAAGGCCCCTCTCCACTCATCCTCTCAGAGTAGCCTTCCTCTCATGGAGATGAACAGCAGCTGCCTCTTCCTGCCTCCCACCATACGTCAACACATCAGCACCACACTGCCAGCCTTCAAACACCCAAAAATATGAGGCTTGATAAATCAGAAAGAATAGCCGGATGCAGTTAATATTACAACGGTTGATATGTATTGACAAACATTTTTATTTTTTGCTGGTGGATGCCTCAGTTCCATCTAGGCTGTGTAATAGATGTGGAATCGAGTGGAAGATCTAGGGGATGTCTGAAAGCAGGGGGCAGAAAGGAGGTGGAATGTTATTTTTTCTTTTTGCAGAGGTGAGGGTTGTATAAAGTTTTGGCCACGGTAGCGGCATGGCCTTAGGTCAGACCGATATTTTTGTTCAGACTAAAATATTGATACAACTTTTATAAGAATTGCCATCAGATTTTGCACAGACATGCATGGTCTCCAGAGATGAAGCCTACTGACGTTATTAATCCCTCTGTCTTTTACTGTAGCAATAAACAACTACTGGATGGATTGACACAGACACACACGTTATACAGACTCATGATCCCCAGAGGATGAATTAGAAAGGCTTTAATCCCAAACTTTTCATCTAGTGCCACCAATTAGTTTCAGTTATTTTTCATTTATCAAGTGAAAATGTACATCTATTAGGCAAGGAAAGTTACTTTATATAGCGCATATCAGCAACAAGGCAATTCAAAGCCCTTTACAAAGGACATCAAAAAGCAATTTTGTGTTTAAAAACAGTTATAGAATAGTTATACATTGTTCTTAGCAACACCATCCAGCGACAGCTTGCCCGCTGGTCAAACTGTGCAGCCTCTGCTCAACTCGTACAGCGGGCCGCAGTAGCCTCTTGTTTCAATGCAAACACAGGCTAATCAGAATGCACGAACATGTCTAGGATTTTCAGAAATATGGCGGGATCAGTGAGCGGCCCCTCCCCATATGGCATAACCCTGGTCGGCCTGAGAAGTCTGAATGGTTCATAATGCAGCAGAATATCTGAAAGGTGTTTTGACCCTAAACCATTCAGTGTTTTATAAACCAGCAGTACTATCACTACTTACTACTTACAAGTTACTACTATTAGTAATACTACAGTTCCCAAATGATGATTCTTACTGACTTTTCCTTTAGCACACCATAAGGCGCACATGTTGTTTTGAGTGAATTATCTCGACAACTACTGGATGGATTGCCATGAAAATTCTGATTTTGTCCAATACTCATGAAACTAATCAGCCTCAGATGTACTTTGTGTTAATTAGCTAATTTTAGCATGCTAACATTCTAAACTAAACTAAACCAAACTAATCGGCACTAATAGATTTTCATTTTAATAGGCATATCTTTGGCAACGTTTATGCCTAGCATCACACAACCCTTATAACAGACTCATTTGGAAACGCTGCCGACCCCCTTTTGGTTTGAAAATTCTGGGATTGCTTTTTAGTCTAGCTGGCCAAAAGCTAAGAACTTTGGAAATGATGACACAGACACCCACTTTTTCTTCCTGATTGGGTCTTATTAGTCCCATCGTGTCCTTTCCTGATGCGTTAAGCTCTATCAGCATTCATAACCAGAGGTCAAAACTTTTTTTTAAACGATAAAGTGGTAGTGTGGATGTAGCCTTAGATGGTGAACATGCTAAATATTATGCATGCAGTAGGCATGTTAACATTGTCATTGTGAACATGTTAGCATATTAGCATTTAGCTCAAAGCACCGATGTGCCTAGGTATGACATCACAGAGCCACTACTGTGGCTGTAGACTCTTTGACTTTTGTCTTGTTTGAAGGTTGTTTCTCGGAACTTATCTTCATGGTTTTTCTTTCAACTGAGCATAAAATAAGGACGGAAAATCAGTGGCATCACACAAAGAGTTTACAAAGAACAGATATCCGCAGCTTATTCATGATTGATATTCTAACAGACACTTTGTGGCTAGACTACTCATTTTAATCACAGTAAGCCATATAATCTTTATTGTGTACCTGCATTTCCTGAAAAGAATACTGTCTGTAAGCAGAAGGAAAACTCCTTCTTCGGCTTCCCAGACCTCGGGGAAGTGTCATAAACAAAAAAGAAAAACTAGTGTGCTGTGTGGGTATAAAGACAAAGTCAATAACTATGAAACACTTCATTAAATATTTATGTCATATATTAAATAAAGGCATTTAAATACATTGACTGGTGAATTTCAGGCTACGGAGATCCAGGCTGCTCTGGAAAAATACACACAAGCATTGGGGGTAAAAAAGAACAACAAATTACCTCGACTATGAAAAAGTTGTCCACACAAACATGTTGGTTTTCGAGAAAATGCAGACTCACTGTGCATGCTATGTCAGGACCTCATTCCAAATGCATTTAAAGAAAAGTTTTTCATCTGGAAATAGAGCGGGAGGAATTATAAATGGGACGTTAAAAGGAATCCCACATCAATTTCCCACACCAAATGCTGCATAACAGGAGTCATTTTGACAAAGTAGCCGTGTGATTATTTTTTATTTCCATTTTAAAGCAATTAGCTGAAAGGTCCTTCCCTTGAGTTCTGTGGCAGAATGTGTGGAATGACTCAGTATAATTGCTGTGAAATGAACAGAGTGCCAAGTTGAGAAAAGCATGAAAACCGCAAGGGTTCCCTCTCCATGGAAACGCCCTCTGCCTTTGTCAGTGCACCAGGAAATTAGGCAGCAAGTGATAACGGGGCTTGAATGAGTAACAAATAGAGGGGGGCGAGTGATATTTACTCCATTTCAAGCCATTACAGAAATTGAGTGTTTCCCCACGTCTCACGCTGTGTCTACTGAGTGCTGGATACAGGCGGAGGAGGGTCATTAAACATGGCAGCCGCCAGCAACGTGCTGGTGGATGCCAGTTGAGCAGCACAGCGTTCACACCACTGATGGGCAAGACAGATATAATGAAGCCCAGCGCTGTCAGTGTAGGGCACCAACTGATGATACTGATGCCTAAAAGGAGGACAAGGTGCTAGACGAAAGTCAAGGCTGAGACAGCGTTTGCAGCTCACCTCCTGCTTTTGCCAGAAGCTGCCGCCTCAGCATCTGCCCTAATTGCTGCCTTGCTTGGAGGCGACTCTCCCTCGGTATGGCTTTCATGCTTCGCTTAATTACGTCAGCTGGAAAAGGAACGTGATTGTTATTGTCATTACTCTTGTTAGTAATTAAGCAGCTATTGACTCCTTTCCCTACATTCAGTCGGTTTGATTAGGCCTGAGGTCTGGAGATATGGATTGGGCTCTCACAGTGTTGCAGCCGTACAACGCTCCCGTCTTTCGCCATGCGGCCATTCAAATACGGACTGAGGAAGAGGAGGGGGAAGAAGAGGAAGAACCTAACAGCTGTTTACTTTTTCCGTCGGTGAAGCAGACATCCTTCATAGGGATGGGCCAATACTGGTTTTTCAAGGCCGATGCCGATTATTAGTAGTAAATTAAACCGATAAATTTATTTGGAACCAATATGCATTTACAGTGAAAAGGAAAATCGTTAAGTAAAAATTTTGGAATGTTACAAACTCCAACACAAAACTTTGTTTAAAGCAGATATTTACTAAGTTAGAAACTTTCAACATAACACCCAGTAAAAGATAGCAAGTAGAGTTGTGGGCGGGACATTAAGTCAGACTTAGTGGTTATCCCTAATCATAATGCTACGTCACCCGGATCATTGGTCTGATTGGTTGAAGGACTTTCCAAATACGTACAGACACGTTGGTCGCGCCTCTTGTGCAGAGAAAATACAGAGCAGACTCCCCAGACCATTGCTCAATCTCAAGCCTATTGAGCTTGGCTTGGTCTGGTGATAGCCAGACTACCTTCATCCTGTTTCCACCATGGAGAAATTAGAACGCATTTACCTTTCACGCTACATCATGGTTGGTGACACAAGAGTGCGCATCCCCCCGGAGCTGGAGGACGTGGAAAAATCACTAATGCAGGGATGTCAAGAATCTGCTGAGGGAATACTTAGGCAGTGGTGGTGTAGTTTTGGTTTTGCAGTGATGGAGGAGAAAGAATGTCATGCACACTGTATAGCAAAGGTTCAGGAGACCACCGTAAAAGAAAGAAATCATGTTTTGTGATTTATCATGCTTCTTGACAAAAAAAGTTAGCTTTACATAACGTAGTGATAGCCAGCATGGTGAACAGACAGGAAAAGATGCTTGAAACCTCTGGAATGCAACATGTGAAAGTTCATTTGTTGACCTCCAAAACCGTGGTATAAAAACTCTTTTCTTAAGGTTTGCTTATGGCTTTTGCGGTTGCAAGACCTGTAAGAAGCTAAAAAGTGGACCTTGAGTTTAAATTTCTTTTTCAAACTCGTGCAGCAGTACTGTTCCATAGAGATCTTTAATTTGACCATTACATAACTACTCAGTCAGAAAGCCTCAGCAGAAAATTATTTCTAAAATTGTTTAATTTTGAAAGAAATGTAATTCCACTTTTAGGGTTTATTTGGCAGTAATCTCAGTAATCTCTATCAATAATAGTACAAAGTAGAGGTCTTCACAGGTAGGGCTGGGCGATATATCGATATAAAAATTATATCGATATATTTTTTAATGTGATATGGAATTAGACCATATCACATATATCGATAAAGTTCAAATTTACGCTGTGATCCTCCAAGCAAGCAACTGACCTGGCGCTCTCTGCACTGCTCCCCGCGACCCCGCCCCTTCTCTTTCATACACAGAGGAGGGAGGGGCAGGAATAGACACTCGTTAACAAACATGGAGGAAGCAACAACATCTGCGGAGGGTACGGAGGATGAATTGGTTAGTAAAAGAAAAAGCAGTGGCTCAGTAATTTGGAGATGGTTCGGATTCAAAGTATCAGATGAGCAGCAAATGCACGTTATATGTAAGGAGTGCCATAAACAAATTACAGCCAGGGGTGGAAGCACTACAAATCTTTTTCACCACCTAAACAGTGGCACAAACTGCAATACGAAGAGTCTGTGAAACTGCGCGCTGCAGAAGCCCCAGTCGCAAGCCATCGACAACCCTAAAAAAGCTCCAGCCCTGAAACAAAGTTGACTGCAAACTTCATTTACCCGCCGTGTGCCTTATGAAAAGAAAAGAGACAAGTGGTGTACTATAACTAAAGCCGTGTCCTATCACATTGCTAAAGATATGGCCCCTATTGCAACTGTGGAACAAGTCTGATTCAAAAAGCTACTGAAAACGATGGACCCGAGATATGAGCCACCCAGTCGCAACTACTTTGCACGAGAAGCACTGCCACAAATGTACACTGAAGTAAGGCGGAGCCTTGCTGACCGGCTCGCTAACGTGACTCGCTAAAGTTCATATTGTACTTTTCTCATATAAATATACTTATTTCAGAAAAAATTGGCTTATTTTATAGCCTATTTTTATTTAAGATATTTTTTATTTAAATGTGCATCTTATGGAGCTTTGATTTCAAAAAAGGTACTCCTGTTGGATACAGTATTTATGTTTACATTTTATTTTTATTTAAACAGCTGAGCTTATACTGTATTTATGAAGCAGGTGAAGAAACCTGTTAATTATTTATTCATTTGATTTTGCTGAAATTCACTGAAATTGCTGGTTTCAATAAAACTACTTGTGACATGTCATATTTGGCTTTGACTTTGACTGAACATTTGGGGAAACAGTATCTGGATATATATCCTATATCGATATTCAGCCTAAATATATCGGGATATGACTTTGGGTCCGTATCGCCCAGCCCTATGCACAGGTCCACTTTCTTGTAACCAACACCTGGCACAGGACTCGAGTTGTTTCAGGTCCAAATTGTATTCAGGCTACAGGGTCAGGGAGGAGCCCTGCTGTATTGCACTGGATCTCTGGTTGGTGTGTTAATACAGTATGTTCGGACGGTTGTCAACCAGGGTAAACACGCCACAATAAACACTTCCATTAAGAGAAACATGCTGCAAATACCGAAGTGATCATTTTCATTCCCAATTTTGTAAAACCGAAAATAAATAGTGAACTATTAAATGTATGAGTAGCTGAGTAGCACTCAGGAATATCAAAGTGTGGGTCATCAGGTGGGGTTACGTTTCAGTACGTTTTTTTTATTTTTAAACACTAATATTTTGACAGTATTTCTTATGTTACAGAAACCACTCAGAGTGAATTTGTTGGATGTCATTCTCAACCTGTCAGTGATGTGTCAGTATTTTTGTTCAGATATTGTGCGCCGATCTGACCGCCCGGTCGCCCTCTCATCCCCAGCTCTCTGGAGCTCTGTGCCTGGCGGTGTCAGCAGCACGGAAGGTCTGTCAGTAGACAATAACCATAATTTTAGGTTTATAAAATGTACCTGAGTTCTTGAATATGTAGGATGTTACTAGCACTAGTCTTTGTCAGTGTGGCTCCAAGTTAGAGTAGTTGCGCCTTAACTACAAGATTGGCGGTTCAATCCCTGGCTCTTCCAGCCACATGTCAAAGTGTCCCAGAGCAAGACACGGAACCCCAAGTTGCTTCCCGGATAGTGTACGTTTACCTGTCCACTGCTCCTAGGAAGGGTCTAATGCACTAATTGAATTTACTACATTTTACTGTCAATTATATGTGACAAATTGAGAATAAAGTTTGTGTTGGATAACCCTAACACAGGCCAATGTGGTCAGCCTGATGGATTGCTGTCTGAATTGAAGTAGACATACCTTGGTCTATGGCTTGATAGCAACAAACACTTGCAAAAAACGAAATGCGAAAATAAAGTCATAAATCTATAACAAACCGTGACCGGATGCGACTGGGTGGCAGGCAATCAATTGACACCAGGGCATTATGAGGTCAACAATAGATTATGGTTGTATACTATTTGCAGCAGCAGCAAAGGCATCACTGCAAAAGTGGATTGACTACAGCATAGAGCATTAAGTTTATGTTAAGTCAACCACTATTAATGCAGCAGGCTAAAAGCAGGAGAAACACAGCTGGACATAAGAAGAGAAAAACTCGCATTTGCATATTGTGTTTTTTTTAATTACTTTGCATTGTTTCTGTATTTGCAGCAGGTTTCTCCCAATGGAAGTGCTTTGGGCCATTGTTGCGTGTTTGCCCTGGTCGGCCACTAGTATCTCTATCGGCTCTGATCACAAACTGATCATAATGATTACATTGTTTTCACAGGAAAGACTGAGAATGTTTGAAGTGAGGGAGAACTGCTACTTGGTGCCATGGTGCTGCCAGTAATTCTCTGTCTGTTTTCTATTCTTCTGTGCGTTCAGGTTCACCACATTTTGGATCTGGTTGAATTATTTTTGGTTATATTTCATACACGTCTGTTTTAGTCTTTACTAGTGGCGGAGTGCTGAATTTGTTCGTCTGCTTGAAATAATCATATGCCTACATGCATAAAAACTCTATGCATTTAATTTTGAAACGTGTCACACAGATTGTCAAAGATACATTTCAATGGCTTTTCACCAAAGGCGCCACAAAAATCAAAGAAACTCCGCTCCAATGGGTTACCATTTTAAAACTCCAGGGAGTCCCTCTTCGTGGGAAAGTGGCAGAGAAGGAGGAGAATGATAGTCTGAGAATAGAAGAGGAAGTTCAATAATCGTGCAGGAGTGACAAGGACCCAAAAGCAATTCCTGACTGAGCACTAATCCCCACTTTTTTTTGAGGGACGCGCAGAGTGAGATAAGCCTGGAGGTTAATGCAGAGGCGTCTCTCCTCTGTCCTCAGTGTGACAGCCCCTGACAGGCGGACCCCAGCAGCACGCCTTGTTTATGTTAATGTAGGTGGCCAGGGCCTCAGCTCTCACACTGAGCTGCACAGATAGAGACGTCAGAGGCTCGTCAGAGTGGCACTCACAGCCTCTTGCTGGGCTACCCGGGATCTCTGCGTTCGCATGTAGGGGGTTGGCTGAGGAGAAATATCCAGGGTGGCAGAGATGGGTGAGGTGGGGAAGGGCCTGCTGGGACTCCCTCCCACCCTATCATCTGTGGATGGTTCATCTACTTCTCCACACATCGTTTGAACCGCAAATGACTTGTTGGAGAGAAAGGCAGAAGGAAAGATTTCTGCTTTTAATGTATGCGCCTTTGAAAATGGCAATTTTTTATACCATTCTATTCTGTTTCATTTTGATAGGGTGCGACCCTGACACGTACAATCAAAACTGGCAATGCACTGCTAGTTAGGCCTTTATTTTCTATAAACGTGTTGTGTTATTCATGAAAAAATGTCATAACTGATGTAGCGAATGACTTACAGGAAACTGATATTTTAAGTGAGTGAGGAATAAAAGCGCTATTCTCTCAAATGGTAGAAATAAAAACACATTTTGGGCTTTTACCATCATGTAACTGTAACTATTTGGATGAAATCAAATAAAAATGAATCATTAATACTACTAGAAGGCACCTTTTATCCAAATAATAAACCAATGTCATCAATCCAGCCTCCGATATCTCTTTCACGTGGATTCTAGCAAAGGAAACCCTGTACCTCCTGCTGCAGCTGCCCTGTATCAGCTCTGCAACAAGCATACCTTTCAGTTTGTGTTGTCCCCTTGTTTATGTGTTTGCTACTCTGAGGTATCATTCTCATCATATACCTTGTCTCTCACTGATGAATGGTTGTGCCTCAGTGGCCTGCCCCCCCTCCCCTTGTTTGTGTCACTGTGATGTAGGGCTGACCTGTGGAGTTGGGAGCAAGGTTGGGGACATTGAGACGGATGAAGGGTCAGAAATGTGTGCTGCGAAGCTTCTCCTTTGGGTCTCCTTCACCCCCATGTGCTCGACCCGCGCCAGCCTTTCATTCTAATCTGATGATAATGATATTTGCTCAGGACGACCTCTGCTTGCACAGTGTAATTACCCCCCCAGCTTTCTATGATCTCAGCTATTGGAAATCGATGGGCCATGAGAGGGCCCCATCAGAGCTTATTATTATCACTGCTCGCTTTTTGTTACGCCGCGATCAGATTTCATATGTTGTCGAGTTTTTTACCGCATGTTTTTCCCCATTTTTTTTAACGTTGACTACTGTCAGGGTTGGGCCATTCTTTGAATTCTTTCAAAAATGTTGATGCTTCATACTACACAATGAGTATATTTTACATGGTTTTCTGATTTATCCTGCAAAGATACAGTAGAATCCTAATCAATCACAGGTTTAATATCCTACTTCAAAGTAATGAAAAATCACAAATTCTTTTAAGTACGGTATGTTTTTTTTCTTCCTTTTTGTCATGCTCCCTAAACTATCTGCTTAAACCAAAACAGCCTTTGTGGATATTGTTGAGTGTTATTTCATCCCCTTAATAGCACCTTTGGCTTAGTAGCACTCAGCAGTTCCACGCTTCTCTATGCATTTGTGAGTAGATGCCTATTTAAATTGGTTACGTGAAACTGCTCTAGATAACTCTCTCCATTAGCTACTCATACAGGGTTAAGTACCCCCTGGAACAGAAGGCACTCGCCATCAGGTGACCCTGCCTCTGCATTGCCTTTATTGTGACATTTCATTCAAGGCATTGACGCCGTGACCTTCCGAAAGCCTCACGCTAAGAGACCTTACTTGCACTGCCAAGCGTATGTGTGTGGTCCACTGATGCTGTAAGGTGAGGTGCATTGTAGCTCAGAGAAATCAGCAAGAAGATAAAACATCACGCTGGCAGGAGGGTTTGCGAGTAAAAATGGGTAGGCTTAAATTTTCAGTCTTGAAATAAACATGAAACAAGAAAAAAACACAGAGGGAACTCTCCTTTTCACTGCTCAAACCGTTCTGGTGCTGTTTTTTTTTTTTTTAAACAGTCAATTGTTTCTCTCGCTCCATTCACACATAAAGGATGAGAGCCCGCCTTTCCAGTTCTAACTGGACAATCAGGTCATTACTCACGTTCTAACCAGATGTTACATCATATAGTATTTAACAATTATCTAAACAAATCAACTCTTTGTATTTTTTAGTGGATGTAAGAACTAAAAAGAAGAAGAATAAAGAAAACCTATTGACAATAAATATCTACATTTATTAAGAAAATAGCAACATGGTGCTTTACTCAGAACTGACCTCAACATTATTGGCACTACTTCAGCCTTATGAATCCCAAAGTTGTTATTTCAAGAGTAAAGCTTTGTCTTTGCCTTGACCTTCACGCTTGTTATTGTCAGTCTTGTCAAACAGATAAGAGGATCACAGGTGAGATTGATCAATGAGGGTAAACTAGGGCAGAGTTAAGACACACTTTTTGGGCACAAGACTGAGTCTGACTATACAATTAAACACAGACGGTAGACTTTCCCTTTTATTCCAAAGACAATGGGCCTTGAAGGCCATTGTCTTTGTCTTTGATCGCCTGTGTTCACGTCATAGTTTGAGATGTAGGTCTTAAGTCATACTCCCACAGTTCATTTGAGCAGCAATTTCCTTTTATTGATCCCTGTAGAGTCCCTGGCTCTGTAAACATCTGGGGTCTGTCATGGTTTTATGAGCTAAAGGAACCTAATAACACAGCAATCAGCATTTATTTGAAGGCGGTACATTTGTGGGTTTTCACAAAGAAATCTGATCTGAAACACGTCTTCAAATGGACATTCTGACCGCAGAATAACAGCGATAGTATCTTAAGGTCACCGAGTCTTGGAAGGAGGCAAGATGGATTTTGAGGAAACAGACATTCGAGACAGAAATATGACAAGGATTAAAGCTGAAGTGGAGGGGTCAAAAGATGAAGGAGAGAGGATTGGAGGTGGTCGTCGGCAACGGATTGGTTGTAAAAGTGTATTTTTAGCCCAGGACAGAAAAGGTGACAATGGAGGACAGGTGGAGGTGATCGATATGTTTGTGCAAAAGGCAGAGGACTGCCGAGACACAACAGTGGAAGTCATGAGTGAAGCAGTCCCTCAAGGGGAGGGCAAGCTCGGCCAATGTGGAGACACAGCAAACGAGGAAATGCCTGATGAGCCGGGGGTGCGCTGGGAGTGCGGTGGTGCTGCTAAGTGACAGGAAATATTTGTTATGAACAAACTGTAAGCCATTTGAACACAAGTCCAGGCTACCAGTTACCATACTGAGAAAAGAGAAAATGCAAATACAAATGTTGGGCGTGGGCGAGTTGAGAGGAAGTGACTATGGACAGTGGTTCTAATGAATCCTGCAAGCTTTAGTAAGTTGAGAAAAAAAAGTGAAAATCAAATTTAAATCCAAAATTATTGCACTTTCAGATTGATGCAATAGTTGTCCACTATTGCTTATTTTCTAAAAGATCTGACCCTTAATCTACTTTTAGCTCTGACAACTGAATTCCCTATCTTAACAGAATGTGCTGGGTAATAGGGCAGGGATCTGGGATCCACCAAAAAAGTTAATTTAGATGGATGTCCGTCTTCCTTTTGACTACACTAGTGCTTTAACTAAGCTTATTTTTACATTGGTGGAAACAAAAATACATCGTTATGTGTTCAAGCTTGCTACTACTTTATTTTCTTACTAATAAAGATTAAAAGGATGTATTTACAATGATGACATTTTCGTCGGTAGTTTCTAAAAAGCATAAATACACAATCAGTCGTAACGACTGAAACATATGTAACATACTGGTTTTTATTTAGACTTGACATGTCAACTATTGCAAAATAAATGCATATCCTGCGAATCCAATTTAATCCAATTTCTTCAAATCTATGCACACAATTTAGACTGACTTCCTAGAGTTTTTTTTTTTAAATCCACACCACTTGGCCATTAAGCTATGTACATACTCACTCCAGAAAATGGTGCTGTCCATTAGGTTGTCAATATCCTTGTTGAATGTAAAATAGTCTCCATGACAACTGAGCCAACCCCATCTGCTGATGCAGTTTGGGATGTGTTCAAAAGTATTTTTAAGTGGACTTTGAGTTAAGATTATGTAGTAAAATATCCCTGTACTAATTTCTGTACAATAACACGATCCGTCTGTTTGTACAGTGCTGCACATGAGTATAGGAACCCCTGCTTAAGTTGACTAAAAAGAATAATAAAAAAATAAACTTTTGGAAATTGATTTTATTGCCTTAATTAAAAAATTAGGAAAAATCCAACCTTTAAGGACACAGATTTTCTTTGTGAATGAATAATGTATCGTAAATAAATAAATGTTCATTCCTTAAAACACAGGGGACATAAGTAAAGACACCCCTATGTTAATATCCCATAGAGGCAGGCAGATTTGTATGCATCCTGATGAAGTTCCCTTGGCCTTTAGAATTAAGATAGCCCCCCATTATCACATACACTTCATCATTCCTAGAGATTTGCATGGTTTTATTTCAGTTCACCATGTGGCTGGTTTGATTTGCAGTGAGAGATGATTTTATGGAAAGTATCCCATGCCAATCTCTAGTTATGGTGAAGTGTATGTCATGATGGGGGGCTATCTTAATTCTAAAGGCCAAGGGAACTTTATCAGGATGCATAGTATTCTGGATCCATGAAATAACTGGCCTTTAATAATAAAAATCTGCCTGCGTCTTTGGGAATTTAACATAGGGGTGTGTATACTCATGGCCCCTGTATTTTAAGGAATAAACATTTTTACATTTATTTATGATACATTATTTATTCAAAAAGAAAATTCTCTTTTTTTAATTAAGGCAATAAGATCAATTTTCAATAGATTCTTTTTTTATTCCTTAATTTTAGTCAACTTAAGCAGGTGTTCCTATAGAGAAGCACTGTATGTAATCAAAAGCCTGAACGATTTTCAAATAGATATTTCTGAAATCATTTCAGTCAACAAAATTAGACCAATTCCAAAACTGTTGTTGTTGTTGTGCATGTATTTTAAAATGACGCTTACACCACCTAATGTGATTTACAGTGACAAAAATGAGATGATTATAAACATGAAGAGAGAAAGAATTTACAACAACTGATTTATCAACATACTTCCCACTTTCAAAGCACGGTTGATGTCTACCAGCAGCCTTTGGTCTGTGTGCATGCATGCACGTATTTCTCTCAGCTGTGAGTGGTAAAATTATTTCTTGAAGGGCTATAGAGCGACCATTTCATTTTTGGCACCTAATAACAGTCAGGTCACAGTGTGCCCTGGCTGATCCTCTTTGATATGGTCTGTGCACTTGCCCAAGCCCTCTTTCACAGGTGCCAATCATTATAATCAAGCCCCCACCTCCAGCCCCAACACCATCTCCACCCAAACCCTGAGGGCACGTAGTGGCTTCACAGCAGTTGTGTTGAGGAAGAGGAGAGTTTAGTCTGCCCCCTGTTCTGGCAGACAGGCCATATTCTTTGACCTTTGCTAACACCAGTTGGCAGTCTTATCCCCCATCTAAGCTTTCTTCAATATACGGTTCTGAACAAAAGATTCCATGACCCTATAAGTCTAGATTACTGTGGAAAATCTAAGCATTGTTACTTGAAATATTTCTTCGGAGATCTACGCATGCATGTTCTTACACTAAAGCAGTTGGCTTTGCAAGGGAATGATGACAGTAGGAACTGTTACTTTCCCAGCTCATGTACCCCAAACATTCCCCAGCAGGGCTGGAGAATCAATCGGGTCAGCCAGCAAAGGTTGCCCATTTCAAAAAGGCTAAAGATTAAAGGTGAACTGCTTTCCAGATCCCATGAATCGCTGGCGGCACATTATATTTAGCGATTGGCTGGGTTTGACACTGCCCTTTTCTGAGATGAATTACTAACTGCATTGCTCTCCCCAATGGACTGGTCAGTGTTAAACCAATGACAGCAAGACAGAAATCAAATTGAACTCGAGATCAAATCAAGGGAACAGACGCCGAAGGCAGCCTCACCTTTAATGAAAAATTGTAGAGCAGCTGATTGCTGTTTTTTTATGTTTTGAAGCTGTTACATTTGCAGTGAAATAACCAAATTTAGCTTTTGGTAAAGTCATAACATATCACATATTTTTTATTTTGAGCTTGTCACTGTATCTTGTAATTGTATTGTCAGTATGTTTGTCTATAGATCCATCAGTGATCTTTGATTTATACATGCTGATTATCCTGCCTGACCTGCCACTCTATCTCCTGTTTACTTCACCTATCTACCACTAACTTGCAACAGAAAAATTGTTATGAAAGAAATGTCAGGCCGATTCAGGCCGATTATTTTTGGTCATGGGTTGGTGCAAGCTAGGGTTACTTATACAAATTCTAAATTGGTTTAAGATGTTTAGAAATCACACGTCTTTGAGGATCTGTAACTGTGTAACCGCTTTCTCATATGAACTCCAGACAATAACCAGGGAATCAGGTGTGGACAGTGTCCGGAGGTTTCCCTTT
Organism: Etheostoma cragini; assembly: GCF_013103735.1. Lineage (NCBI taxonomy): Eukaryota > Metazoa > Chordata > Actinopteri > Perciformes > Percidae > Etheostoma > Etheostoma cragini. The sequence goes on from NC_048421.1 coordinate 18,402,090, forward strand.
CACACATGTAGCAGACAGCAGGAAATTGTCTGTGTCTAACTTGTCCTCCCCTACTGGAAATACTCTGTGTGGTTTAGGTAAAGGGTGGTGGCTGGCTGAGTGTGCATGGCAGGACATGATGCAGATGACACATGGACGTTTTTTTAATTTGGTCCTAACAAACGGCAAACAACTCTTGCCGTTCCTTTGTCTGACAATTCATGTGTTAACCGTTACAGACAGAGGTTCCCAACCGGGTCATGTCTAGATAAGTTCAGGGTTACAGTGCATGTGTGAAAGGGGCTTTTGTATGTTGAGCTGTTAGTGGGAGGAAGTTTCCATTGCTAGGCTGGTTATGTTTGTTTCAAGGTCATTGTACTGCTAATTAACATGAGGGGGGTTAGCTATACATACTACTTGAAACCGAATGTTACTGTTTCATGCATTTTTTGTTAGTGACTTTGCATAAAAGCGCCATGTCAGTAAATGTAATGTAACTTTGAACACAATATTTCAATTTTCATTATTTAACCAAAGCCCTGAACTTTCCCAACATGTTTGCCTAAACCTAATCATTCACTGGACTACTGATGGTCCACCATCACTACTGACAATCAATCAAGTTCAATACTAAAGTACTGTGGGTTACTCTAAGGCCCCAGATCATTGTTCTTAGAAAGATCCATTGCTATTGTCATTTTTCAAATCTTTTAACTCCCCCCAAATTAAATTCCTCTAAAATTCTTAAATATGAAACAAACTAAAAAAGTACAGTGTCTGTCTTACACCTACAGATTCTGTGCAAAAGACCCAGGTGTTTCTTTGTTGAATCAAAAAACATAATGTACAATATATTACATCACCAGAGGACTGCTTATTTATTTATGTATTCATTTTGGCCAAGACCGACCATATGGTTTAAACTCATACCCTCCATGTAACAGGGGAAAAGAATCTATTGTCTATAGTTTTCCTTCAATAGTTGTCCTTCAATATTCAAATGTGAAATGGTTCAGTTAACCAACCATATTAAAATACATTTTTATATATATACAGTACATTCACATTTAGACAAAACAATTAACAAAATGACATAATACATAATAATAATTATAATTATAATAATAATAATAATTATAATAATAATAATAATTTAAAAAACATACACCCCAAACATACACACATACTGACAAACAAAAACAAAAGCTCTCCATCACACCAAAATTCCCCATATCCTTCCCATTCCAACCAATAAATATTAAACAATAAAACAGTTATAGTTATTAATATAGACATTAGATAGATTAGATATTAGATATCAAGATTCATATTGTCAAATCTGCTGTGACAAATTAGTTTAATTAATAGAAATCACCTCTATCTCACACTGCAAGTCTTTCTCCTAACATTGACTTGCCCACAAACCACACTGTTTCCTGTCAAATACAGGACTGTTCTCCTTGCCCAGCCGCCATTGGATCACATTACTTCTACCATCTGCTATTATCAGAAACTCCATAAGCTTTAGTTGTTTTCCTGCCAGAGGAACAGCACCCTTTTCCCTTTTTATGCTGTAAAGCAGAATCCCTTTTGCCTAAAAACGATCCAGCAACTTTCTAGCCAAATTTTCAGCCTGGTGCCACACAGTGTGATCTAAAGGCCAGTGGAGGCTTCCATTTCATATATATTTTACATTTATACTCACTAAAGGAACAGAACCACTGAATGTATACCTTACAAATCTGTAGTTTGTCATATAATGATGATCAAGGTGGACGCCTACGTACTAAGTCACTTTTTGAGTAATATAACGAAATTTGATCCCTGAGAGATGACAGTGAAGCTTTAGATTTTGCTTATGCTCCTCATTATAATCTCTTGTTGATAATAAGAATATTTATTATAACAAAATAAAGGGTTTATTCAAGCAGCCTGTCATCTAAATTTACAAAGGGAAGGGTCATTGTAGTGAGTAAATTCAGAGATTTCAAGAAGTTATTGGTCTTAGAACTGTGTATAGATTATGGAATAGGAGCTAAACTATTTGTCTGCTGGTGCATGGCTGGCTCTGGTTGATGGTCTGCACTGGATACAAAATCATTTATGTGAGAGTGAATCTGGGGCTGGTTTCACCCACTGAATTGAGCCCTGCCAATGGTGAGATCCCAGACCCAACATCGGGATGTGCGTCTTTTAAACCAAACTGTGACTTAAAACTCTATTTAGGAAGAAGACCTACAAGTTCTCTTTTTCCGTGGCATAAATATTTAAATAACCTTAAAAAGGTTAGAATGGGGCGGCCTTTAGCTCCCCCAGTAAGACTGTGAGTCCCATGTAGGCTGAGTCCTGCAGCGGCCTGGGTTCAAATCCGACCTGTGGCCCTTTGCTGCGTGTCCTCCCCCTTTCCTATCTATCCACTGTCACTAATAAAGGGAAAAAAAATAATCTTGTCTTCTTGGTTCTACATGTTGTGAGTAAACATTGTGAAAAAGCATGCTGTTCGACTATTAATGGTTTAAGTCTACATGTAGCGCCTTTTAACTCATTTTATCAGCTAAAATTCAATGAAATTTTATTTACAGTGTAAAACTACCATTAAACATGGTCTCAGTGCACTTTACAATTAAAAGAACACATAAATAACACACAGCAACAAAACAACTGAAAAGCATTAAAACAGTAATAATGAAACAATATAAAACCAGCAACAATTTAGATTTAAAAATGTCAACTGAGTGATACTTCTTTTACATGTAGTGGAAGGCCATTCCAAAGAAGAGGGGCATGAGCATTTTTCTGTCTACTATGGAAATGACCCAGAGACCTGCATCAAAGGAGCGGAGACTGAGAGGATGTGCCGGTGTAATAAACTCAGATAACTAGGGAGATGCAAGTCTATGCAGAGTCTTATATGTTAAAAGAAGAACCTTAAAATTAGATCTAGCTTGCACTGGGAGCCAGTGAAGAGAGGCGAGAACAGGTGTTATGTGATCACGTTTATTAGTTTTTCTCATGAGTCTGGCAACAATGTTCTGAGCAAGTTGAAGATCTCTAGTGGTATAATTTGGGAGACCAGAAAACATGACATTGCAGTAATCAAGTCTGGAAGACACAAATGCATGGATTACAGTTTCTGTATCATGAAATGATAAAACAGGTTGAATCTTTGCAATGTAACAGTGGACTTTATTTCTGTGTTATCTCTGGTCCTCCTCACACGGCCATATATTCTAGTGAAGGCTGGAGCAGCTGAAGATGTGGTAGCAGCATGGCCTAAACCTGTGTTTTAGTCCTAATCTGTAATTGCATCCAGCGAACGAGGACCAGCCTCTCTGACGAGACCGGCCATGGAGCACGAGCCGCCGCGCAAAGCCACAGAGAGATGGAGAGATTGAGCAGGAACAGCAAACACAGATAAAAATGAATACAAAAAAGAGAAAAGCCAACCGATTGACTTTGGTAAGAGGTCACTTTTGAAAGTCCTCCCAAGTGATGGTTCCAAAGTACCATTTTTTCTCAGTTCAGGACACCCCAGAGATGTGAAGTGTAAGGTTATAGTATGGCCCAGTGCTCTATATTAATGGTGACTTTGGCTCACCTAATACGGATTCTCAGGGTTATAGCCCCCGGGTGCCTGCTGAGCAGAATGTGAATGCAAAGAGAGCCAATCCCTCTCCCCATCCCCTCCCTGGTCACCAGGGCCCCACCAGCCCTCGCTCAAGGTTACAGCCCATACAGCCTGGCAGTGATGAAGCCATCAGCTCTGATTTTAAATGATACCCTGGACTAGCCACCACTTAATGTGTTCCCTCTCTGTTTTACTTTTCCTTTAAACTCTTGATTATCCCCCTTTTCAAGTTGATATTGAAATGCATGATCAGAGGAGAGGCTGACAGGGAGTCAGTCACCGGAGTTCCTGCCGATAGAAAAAAAAGGAGAGGTTATGATCAAGGGCTTGCCTCTTAAGCCCTGAGCTATGTGCAGGATGTTTTTGGATTTCAGTGCGTTTTAATGTGAACCCAGTAATGTGTGTAAATAATTTGCTATGCTAAACTCCTGCACAACTAACCTCTGGAGGTCTTACACATCATGTGTACTGTACATTTGACAGGGAAGCTACACGGCTTACAATTTCCATTCTCATTCATTACACTGTTAAGTTATCCCCCTGCAAGGAAAAAAAGCTCTGTCACGGCAGTCAAATGATACCTCCAACGGACACTGACACTTTTTTGTGTTACTCCCTTCTCATTGCTCATGTAGATTCCGCTAATGCTTACTTGGCTGGTATAAATGTTATTCTAATGATGGTCGAGGGAGCAGGGTTTTTGCAGGTAGTTGTTATGGAAACTGCAGCTGCAGCTTAACTGTACGATAAGCCTCCTCTCTTACCGCGCCCTACCATCTTCTCTTCCTTTCCGATCTAGTGAACACAGCACGTTGGCATCATTACCAGTGTACAAATGGTTAAGGACAGAGCCGAGACATGGGGGACAACATTCACTCAGATGCTGAGAGTGGTGTGCAAACTGGTCCTTGTTGCTATCTATGAGCCACAATCTGGCCTACACTCAGGAGGATCAGGATGTGTTGTGCTGTTCTATTTTAGTATATTCATTCCTTAACATTATTTTCATATATTCAGTATTAATAAACACAGCATAGTTATGGCATGAACACCATATTGTGTTTTATATTATTGTAATACTGTTATATTCCATCTTCATGTGGGACTACACCAAAATGGTGATTTGGAAAACCAAATGTTGAAAATTCGTTTTTTCTCACTTTAGTGCTTAGTGCACAAATAGCTCACTATAATCTTCATTTATAGGCGGTGTTGTTCGTTCTGTTTTGCAGTTGGACATTAATGCACATATTGACAAATTGCATATTTGAAGTAAATCATGGTTTATGTGCTTGTTACATTGGCCTTTTTTGTTTTGTTTAAAAAGTAATACACATTACAATTGCACAAACAGTTTCAAAAGTAGCAGATCACATGAACTGTGTTGTCTGTTGCTAGAAGACAAAGGAGTTTAAAGTAAACTAGTTCCTTCTAGATGAGCAGCTCAGAAAATGCTTTTTTTAAGGTCAAGAGAAAATGGGGAGTAAAGACAAATGTAATCCTGTCCAGTACCAGGGCCCCTCAAAATAATTATAACAGACAATAAATAAATGATACTTGGAATACAGGATGTTTCCCGTGTCAAATGGTTAGGTCACACTTTGTTGACCCAGCCATTTACGCTGATGTCCTTTCTACTTTGTTTGGCGGGGCTCTGCCATATGACTTGGCATTTGCTACTGAGCGACATCTGTCATAGTTTGCATGGCCACAAGAGGTCCATGATAAGTAAATATAAATACAGGTCCTTTCAGACATTTGAACAAAGAACTGATTCTGTTGTTTTGTGAGTCTCCAACAAAAAATGGTCTATGGTCTAAATGTTCCTTTTAAGTAAGTACTATATGACAACTGGAAAGACAACTTTAACAGGTAATATGGAACTGAATGCTTGTATACAGTATATATATATATATATATATATATATATATATATATATAGCTTCAGCTAATGGTAGGGGTCTCTATTTGTAAAATCATCCAGACGTTCAAGGATCTATATGACATGCGGAGCAATTCATTCTTGTTGTGTTTGACACAATAGCAGACCATTGTCTCAATTAATGCTTTGAATGAAGGTTTTTTTAGGGTGTAATTCAAAGCATAATACTGGGTTTGCTCATTGAGGAAAAGTGTTTCCCTTTCCATTATGTTATTGATTAAATAGACATGTTTTACTTGATGGAGGCATGATCATAGGGTTCTCAAATGATGCTGAACCCCCCCCCCCTCCCCCTGCAAGAAACTGCAGCAGGAATTTAGACGTCTTAGTCACAACACAGGCAGTTCAATTAGCCAGTGATGGGAACCTTTTATTAAAAAGTACTTTCAGAAATTTTCTGTGAACCAGACCTCTCACATTCTCAACACAGCTTGTTGTTCACAGACACTCACGTTTTTAATTCCGAGAATAATTTAGATTGGAGATAAAGAATTTCTCACAAGATTGAAGGCCAAACTAAATTTAATTACTGTGAATATGGCGTTTTTTATGATTTCAACATGACTTATAATAGGTTTGAACTGTTTGCAATAACTAATGAGCTCCATGTGAGATCACTCAAGGTTATAGCCGGCAGCATCACAGCGTAATGCGACTCGGTGTGTGACAAGTTCCCTCAGTTGCCATTGAGGCTCTGTTTTACTGAACTTCCACAAACTTCAGCTGTGGTGATGTCAGTAATGATCTCCAAGTAAACTCAGCTAAAATAGCACAGTGACCTCATTATTGTTTCCATAGTTACAGAATGGCAGGGTTACAGTTCCTATTTATAGCGGCATTCACTTCACACAAAATACTGCATTTTCAGGGTTGATAGTGGTTACCAGATAACTTGCAGAAACAGCTCATGATTATCTGATTTATAGGCCGAATTGTATAAGTGCTGCTTATGTTGCAGCTGGCACTCAGAAGTGTAAAGCTCAAATTCCCAAAATGTGATAACATTTTCCAACAATTGCTTTGGCAAATTGATTATTGGTGGTAGATGATGGCATAGTGCTGTTGATGATAGCTTACATCAGTGTTTTTTGTCTTGCTTATTAAATATTATCATTTATATTGCACAAACAGTGATATCAATTCCAGACCCCAAAACTGCTTCACTGCCACCCACCCACCTATTTCACTTTCTGTGCCAGAGAAAACATCACACACTTAATTGAACCAGCTGGCTTTGTCAGGCAGTGATCCAGAACAGGGATCTATATTTGCTAGGTTATATCACTGTAAATGAGTCAACTTAAATAGAATTTAACACATGTAATGATAGAAGACCTCAGTGTCTCTCAGGCCTATAACATACAGACACATTGCAAGCTGCTCTGTTTTCCATTTGGTTTGAAGGTTTAACTATATTTTTGTGCAATGTCCTGAATTACAGCTCAGCCTTCACCAGTGAGGTAGCTTTATTTTGGGTTGTTTTTGTTTTGCAGGCACATTATTGCCTGTTCCCGTTTGGTATTTTGGTGACTCATTGTAGACTTGACTGCGCCAAAGGTGGAGGAGAGGCACAGCAGAACTAGGACAGATTGGTGTCAAAAATAACAAAGATTTTGGCTTTCTTGTCTGCTTGGTCAATTGTTTATACCACAAATTGCAAACAGGTTCTGTAATTATACAACAACTCAATCCATAACCATGGTTATTGATATGCTGTTACAACAGTTTCAACTCTGTTGTTAATTTTTGAAACTGCAGGGATTTAAGCCACGGAAGCAGTAATGAGATCAAACACTGATGTTGGGGGACCAGATCCATCCTAAAATTGTTTGATAGGGTGTGAAGTCCAGTCGAGGGCCTCCATACTAAATTGGCAAAAACAATTTCTTTACTGACCTTCCTTTGTGCATGGGGGCCTTCAAACCTTTGACCCATAGATAGACACACACCTTTGTCTTAACTATAATTCTGTTCTAAAGCTGTAGGATTTCCCTTCATTAGAACAAAGTGGACCAAACTTTTAAAAACAGCCTCAGACTAAAAGTACACAAACGTAAGTAAACAGTGTGTACACTTACTTCATTCATTTACCAAACACATATTGTGTATTTTTGTGTCTTTTACAATAGGTATGAATATATTCAATTCAAGGACTGAAAAATAAAAAGGAGTTTCATTGTTTGACTCCAGTCTAGAGAAAAAAAAAAACATTTAAAAAAAGAAAAAGAGTATAAACTATTGCATGTGCAGGTGCGCTTTAAAAGATGCCCATTGTTTACACAAGCTAATGAGCAAAATGTAAAAAACAGACTGATTTGTAAAAAAAACTACAAGGAAAAATTCAGCAACACAATGACTTAATATCTACTTGTTAAATTAGTAAATCAACCTGACATCAAAAGTGTGTTCCTTTGGGGGACCGCCAGTGTGCAACCGAACACACACTGGTGATTTCTCATTTCGTAGAATGTAGCAGAACTCCATCTTAGAGACTCCGATCGTACGCTCCGACCACGCATTGTTAAACCGTGGGTTCAGCTGCAGACAGGTGCTCTTGAATATTCATTGCCAGTGAGCCCTCACAGATTCTAATCACTGTCAAAATGTGTGCACTTTGCAACTGTCAACAACTCAGAAAACAGAATATGCCCCCTGCTTCAACTGCTTATGAAAATGTATGATGCAGGTAGAAAATAGAGTTTCCAGGATGTTTAACTGAGTTTTACACTCAGCCTGAGCTGAATTGTTTTCATATTATGTTGAGTTATGGAATGATTGAAGATAGGGCTTAACGTAGATTGCAAATCTGTTCAAATGTGTCCATCTCATGCAATCCTTGTTTCCATTAAATGCACAGATCCGATATGACTGATGGGCTTTTATAGTACAGTAGCTAATGTATCGGTAAAGAGATAGAGGCAAGACAACTTGTCCTTTGATGGTCAAAAGTAGCCCCAGGTCAGTTTTCTTTCCTTCAACTCTGTTTCTACTTTTCTTCTGCAACAATGTTTTGGGCTCCTTTATTTGCAACTACTCTCCAGGATCTATCTGAGGGGCTTCAAGATGTCATCTTCTTGACGCCACAGAACAAGCCTACTCAAACTCCACCCACTCCTTGTTATAGTGACATCCACACATTTCTGTCCTGTTTGTTCCACTAGCTGTTTATTTGAGTTAGTTACCAGGACATTTTCACGATGCTGTGCAGACATTTGTTATAAACAACTTTCTGACAACATTCTGAGCCATACAGGGAGGTGCATTTGACAGGGTTCTGATACAGTTTCCATCTAGATGCTACAGCTGAGGATCTGACTTTACATAAGCTGCGGTGATGGATATGTCTTAAACTTGCAATAAAACCTGCCTTCTCAACAAGAGCTCCTCACTCACTTCTTAATGTGCATACCATATTTCAATGTGAAGCATGTTCTAACTGGCTCTTGAAATAGAGTTAATGAAACACCGGTTATATGTATGTAACCTAGGCGTATAAAACTTTACATCCAAATTCAGTTCTGCGTAATTGCAATTATGCTAGCAAGGTGGTTTTGCCTTTGTCAAAAACAAGTTGATGCTCTAAATGAGATAAGGAAACTCCTTGCCGCAGTTCTGACATAGCAAAAATGCAACTCATATACTGATTAGCTAATTATGTTCCCTGATATTCTACCATAAACAGCATAAAACTCTCTGATACTTGCCGATTATAGCCATCTATAGACTATAGCTCAAACTTTGGACCAAACTACGCTGAAGCCTAGTTTATTCACTCCAAAGCAGTTTATGGAAACGCACCTAATTTGGATTTCATTTTTGCAACATTTCAAAAGTTTGCTCAAAATTTGCTTTGTGATTGAATGGAAACGCAGCCTGTGTCATGGGAGACTTCTGTTCACATTCCATTTACTATTACCAGTCATTATTTGAACCCAAACCATGATCTTTCCCCAACCTTAACCTAAGTAGTTTTTGTACCTAAACCCAAATAATCCTTTACCATAGTAGTGGCGAATCAGAAAATATATGAACCACTAAATGTAATGGCAGAACAACATTGTTTGTCTTTGGTTTTTAAAACATTTACTCTTAACTCCTATTTGCGTCGATCCGGAAGGCAATGGAATTTTTTTGGGGAAGATTCATTGACAGCTAGATGTCTTTTGACCTGCAAATCACTGAATCCGCGCTTACTTAGGAGTATATTTGTGGTCATGATAGGCCTTGCAATTGGAATGTAACAGTCAAAATCAGAGCAGAAAAACACTAGCCTTGCTTGTATGTTTAAATGCGTGAAATGACCCACAAAACCTTTTGGAGAGGAGGTCTGTGTTGGTTGGGTCAACAAAGTCGGTGACTTTGACAGAGGAGACAGATGTTTACATCCCATTTTTGATCTACAGGCAAGGATGGATTCTTTTAACCATTAGCTCAATCATTTTTGAAACAGTCATGTTTTATTGAAGGCACTGAGAAACATTGTTGTCCTGCCCATCAGGGGACCCATTTTGTCCTTTAGTTTAGAGGACTTGTTGACATCTATCCCTTGTATGTGAAACACTGTCAGAGTCTGGGGAGGCCTTTGTGTTGGAGGGTTTACAGCTTTTTAGCTTTTTTGAAATCAGCAGGTTCAAACAGTGTCCGACAACCATCTGGCACAGTCCTGAACCTCAGGACTCTGAACTGGGATGAGGAATGCAGGGTCAGAGCCAATGCCATTGCCAGGGCTGACTGAGTCATTTTACACTCTGTCATCACTCTTATCACAATTTTACCCCCTCTTTCACTCTATCTTGATTGGTCACTCCTCTTTGGAACACCTCTGCACCCTTGAGGCTTTATCTGTGATTCCTTATCACCCCTCTGCCTATCTCTCACAGCTCACCCCTCCTTTTGCTTCTCTTTTTCTTACTGCACGGCTCTCACTCTCCCTTTCCATTTGTCTGTCATCTGTCATATTTGTCCTTCTTTATCTCCTGTAATAGAGTTGGAATTATATGTTGAAAGTAAATTGTGTTGAGGTAAAATAGATGTAGGTTTCAGTCAGGTCCCTCCAGGAACAAACATCTATAGCTCCTGACTTCATTACATATATATTTTTGGGTACATTTTCTGGTTTTACCCTGTAATCACAGGGATGAACTTATCACTGCAGTACATCAGTGAAAATAGCTGGACTTTACACTTTGCACAATGTCAGCAAGGCTTGACACTAATTATGTTAAGTCACCTAGAGTCACAGCAGAAGCACATTTATGCAGGGTCCATTTTAAATTCTTAATTGTGCCTTACTGTTAAAAGTAGAATGTCTGGGTATTTGGTGTATAGCCGTAGGAGCTGTTTGCCCTTGGCGATTCTTTCATCTTCAGATTTAATAGCACGTGTCAAACAGTGTTTGGTAAATTTGACTCGGGTACATCAAGTAGCTGGAGTTCCTTGTGCTAATATTGACCTGAAGGAGTGGGTGAAAAGGAACGTGTGGGACATGAAGATCCCAATGAGATGGAACAGGGACAGAATGCAGTGAACATTGTTAAAGGACGAGTGTGTTTGATATGTGTCCTTTGTCTTTCTTGCCTTGAAAGTCACTCGTATCTGAGACTTTTACTTGGCAACTGATTTTCATAATGAAGGTGACGGTAGCTACTTTAAGGTCTTTCAACACCGCTTTGAGGTTTTTACATGAACCTGTTACAGAGTTCAGTTGACACTTCCTTCCAGAGCAGTACCCCGTGTACCTCACGGTGCATTTTAGTGTTGGTTAAAGAGGCACAGATATAAAACTTTAGGGCCCGATAACACAACCATGAACTATTTCTTAGCTGTGTCCAGTAAGATAAGATAAAATGAGGTAAAACTTAATTGTCCGTTTACATGTAAATTTTCCTTGCATCTCAACATGCTTGACTCAAAGAAAAAGCAACTTAAAAACATCTGTAAGGTTGCCCATATGCAGCTACCAAAAAGACATGATACAATATAAACAAAATCAGACACACCGGTCCCTCATCACGCACACACCCACACACACACACACACACACATACACACACACCCACATATATACATTCCACATCCAACACATCCAAACGTATCATGTAATTTATGATATGATTATATGATACGTTTGGATGTGTCGGATGTGGAATGTATGTATGTATGTGTGTGTGTGTGTGTGTGTGTGTGTGTGTGTGTGTGTGTGTGTGTGTGTGTGTGTGTGGGTCTACAGCACCAGTGTGAGCTGGTGCTGGTTCTTTCTGCAACATTGCACTCTAAAGCGCCTCCCAGTGGACAGAAAATTCTCCCTCAGCCAGTCTGGGGTATGCTTTGTACAGCTGTTGAGGAAATACTTTTCCACAGAGTGACCGACCACCTTGAAGAAGATCCCCAGGAGCCATAATAACCTTGGAATTCAGTTGGACTGAGAGGCCACTGAACCAGACTCAGCAGGATATTTTGAATGGTGGAGCAGAAGAATAGATCCAAATGTCCTGAGTCTCCTTAGAAAGTAAATCATCCGTTGTACCTTGTTACAGATGAAGTCCACATGGTAGGTCCAGGACTATGTATACAGTATGTGCAGCTCCAGGTATTTAAAAGCTGATGTTTGCTTTATGGGTTGTTTATGAACTGTGATCAAATCAATATGGGTGTCTTGTGTGGCTCCAAAGATGATCTCCTCGGTTTTGAGAGGATTGGTTAAGTGCATTGCGATCACACAAATTAACCACATGTTTGACATTGTCCAAGTACAAGTCTGACTCCTCCCTCTCCTCCATCAGTGCTACCAGTGCAGTATCATCAGATAATTACTTGAGGTGCGCCGCAGCTAGTTGTAACCAGGGGCGAGTAGGTGTTATGGTCTCGAACCAGCTGTTGCCTGTGGATGTACCAATGGAAGAGATATGGGTTAATCTCCATCTGATGCATTTTGGAGAGCAGTATGTCCGGCTGTATATGTTTTTTTTATTTTTAGTGCATCCAGATGTTTTGAGACAAGGTGCATGACCAAAAACATTATCAGTGGTGCGCTCTTGCATGTACGCAAACTAGTATGGGTCCAGTTATGTTTTGTATAGACTGACAGAGCATGTAAGAGATAGATACCTCCATGCTCTTCATTAATACGTGAGTTAGGGCCACAGGTCGAAAGTCGTTGCACTCCTTGTTGCATGGCTTCTTAAGAAGTGGGATGATGTGTGAACTTTTCTAAGCTGCAGGGGGTAGTTTGTGTGTCTAATGAATGTTGGAAAATGGGTTGCCACACCGGGGCTAGTTCCATTTCAAAATAGAGAGTCTGTTGTCAGGGCTGGTGGACTACCATGCATTGTGGTTTTGAAAGACATTGGCCACCTGATCCACTGATATTTCCACTCACATCTTCAGTCCCCACAGTTAATGACTCCATCTCCTCTCTAAAAAAACAATTTGCAGATGCCAACTCATTGTTAGTCACCAATGATTTATGGTGTTAATGGGGCAAAACTGTCATGTTTGTCATTGTCTCCCACTTTACAAACCTTTTTTTGCCTCCACATGGGGGGCACTGGTGTGTATTCTTCCCCTTCTTGAGTTTGCCTACAGTTTCTTTGTCTTTCTTCTTTCAGACATGATTTTCACTGAGATGGATTACACAACCTTCAGCAAGTTTTAACAAACTATAAAGAAACGAATGGCTGCTTGAAATATAGGAATAATTTAAAAGTGACCAGTGGTACCAGCGTTACGTAGTTTGTTGTTTGCACTTCATTTGCACTGCAGGTTTCTTTAGTTGATGCGCCCTGATTCTAGGCTAATAAAAGCCCTTTAAGTATCCAGTTCTTATAATACATCCATTTGGAATGTGCTGAACTATTTCTTAGCTGGAAGCAGTTGCCAGGCAACCAGCGGAGACACCAGGTAGCCCAGTTACTGCTCCCAAGAAATAATATGGCACCTAATTCCTTGTAAAAAAAACTGCAAATGTTTTTTAAACGTGGTTATGTGCAGATTAAACTCATGAGATTGAATGTGTTAATTAATGAGGTTTGGAGAGAGCAGGCTAGCTGTTTCCTCCTGTTTCCACCCTTTGTGCTAAGCTAAGCTAACCAGCTGTCCGTGGAAGTCTTTAGTCTATTTAAAAGCCAAATAAAAGTTTGTTGATCTTCTCATCTAACTAGCAATCTTAGACCAGCCACCATCTGAAGAGCAATGAAGATGGATCTGAAGTATATTAATCATCCAATTTGGTTCAGACACTTTACCTTTTTATCGTGTCATGACTTGCTGCTGAAACTAATGTGGCCAAATGCTCTTTGGATTTTGCAGTCAGATCAGCTAACTAAGGTTAGAAACATTAACAAGTATCTATTCAAGCTTTAATATACCACCAGATTTGTCTTGGTTTTGTTGATGATGATCATCAGTCTTACCGGATTAGTTTGAATTGTTATTGTTTCAGTCTAGTTTTGGATGTGACATTTCGAAGGCTGCAACTGTGACATGAATGCAAGGTATTGACTGCCGTGGCACTGAACATGTTAATTATTTTAAATTGAACACATTTTTAAATCAGTGTTTCTTAATTATCAGCACAATTGCTTTGTGTTGATTCAGTCTCTTGTCCCTGAATGTGTGCACTTGACTTTTAATAGGACATTAGTATGTGTGTGTGACTCCCTCCAACACCTGGCTATTTTATTTTCCTCCACTACAGTTTATTCAGCAACCCATTTTGCTGGCACTGAACTTACTTTTGATGATTATTTTGGCAGAAAACATTTTTATACTCTTTGAAGGGAAAATATTGTAGAGACAGCTTGAAGTCCTTGCTCTCAAAGTTGAGTGAAGCCGTGGTTATCGTGGGTTACAGATCTGAAGACTTCCCTCATTCCCCTGTTTATCAGTTAATTCTGGCCAAAATGACTTATTGTTATTTCCGCTACTTGTCTAATGGAACAGCATTATCAAGGCTCTGTTTTTATGAGATAATGCCTGGGAAGACACTGTTCAAGGTCTGACACGGTCTACCAGATGTCAGATTACCACAAGAAAAGGCACTGTAAATAAAAGCACAGGCTGTCTTGCTGTTGCACACCACTGTATACATTGTGAGATATCAAAATGATCAGCCTATTACAGTCTTTACTGTGTTAAAACCCAATACATGGCCTTCTTGTGTGCAGTGAAAATCACTATCACCTGATCCATAACTAAAGTGAAGGCATTGTACAAAAAAGCGCCTGGTCCAGTCTCCAGCAAGCTCCATTCCATTTTTTTCCAGAGGCAAGTCACAGTCTACATTGTCTTATGTTTGCTCCATGTTGTGATTCTCAGCACATTTCATAATGGATGAACATATTTCCTTCGTATACAGGAAAGCGCTGATAATGAGAGTTCTCGTTCTTTAGAATTTGCACCACTGATGATAATGGACTTCATTATGTCCCTCTTCCAGTAAGCTGTCACCCTGAACAAATTTAAATTAGCCAGCCCAGAACAGATCTTACACCAAGATTATTTTCATTCAAGGCACCATTTGGAGCTGGGTTTGATTCCCTTTAATACAGGACTTTTCACTCCAGCAAGCAGCAGCCCTGTTTATTTGACTGTCACAACATTATAAATTACTGGCAGCTTTCTAAGCAATGATAAGAGGGGAGAAAAGTCACCTAGAACCAGCCTCGGCTAAGAGAACGGGCTGATGTGAACGATGCTGGCTCACTGGCTCTGAACAGGGCAAGGTGGGGTCTTGGGCGAGGGACCCTGAGGGAACCATGTGGTGGAAACCATACTGTGACTCATTCAATAAAGTTAATTAATGATATTTTACACATAATGAGGGTAGGTCTCCCATGTGGTCCTCTCTCAGGTTGAGTTCATAGAGAGACAGCAGTTTTGCTGCGGCTGCAGGGACCACTCTGGAAACAAAACACGGGGTTGTAACACGTCAAGTTGTATTAAGGTCATTTTGTTATGACTTTGTATGTTTGAAACTCACATTCTCCTTGACATAAGCCTCTAATAATGATTGGTTAATGGATAAACTTATCATATAAAAGCTATTCTTCATATTAGGTCAAAATATTCATATATCATTAGCTTATTTACATGTCAATATTAACATTAGTATGTTTTGCAACATAAATTAAGATAAACAATAGGCCAAATGCAGTTTATTGGGAGCATTACAAACAGCTAGAAATAACTCTACACAACAAAACACGACACAGAAAGCAACATATACCTTAATTACCATGTGTACACAAAGCAAGACAGTCTTTTAAAAGCAAGATTCATAACCAAACACCAGCGTAAAAGACAATTTCGAGGAAACAGAAAAAACAAACGTGTGCAGATTTCAAATTAATCTTACATTTTAAAGAAGACATGTCTTCATTGAAAATATGTAAAGGCACACCATTTACACAATGCTGCCTATTATGAGTAACAAGTTGTTATTGCCATATAACACCCATCTTTCTCAGTCAGCTCAGTACCAGTCTTTCATTGCCAGACCTTCCTCCACAGCGCTGCGGAGGAGGGTCTGGCTAGTACACACAAAATTCTGCGAGGGGAGAAAAACGTGCTCTGTTTTTTAGGCATTTCTTTAAACCAGTCACTATCGTCGTGGGTGAAGATAAGCGCCGGAGGTAGCAACAGTGCCGCCGCAAAACAGCCTCGGGAAGGAACTTGTTTTGCTGGAACGTGTGTACGTTCAAAGGTTGTTTTATTCGAGAACTCAGATTGGACAGATACTCCAGCTAGCTGTCTGGATTTACCCTGCAGAGATCTGAGGAGCAGTTAACCATAGTCCTCAGAAATTGACCAGAGTTTAAAATTCCTACACAAAGAAAGCGGATGGTGACTGACATCCGGCCTCAAAGAGGGACTTTCGGCAGAATTTCCCGCCCCACTTGGAAGTGGAACGTTGTGGATATACAGTATATAGCTCAGTACGTACTGGCACAGACAAAAAAAACATCATACACTTCATACTATATACATTTTTGGACACGCAAACCTACATGGTTCTCTCAATATTTTCAGTATATATGCCAAGCTCACTTAATTTAACAAGTTTAATGCGGATTATGAAAATGCTACATGAAGCATCCGTATAAGGATATAAGCTGTGCAGTCATTCACAGCTCATGGTATGGGGTTGCAGGTTAGACTGTGACAGAAGAGTGGACATGCTCAGAGAGAGAGGTGAACTGGATTTGTGACATGGCCAATTAGAGAGAAAAACAACACTACTTACACATTGAGCTTGCATCCTTTTCAGCGGTTAAAAATGTTTTTCACAGTACAATGTGTACACACTAAAATTAAAATAAACGCAGCCAAGCTTTTCCACAGTTCGTGTTTATCCATTTCTGGGCCTGGGAGTCAGATCTGCTGCCAGTTTGTGGTTCTGATTAGCACGTTTTCAGCTGTATTGACTCATGGTGAAACTCCGGGCTGGCTTCCCTTGAAAGGTGTAATAAACAGAACCTGGGAGGCTGCAGCATCTGCATTAACACCTTGCTGGGGATGTCTCCTAGGGCCCAGCAGCCGAGGACAGTGCCTTCCCTTCACACCTCGTTACTCCCGTTCCCTCGCATGACCTTTCCCTGCAGGCAAAAACGCACCCCATGAGACGGCAAGCCAATCAGTACCCCTCTTCCATCGGGCCCCACCCCTCACAACCCTTCCTACACTGTCGCTGCAACTGTCATAGACTCTTTGGCTGAGTGGTGTCATTGTCGCTCGCCCCCATCATTTACCTCCACTCTATCAGTCAGTGCTGTTTACGTTTAGGAGATTTTTGCTTTGGATCACTCCAGCGGAAACTGATGCAACCTTGAAGAGAATGTCTGTTGTCGGACGTCTTTTAGACCCCACGAGGAAGGAGAATGCTCTTTGAAAGTCTTGCCTTTCATGTCACTTATAGACAGGAAGCTGTCTGAATTACTTTTTTTTTTGACCAGTCTTTACAAAGATCAGGATGGGCTTGAATGCATCAAGCCTTGGAGAGAGACAATGGAGTTCTCCGGGTGAAAGGAATACGGGCCCTCTGGCAAGGTTGCATGGTTCGTCTTTGATGCTCCTGGCTTGACACGGGGAGCTCACCTTGACTGGGTCATTTATTCAGACAGACACTAACTCACTTGGCAATGAAAGGCTGACAATTGCTTTTAGCCTTCATGGAGCAATGATGCCAGGGCACCAGAAAACATTTAGAGCTTTCAATGGCCTGTCACAGTTTAAGTGGTAATCCAAAATTAATAAACAATGCCCTGGGTATAATTATAAGAAAATTGACTTAGCTATTAACTCTTAACAAATTCACAGGTAATAATTTTTATTTCACATTTTACAGTCAGCCATGTGTCCCAAAAAGAGTAAGAAAAAAAGTGAAAAGTGGCGTGAGAAACATGTAAATGGAACAGAAGCGCTGGCTAGATGGCACTGGCCTTATCCCTTCCACCTTCTGAACAAACCATCCCAACCTGACCTAGGACGTCTGCAAGTCTCACACCGTAGATGAGTTGCAAACTGCAGTGTGGCGAGTCAGAGCACAGAAAAACCCTGTTAATTGGTCCAGTCTGGCTGGCCCCTGTCAGACGAGGCCTTTCATGGCCTTTTCATGGGTTTCTCTTGGGAGAACTGAGGAGGCTGCCTGTAATGAGGCACCGTACCTGGTTGCAGAGGGGGGAATCAGGAGGGTCACTCGTGGGCAATTAGGGAGAAATAATGAGAGCTTTCTCTCTGCCTCTGTCCCCCCTCACCCCCCACCCCCTGGGAGGGGGTGGGGGCCCGTGAGAGGCAGCTCAACAGCTCAAAGCCAAAAGTAGCACTGCAAGAAGAGAGCCAGAGCACTGAAGAGATGCACAAAATAGCGTTCCCCACACATGCTGTACCTCTGTTGTGCAACAATGGCAGCAAGTGAGATTGCTAACTTGAAAAGATGACATTGAAATATGTGCACGGGACACTTATCCTGAGATATCTTTAAGTGATTCTTGACATGTTTTCAAATGAGCTTAATCTGCATGCAAACTGCTATCGTAAGTGATATGATTTGCTATAGCCTAGCTTGTATGCAGTTCATCATACAGAACTAGTTTTCCCATTACTCCTGGGATTCCAGTTTTCATGCAGCTGGTGTTAGCTCCTTCCTGGCTCCTGCTCCTGTGTGGAGACAGATTTCCACTTCTTTGACAGAGATTGATGTGCTGCCTGTCCCCTGTTGCAATAGCACTCAATATCCACAGCACTTAATATCCAAATGGCACCAAATCAAAATCACGCTAGCCTGACATTGGGGTGAAACACCCCAGCTAAGTGCAGTACCTTATTTACATGCATAGAACTGATTCATTTTTTTTAGGGGTCGAAGGTTGACCAAAAATTTACATGAAGGCATGTGACTCATATGTGTGAAATTGGCCACACGCCTCTAAGACAAATGGAGAAGCATGGAATTGATGTACAGATGGTTAGAGCTGTTAGTAGCTGAAAAGAGCCATACAAATTGATTACAAATCAAATTGAAATTGTACAGGGCAGGGAGTCCTTTTGCTGTGCATTTGCAGCTAAAGGGAACATTATTAAATCTTTTGTTAAAAAAAAAACTATTATTTTTGAAACGATTAGTTTTGCCTTTTTAGGTGAGAAAAAAGCCAGAGGACACTAAGGACACTACTACAGGAAATAAGTCCTTTTCTGCAGCCTTAAGGTTCAGCTTTACATCAAAATAAAATCACTGTGAAGCTGGTCCTCCCACTTCCTTCTCCTCTAATGATAAACACAGTTTTCCTCTTTACACGCTGCTCTGGTCTTGCTTTTTTCTTGCTTTAGCCTTCAATTTAGCTTTTACTGCTTTAGCACGATGTAAAAAAAACCTTAATGCATTTGTTGTTAGGAGAATACTAAGTCACAGTGGGTTGAAATGTAGCTGCGGACAGATCGGAGCTTGAAGGAGAAGAATACTGTGGGTGCAGACTGCTACTGAAGGCTGTGCTTTGCATTCAGTGTTTTTTGTTTTGAAGTAGTACGACAACACTGATGGCATGACAGATTTGGGTTAGGTATCCAGACCTGGTTTTGCATCTGGCTGTGTTTTGCCTTGGAGAAAGGGCCGTAAATGTTATAGCCGTCATGGAAATCCCTCCCTGGTTAAAGCTCGATCTGTGCATATGAGTAGCAGAATGTGTGCGTGGCAGTAAAAAATGAATGTGAGGATTGTGAGATGGCCCGGGGAGTCCGTTACGCTGATAGAAAATGTAAAGTGCTATAGTCATGGATGTAATGTAGAATGATTGTCTGTCTCCCCTGTTTATTTGCCAGTGTAAGGGCTCTAATGGAGACAAATGCTCGTCTGAGCCTGTGAACCTGCTGCTTTGGCAATCTAACTCCTGGCTATAGGTAGCTGTTCAGACAGCCTGCACTGTGAGAACAGTTTGAAGACAGGTGAGAGGTCCTCAGGTGACTAACCTGGGTTTTATGCCTTAATGACTCCTTGTTACTTTCATAGCTATTTCCCAATTGCCACCAGCAATTCCACCCTCTGTGTCCATTAGATGCAGGGAACATGGATCAATACGTGATGCAATTTCCCTGGGGAATGAGTGAGGCTTCTTTAGGGTGGCTGGCCCACTTTCTCCCCCTCTTGTTCAACCTATTATTCTTATTCTCTCTCCTGCTTCCACCTCCTCCTCCTCCTCTTGTTTCATGCTATGCTGAGTAAACCTCAGGTAGGTGTTGCAAAGACAAAAGGAGATTTTGCTCAATCATTTATCTAAGTACGTTAAAATTTGCAGACGACAGGAAACACTTTGTTAAAGCAGCTACCTGTCACCCAGGTCTCTGTAAAGCAGATGAAGAATGAGTCATCACCAGTCCAACACCCACCCAATAGCGAGGCTGGCACTCAGCATGCCAGCAACATCATCTGCCTTACAAGGAATGTTTCCCAGCTATTATCTTTGAACAATGAGACACAGGTTTGCTAGTATTCGATTTTGCAAAGGTCAACATCATTTTGCCACTGGAGTAAAGTGTTGTTTTCATAATGAATATGCCCTAGATCATGCACGAACACAACATAGCCTATGCAGTCTCCGTGCATTAAAGCTCAGAGAGCAAAAGCACATTATAAAGCAATTGCATACCGTTCTGTTAACAGAACCCTTGTGGTGTGTGTATGTGTGAGTGTGTGTGAGTGTGTGTGTGTGTGTGTGTGTGTGTGTGTGCGAAATGTCACTGCACACTGCGTTTGTCCTTTTTGCACTATAAAACCCATTAGTGAATAAAGTAATGCTGAGTTGCAGAGGCTGTTAAAAGATGCTTTTTTATGTACCTGGACCTCTTCACTCTGTGATATGTAGTCGATTATATTTATTTCTGGGGACCGGAATTTGACTATGACAAACATCAAAATAATTAAATGAAAATGCTAGTGTTATTGAGCTCTCTCTCATTTCATATCTATCATTTTCTGTACTACTTGAGATCAATATATAATGGTAATCCTCAACATCCTTAATGAAACCCAGAAGAAGCCCTCAGCTCTTCTGGAATCAGTTTTCTCATAATTGTTGTTCTCTTTTGAACGCCTAAAAATAGCACCCTGAACGGTTCAGACAAGAATGAAGAACTGCTCAGACCAAGAAGCCCCACACCCTGTATGCAGAATTATGTAGGCTGTCAACTGAAAACACGCTAATTAGGCAAAGCCCCAAGCCTCTGTGGTATTCAGACATTGGTCATCGAATGAATTTGTGTATTCCTTACACGCACATTTTTTACACATACTGTAGTTCCGGTAAATGTCTGTCTTCTGCCTTTTCACACATGCAGTGCTGGAATAGATGGGGCAAGAGACGATTTAGCAGAGGCCGGTAATGAAACACTTATGGATGCCAATCGCCATTAATCTCAGAAGAAGAAGAAGATGATGGGGTAAGGCCAGATATAAGCGTTTGGGGGAGGATGAATCTCTTATTATTTTCAGGAACATGGTGGGCGAGGAGATGTTTTTGTCGGTTGCCAATGTTCTTCTAATGTATTTAATATTAATACCATGCATGCGATCAGTGGAGCCTTGTGATTAGATCGCTCGTTCCACGTCAGACCGACTTAACCGTTTCATGCCTGTCTCTGCAATGTTACTGCTTTCATTCACAACACAGCCGTACTGGCGTTTTTCCTGAAATGTAACCAGGTCTTGAGGTAGGCAATTGGCTGCACAGATTCCCCCCAAATATCAATCCCTGCTCCTATTCACACATGACCCCTTGCAGGAAATTGTCCTGAACGTTTCAGAAATAGACTGGATGTGTGAAAGGGGCTTTACTGTCTAATGTAAGCAAGGAAACTCTACTGTTCACTTCTCAACAGGATAAATCAATTGACGTTGTGATGTATTTCAATTAAGAGTTGTAAAATCCAGTGTTTTTTGGCAATTGATAAGCCTTTTTCTATAATATGATATTGATATATCATATTATATCTATCATAATCTATGATGATATAGATATATATGAATATGATATACAAGATCAATTTAGCCTTCCTGGGTGTTATGTCTTCATCTGACTACTACTTTAAGCAACATGGCTACAACTATGCAGCCCTATGTGTTTCATTAATGCAGTTCTGTTTTGTAAAAAACAACAAATGCATATACATAGTTTTCTCTTTAAGGTTTGCAGTTTTGTACAACTAACTTCTGATGGATTCATTAAGTTTATGTGGTAGAGGCCTTGTATTGATGGGGGATATGGAGTGCTGCATTTGAATGTTCCCTTGCTGTGGTAGTGTGCAGCTTTTCTCAAGGTTAAGTGTTTCATGACAACTGATTGTAAATGCA
This sequence comes from Etheostoma cragini, assembly GCF_013103735.1. Taxonomy (NCBI): domain Eukaryota; kingdom Metazoa; phylum Chordata; class Actinopteri; order Perciformes; family Percidae; genus Etheostoma; species Etheostoma cragini. Next base: position 18,424,476 of record NC_048421.1, read on the forward strand.
AAATGCAATGTTTACAAGGCAATGGACTCTTTTTTTTACCACCAGTCATCACTGTCATGGGTCAGTGATTTTCTGTGGGCTTTAGGTTTTGGGGGTTAGCCCACTGTAGCAGTTGAAAGATGTGCATGGTGCGGTGGGTGATCACAAAGTCTGAAATTGGCCCAGAGAGAGCACCGCTGTCAGAAAAAGACCACAGCATTGAAGAAAAGAAATGGAAAATGCCATCTCCTGCTGAGTGAATGAATACATGAGTTTCTCTGTGAACTTTTGGTCGTACTGCTTGGATCACAGGCATCAGCAAAAAACACTCTTAACATTCTACAGGTTTCTAAAGGGTATAATAAAACAGGAAGGGTTATTTATCTCACAATGCATAGGTTAGGGGGAGGCAGTAGCGATAGGGGGGTATTCAGTGTGAAAGCAAAAGGAACCAACAGTTAACATCTTGTCCCATTGTTATATTTGTCTGCAGGGGGATATTTGTGCCAGCCCTTCTATGCTGTTTCCAATTGATGGTGTAGGTGTCTCCCTCCATCTCTTTAATCAACACACAATGTTATCTTCCAACAGCCCTGGCCCTGCATTTGTTTCTGTGACTGTTTCACAACTGTGTTGTGGCTACTGAATGGCAGCCTTTAAGAGATGAAAGAGCAGTGGCCGGCAGCAAAGACAAGACGGACAAAGAGGGTAAATGAAACAGAGTAGATGAAAAAAAAGTGTCTGGTTCAGGATCTGAATAAGAGACATCAGTATGTGTGGGCACTGTTAAATAATTTACTCCTCCCTGATCGGAACCTGTTTAATTAGGCCTTGTTTCGCCGATTTAATCAGGCCCTCTTGGTTGGGGTGTTGGGCTATGAACTGTGAGGGGCGAAGGATCATCATATGCTTGCCTGCTGCGTGATCACAGCGGGGCCTCAGGTAGAGGACACAGGGACACATCCTGCCGGCTGACTACACTAACAGGGCAGAGCAGCAAACTCAGACGACTCCTATAGACCTGCTAACAGGCTGCTTTCTAAATCTAAGTGCACTTATAAACCTTTTGTACAATTATCTTTGTATGTGATTGTGCACCGATGTGTTGCTGAGGGTGCAACCATCCCCCCTCCCCTGTTTTAGGATTAGTGGCTGCATCTTTAGAACTGGGGTCTTTCTGGAAATGATAGCAAGTAGGGGTGCATCTAAGAATTGTGTTGCCCGTGGCTAGTTTGGAAGTGCAAGCTGCCAGAGGATCCAATTTCAGGCCATTTCCCCCTTAAAAAAGCTGTCTGAAGTGGAAAATCACACCTGATGGCCCACCAACATGGCTTTTAAGCTTCTAGACGGTGGTATGAAAGTCTTTGTACAAATCAATTTTCTGAGAAAAAGGGGTAATATGATAGAAAAGGAAAGATTGGACAAATGTCCAGATGACCATCTGTGTACTTTGGTAAAAGACTGTGTTCTAGTTTTTTCCAGAATAGTGAAGAGATGGACTAGTTAGGCAGTTTTTCTCTCACACTATGGAATAGATGTGAATCGGCCAGTGGACATGGAATTTGTTTCAAGATTTACTCCCATGACGTGCAGCCGGTGCAGAGGTACAAACTTTGATTTGTGAAATGCAGAGAAGGGAGAATAGAGAAGACCGAGTGGAAGAGGAAAAAGAAGCAAGGTGCACAGAAGTGTAGTGTCCCGCTGAGGTAATTTGCCTTAGGTCTTACAGAGCTTACTCGCACTGCTGGCAGAGTCATATGAAGGCTGATACGGAAAAAGGAGAAGATGTGGGAACAGCATGAGATGCCAGCAGAATCACAAGTGTTGTAGCTTTACCTTGTAGCTTCAGCAGAAATAGGAGTGAGCGAGAGAAAGCTTGGAGTGGAGTAGGGTTTAACTAATACTCAAATAAAGGTAACTGCATCAGCATGTGTGCACGGGCACATGCGCACACCGTCATCATCCATCTAATGCGTCTGGGGAAGCCTAGGCCAATTTCCATGGGAGCGTAGAAGTTTGGAGTACACATAAGCACCTGTGACACCTTTGGCAGTGCGGAGAGCCCACACATCAGCCAGCGTTGACAGCATGGCTGGCACATGCCTGAGGGGCCGGGAAACTTCATCTCTATAATTGCATCCCATGTCAACCTGTGACAAGTCAGGCTTTACCAGCACTAACCATGAGCCAGTCGCCCTCCTCCTCCTTTACCCTCTCACTTCCTACCTAGCCCAACTTTCACCCCGTTCAGCACACTCCAATTCTAGCTATCTGCTGCGCATCTTTGATTTTGAATATGTAGGGGTAGCACCTCTGAGCGAGCCTTTACCTCTGTATCTTTATCTCAGCACCTGATACCATCAGCATGACTCAACCGTCAAAGTAGCTCTGTCTTATTAGTCCTCTTCTTTAAAAAGTATCTGGTAATGTTGCAATTTTCCATTGCTTCCATCTGTTATTCTTACTGGCACGCTCTAGCTGACACATTTAACTAATTTAACGTTAATTACACAATATGTGTTTAATATGAGTGCCGTGGATGATGATAATAGACTGTCTACTCTTACAGGAATGCTAGCTGTGGATTCATGAACTTTGTCACACCTTCCATGAAATGTCTTGAGTGTGACTATGATACAGTCAGTTACCAGACGCGGTAAAGCAATGTACTTTTGTGATTTAACACGAGGAGGCGATTCGTAACAACTCTATGTGCGTGACGGCAAGTTTGTAAAAGTTGGTACAGCGGAAAGTCCTTGTGATCTTTCATAAGAGATATCAGTGTATGTGTGTGTGTGTATGTGTGTGACCACATCTTTGATCTTTGGTGAGTGATGTGCGTGTGTGAGTGTGTGTGTGTGTGAGAGAGAGAGAAAAAGAGCGACATGGTGCTAGTGCCTCCTGCCTTCTACAGATTGAGGTGAGAGCAGCCAGGTGGGGTCTGGTCGTGTCTGTGTGCCTCAGTAACTGGATGTGATGGGTGGCCTCTGGGGATCTCTGCCTTAGAAGTGCTAAACGAGCGAAGCGGAGCAATCACACTGTTCCTGTGTGCCTATGTCAGTGTGTACGTTGCAAACCCACACACACATTATATATACAGTGAGGAAAATAAGCATTTGAACACCCTGCTATTTTGCAAGTTCTCACACTTAGAAATCATGGAGGGGTCTGAAATTGTCATCGTAGGTGCATGTCCACTGTGAGAGACATAATCTAAAAAATAAATCCTGAAATCACGATGTATGATTTTTTTACTATTTATTTGTATCATACAGCTGCAAATAAGTATTTTAACACCTGAGAAAATCAATGTTAATATTTGGTACAGTAGCCTTTGTTTGCAATTCCAGAGGTCAAACATTTCCTGTAGTTTTTCACCAGGTTTGCACACACTGCAGAAGGGATTTTGGCCCACTCCTCCACACAGATCTTCTCTAGATCAGTCAGGTTTCTGGGCTGTTGCTGAGAAACACAGAGTTTGAGCTCCCTCCAAAGATTCTCTATTGGGTTTAGGTCTGGAGACTGGCTAGGCCACGCCAGAACCTTGATATGCTTCTTCCAGAGCCACTCCTTGGTTATCCTGGCTGTGTGCTTCGGGTCATTGTCATGTTGGAAGACCCAGGCTCGACCCATCTTCAATACTCTAACTGAGGGCACGAGGTTGTTCCCCAAAATTTTGCAATACATGGCCCCTGTCATCCTCTCCTAAATACAGTGCAGTCGCCCTGTCCCATGTGAAGAAAAACACCCCCAAAGCATGATGCTACCACCCCCATGCTTCACAGTAGGGATGGTGTTCTTGGGATGGTACTCATCATTCTTCTTTCTCCAAACACGGTTAGTGGAATTATGACCAAAAAGTTCTATTTTGGTCTCATCTGACAACACGACTTACCCCATGACTCCTCTGGATCATCCAAATGCTCATTGGCAAAGACATGGCCCAAGAAGGGCCTTGACATGTGCTGGTTTAAGCAGGGGAATCTTCCGTGCCACGCATGATTTCAAACCATGACGTCTTAGTGTATTACCAACAGTTACCTTGGAAACGGTGGTCCCAGCTCTTTTCAGGTCATTGATCAGTTCCTCCCGTTTAGTTCTGGGCTGATTTCTCACCTTTCTTAGGATCATTGAGACCCCACGAGGTGAGATCTTGCATGGAGTCCCAGTCCGAGGGAGATTGACAGTCATGTTTAGCTTCTTCCATTTTCTAATGAATACTCCAACAGTGGACCTTTTTTTTTCACCAAGCTGCTTGGCAATTTCCCCGTAGCCATTTCCAGCCTGGTGGAGGTGTACAATTTTATCTCTAGTGTCTTTGGACAGCTCTTTGGTCTTGGCCATGTTAGTAGTTGGATTCTTACTTATTGTATGGGGTGGATAGGTGTCTTTATGGAGCAAACGACCTCAAACAGGTGCATCTAATTTAGGATGATAAATGGAGTGGAGGTGGACATTTTGAAGGCAGACTAAAATGGTCTTTGAGGGTCAGAATTGTAGCTTACAGACAAGTGTTCAAATACTTATTTGCAGCTGTATCATACAAATAAATAGTTAAAAAATCATACATTGGGATTTCTGGATTTTTCTTTTTAGATTATGTCTCTCACAGTAGATATGCACCTACGACGACAATTTCAGACTCCTCCATGATTTCTAAGTGGGAGAACTTGCAAAATAGCAGGGCGTTCAAATACAAATTTTTCTCACTGTATATATATGTGTATATATATATATATATATATATAACTCTAGTGTGTCTGCTATAAAGAACACTGCATTTATCCCCGGATACAAATACGATTAAAAAAAACTTTAATGTATTGAATGTTTTCAGGTAACACACCTTTTAAAAAAAAAATACACAACCACGGCTGCTGTTGCTGCTTCAGGTCAGTACGGTGATGATAAGTGCTGCAGGCAGTCCACATTCGGTATGTACATATACGCCGCTCTGTTAGCATTACCCCTGTCACAAAGGCGGTGACAAGACTCTGGTTTCAGTCTAGACATTGGGACCCTCACCCTCCTCCATCCAGGTCCACTCCCTCAATGCTCCTAAAAGGGCAAACTACCCCCCCCCCCCACCTCTTCATTAACCAAATGGAATTAACTTAATTCATTTAAGGAGTAAACGATTTCATCCCATCAGAGTGTTTGTGTACATTGTTGCCTTTTGCACCGCAGCTGGGACTGTGTGTGTTTCCTTGCATGCTTGCACATATATTACACGTGCAACCTGCAAACTGAGCTCTTATGAATATGAGAACAAAACAAACAGTTGTGTGTCACAGGTTGTGTTCTTGCCGCGGGCCAACAAAGCCCCACTAGTAACACTACAGAATAGAAGCATCCGGTAGCGCTGGGGCCCCACGGTTCCGTCCGCGTCCTTGTGCGGCGCTCGAGCCGAGGTGAATGCCAAGGAGTCTCCGAGCCACTCCATCAAGCAGCCCCCCCACCCCAGGGGAACGCCAGCCAATGAATTACAGATTAGATCATTGTTACAGGATCATAACAGTGATCTAATTGCCAATTTCTCTTTTTAATTGAATTTGGTGGAGTGAAGAGGCAAAGATAGGATACATGGGACTTTGTGTGGAGTCGATTGAAGTCAGGCCGCTGTTGACCAGACACGACAGTTAATGAGGGAAAAAATACCAGAGCTTGACATTTAGCTGCACACTGGGCGTACACTCCGAAAAACGTCAGGCCCAATAACCTTGACAGGTCTTCTTGTTCGGATTGAATCTCGTTTTATGGAACGTTTAGGGTGTTGGCTCACTGAAATTAGTCAAATTGTATTGACAGCATTATGAATCACAGTTAAATCAATGTAACTGGGTTGCACACGGTTGATTGTTTATAGTCTTCAATTTTCTTTTTAGAATTGTTTTTATTGAATGTTTCTTAAAATAAAATAATAAATGCAATGCACATTTATTTTCCTTTTTGTTTTCTCATGCAAATGGTTTTAATCTGAAACGTTAAGCTGCTGCTCTCTGACCTGGTATCAAGTAATTGCAGTTTGTCGGTATCTATTTTAATTTCCCCCCTCTCCCATATCCTCAACCTCACGCCCTGCCACCTCCAAAATCCGAAATCCAGTCCGACCACTGCTCCACAGTGTTGTCTGATTATAGCTTGGTTAAATTAGATGAGATAAGTTAGCCCACTTCTCCTCTGCCGCCTTGCTTGAGAGCTGACATGCCCAATACATCTGCCGCGAGCATGGTAATTGAGAGGGGGAGGGGGGGATGTTGATAGTTGGATGTGGAGGAGTGATTTGTGTGTGTACATGAATGTGTGTGTGTGTGTGGGGGGGGGGGGGGGGGGGGGGGGGGGGGGGGGGCTCTCCCTCCGTCTCTTGTTCCTCAGAACCTGTCATTGATGAGGAGCCAAGGAGAAGCTTCAGCTTGAAGCTGTCATCGGCCCTCTGAATCTGTCTGCCTCACTCTATCATCCCTCCCTCCTTCTTCCTCAATATGTCTCTCTCTCTCTCTCTCTCTCTCTCTCTCTCTCTCTCTCTCTCTCTCTCTGTGTGTGATGTGGATGCAGAGTGTGTAAGTCGTGAGCCAGCCAGCGAGCGTGTGCACCGTAGGAATCAGTGCGACCAGCTCTTGAGGCGTTTTTAAATCGGAGACGCCACAGACCGACTGGGTGCAGGCAGCCCGCCACCCTGACACCGCCGAGACTGACGCTCCCTCTCCCGGTCTGACAGGCCAATCACAGGCCACCGCTCGCCCTCCTTCAATCCACAGCGCTCTCGCTCTCTCTCTCTTACACACACACACACACACACTCACACTCACTCACACTCCCCCCTCCTCCTCTTCTTTCTCTCTCTCTCTTTCTCTCTCACTCTGGTTTTCATTCCTTTGCGTTCAATCTGTGCATCCCCTCCTCCTCCACCACCTCCTTCTCCTCCTCCTCACACCTTTTGGTCAGAAGAGGAAGAGGAAGCCCAGCCCAGGGAGAGACGCTAAGAGGATGAAACTCTGACACGCCGACAGACCACAGGGAAACAAGAGCACAACTGTGAGTACAGCAGTCCTTTCACCTCTCACTCAAGCTTAACGCTGTCACACACACACCTCGCCTCTCTCTCTCTCTCTCTCTCTCACACACACACACACACACACACACACACACACACAAATTCATACCCACACACGTGTCCGGCATACACTTCCAGCATACACAGTGACGACTCTATACACAGATCCAAAACGGTTCTCACAATCCATCCACTGCTCAAGTATCTTTGTCTTTTTTAGGCAGTCATAATAACAGTCAAAGAATTGCAGGATTGTGTTTTTTTTAAACATGTGCGGTGAGTTCCTTTATGTCTGCTGTTTGGATTAAGCTTTGTCCTGTATTTAGTGCAGTGCACAGAATGCAAACAAAAACAATCCAGCAAAAGTGTGTGTGTGTGTGTGTGTTTCATACTTTACATTTTCACAGTTTGTGACATTAACCCCTATTTTAATGGATTCACTTTTATGCTTTCTGCCAAAAAGTCAACAGTGGATTTTTATGTTTCTTTGTTTGGCTCAGATGAAATAAAATCACCCCAGCAGTATGCAAGGTCAACTGAATAATGTTTCACATACACCGCCTCATGTTGTGAGCTTCTTTTGTCTGTCCAGTTCGGCTGTTTTTTATTGCCAATATAGGGATGCTGGATCACAACATGAGGGAAACGTCCCTGTTCTTATCTCCCATCTTAAACGCATAAGCTGCTATAAGCCAATAGATGACTGGGGGGTGAAAAAAGGGGGCGTACTTTCCTCTTATGGCACAAGAATCCTAAGCAATCCCCACTGCTTATTGTTTAGCGCTCAGCCAGGGGAGGTCTGCGTGCCGGGCTGATCGGCATCGCTTGCGCCACACTATTTTTTGATTATGTTCCTGGTTCATCTCTGGCTGAGGCGATTTCCTATTTCCTTCTCCCATTTCGAGAGCGGGGAGTATAATATGATAGCGGCTCACATGCGGGGAAGTGCAGACAGTGGATCTGTGCAGAGGACACAGATTGCATTTCCCCTGGAGAATGCTCTCGCTGTATTAAAGGCACTGGAGGGCTGCCCGGCACTTGTCATCAGCTCCGCTAGTAATGCTGGCAATAGGAGAAAGTAGACGTGGTGTTTACGACCACCCTCTCATTTAAAGAGCTCCCATTGGCCCTAACATCACAGCTGCATCACTTCGGCCCGTTGCAATCCAGGTTATATTGCATTTGTGAGGCTCAGGATATTGTGTGGCGCCTCACTTTGCTTTGACAATCTGATGAGCAAATGTTGAAAATGAAAAGATATGTATGTTAAACACCCAATAGTAGATTAGATTTGTTGTTGGACTATAAACTCCTGGAGTGAGAACTAGGGTATTTGCATTTTTATGATGTGGTTTAATATGGATCACATGCACCACAGAGCCTGTTTCTGTTTGAAATTGAATATATATTACTCCTCATTTCAGTTGTTTTTAGTTCTGTTTCTTTTCCTCACTTTGTTGTTGATTTTCTGGCATGTTTAGCTGCTATTTTTCATGCTTTCCACGTGGCTGAATCTAAATGAGGGATTGATCTTGACTGTTAGAAATGTGAAGTGACACATCAATGGCTCTCGAGACCCAACAAGCCTCTGGTTGCCGATGTGTCAGCAAAAGTGAATGAAAAGCTCGAGACTAACTTCCTCCTCTGTCTGGCCTTGGCGAATTTACTGAACCCTTGTGGTTTAACACACACACACACACACACACACACACACACACACACACACACACACACACACACAAGCACAATGGCAATTCAAGGTAAACAAGACAATTATCTATCCTTTCCTTCTTTGTAGTGTTGCCTTCTTTTTCCCATGCAAGGATCCCTGGATAAGGCTGATTAGTTTGAGTTAAAAGGAAAATGATTTCTGTCCTACACAAGAAAGTATGACCACTGACCATGCTGCCTCCCCTATAACCACCATCAAAGCTATCATATTCATGGCACAGGAAGATTACAAAAGCCACATCACAAAAAGTAATTTAAACTCTCTAAATTAATGCAACTTTCATTTTGGATTTGCCTGTGGCTTTCACAGAATATTCCTGTAATTTAAATGCAGAAAGCCTGTCAGCTTCTGACTTGGTCTCTAACCGCCGATTTACATGTGTCTTCTCCACGTTGTGTGTTTCATTGTTAAGAAATACATTCAAAGGAAGTTAATAGCCTTTTATGCTAGGAAACATATTTAATTACAAATATCTCTCACTGCAAAGCTTTTACCCCAGAGGTGCTATTAATGTAAGTCTGTGATCTTTGCAATTATTAAACCGCTTGTAAAGGCAAGATAAGTTACTGTCACCCCATATTTATTACTATCTGCTCGCGTATCTGCACTTATTGATTACATGGTTGGTAACCAGTCCTGATCATCAATAGAGATCCTCACAAGGCGAGGGCCAGATAGTCTTTCCACTCTCCCTGAAGGCTCAATTACACAGCATGCACAAGGAAATGTGTGTGTGTGTGTGTGTGTGTGTGTGTGTGTGTGTGTGTGTGTGTTTGGGAGGGGAGGGGTGGGAATCAGCTTCTGACAAGGTCAAATTATATATATTGAGGAAGTCAAATCTGAATGTTTAAAAGACACATTCGGAGAATTAATAAATGTTGGATGCTAAAGCTCTTAAAATATTCAGATTGCTTGCTGATTAAATTATGTCTACTGAAAGAGATGGTTTGAGCTCCTCCTGAGTGTTATTGCTTATTTTCAGAAAATCTCCACCTGACTTTGGAGTATTAGCTGCCAGTAATTGCACATCTTGAACAAATGAGTGACGGAATTGACTAATTTCCCAACTTGTTACCATTTAAACAATGTTGATTACACTTACAAGCCCATCGTATGTTTTCCAGTCTTGACACAAATGCAGTGCTACTTGTGTTTCAGAGTAGAAAAGTTGATGCTGTAATTGGTGCTTTGTGGAGCTGTTTGCCCTTGGTGGCGTTCTCAGACAATACACAGCCTATTCAAAACCCATGAATACCGCATTTCAATGATGAAGGACATGTGTAGCAAATATTGAAGATCTTCTCTTGGTGGAAAGCCAAAAAAGCGGAATTGATTTGTTGAGTGAGCCTGGGAAGGATAGCCTCTCCTCGAAAAACCTTTGTGAGAAAAATGGTAATTGCAGGGCAAAGTGCTGCTGACAAAATGCAGGAGGATTAACACATGACACCAATTGAAAGATATACATATCAACAAATACATTAGTTTGATCTCACAAAGTAGCTTCTACACTGGAGAATTGTTTTATGGGTCAGTTCACCACACATTTTCTCATTTACATGGAGTGCTATCAGTCCATGCACATGGTTTGGGTTTCATCCGTCTAGATTTGGAGATATCTGTGTTTTAGATTTTTGCCAGCCACCCAATACGGTGAAGGTAAATGGAATTTGGTTTGTGGTGCTCAAAACATTGAAAAATGACATTTAAGAAAAACATCGAGAATGTCTTTTAAAAGATGTTCTAGTTCTTTCTTTTTACTTCCATCATCAATTCATTTAGGGAAGTTGCCGAGTTGGCTCAGTTGGTACAGCCCTTAGAGGCTTATGTCTCAATGCAAAGGTCCAAGGTGCGAGTCCGTCCTGTGACAATTTCTTGCCTGTCTCCCCCCTTTCTCACCTAGCTGTCCTGTCCATTAAAGGTGTAAAAGCCCCAGAAAATAATGTTCAAAAAATTAATTAGGGAATATTTCTACAATCAATCAGTTAACCATTTGGTCTTCAACATGTAATCAAATAGGATCAAAATGCAAATCAAAAATGTCCCAGAACCCTTGCTGCTTTCTTAAAAGCACCTACAACCCAAAGCTGTCATAGAAGACCAGGAAAACCAGAGCATATTCACATTTCAGAAGCTGGAGCCACTGAACGTTTCCTTTTAAACATACGTCTCACTAGATTAAAATAGTTGCAGATTAATTTTCCTGTGAAACGATTCAGCTGCAATGGAAACTTTCACAAGCAAAGTCTGTTTATTATCCGGACTAGTTAGGACATTTCTTTGTGGAAAGACACACTGCTGTTGAGTCAAATATCCTTTTTCAATGCGTTGAGCACCACACTTAGGCAGTAACACGGATATCGCCAAGCCTGGGCAAATAAAACCCAACTATTTACATGGTTAGATATCACTAGGGGTAAGTAGAAAAACTGTGTTGGTGTGAATCACCTTGTTAAAGTTGCCCTGTACAGAAATGGTGCTGTGACCAGGATGTTTATTTAGTCCATTTTATTAGAAAGTTTACCGCAGCCCTGGGTGGGCTTTTGCCACTCAGTCGCTATTTAATCATTTGGTACCCCGAGCGTTAACCTTCATTACCTCTCTGTGTCATTCTCTGCAGGGTCATGCAAAGTATCATCAAATATTTATGATATTAATAACTGCCTTTAGGAAGGAAAAAAGAACATAAATAAATCTGCTCTGCAAAGCACACGATTAAGAAGTCCATTCCATTTAATAAATGGGTGAAGGGGAAATAAAAGGGCAATCCTGGAGCAGAAAGGGGCGAGACTTTACAAAACCAGTGACTAAAGCTGGAGCAGCAGACGGCTTTTGTGGTACAGTGGGATGTTTCTTCTGTACATTTGTGCATTATCTGGTGAGCGATTGTTCTTCTGAGGGCTTATGCGAGCCAGAGAGAAATCATTGTTGTGGATGGCTTGAGCATCCGCGGTCCCCAGGGGGCCTCCTACATCGACAGACTCCAAATAGACAAACATGCACACACCCACACACATGCGCACACATATGTACACAGAGCCTGTTTAGCATAGAAGCCGACTGAGGCAGGGCCCAACATTAATTATCTGTTTTTCAGCCGAGGTCTGGTGACAGTGATTAGAGTGAGGTTTTTTTTGGAGAATGGTGCACACACGCTCTAATGAGGAAAACTCGCCTGTCTATAGAGCTCTCCAGGCACACTTGATCTGCTCCGTGGCTCTGCAAGTGTGTGTGTGTGTGTGTGTGTGTGTGTGTGTGTGTGTGTGTGGTGTGTGTGTGTATGTGTGTGTGTGTGTGTGTGTGTGTTTGGGGTTGTGTGGTTGTGACTGTTGCTCCTCCTGGCTCACTGCTGGGAGAGACACACTCTGAATCGTTGGTTAAGAAGCCGTTGTATAAGTTGAGACACTCCCAATGCAAAAAGGTCTTTTACATAATTACTGTTTAATTGTGACTTATTGTGATGATTAATGTTTGGATATCTGGTAGATTTGGCTTTTGGTGTTCCTAAAGCTTGAGCTGCTTTAAAATAATGTGATTTTGCGAGCAGACCACATGAGAGCATGGACCAGTCTGTATCCCATGGAGTCTGTTTGGGAAAAAAAGAAGCAAGCTGCTTTCCATGCAAGAGAATTATAAATGTCTGTGTCCAAACTTTGGCAGCAGCAAACCAAAAATACCCTGCACAGTAGTGTGGAACAGCGGTGAATCTCGTGTTCATCTCAAAACAAAGGGATGATTTTGTACTGTTGGCTGAGAAAGAGATGACTTGAATAAGGTTAGAGATTTAAAATTCAGAGTCAAATGCTCGCATGGTTCAGGTTACTTTGACCTAAATAAGCCGTGATACGCTTCAGGGTTTCCCATGTAAAACATTGTTCTATCTGAACACGACAGAGTTTAAACTGAACCAAATCCACAGACATTTTCAGCAGCAGGAGCAGCAGATTGCATGGCTTGAAATAGTAGTTTTCTTTCACCAGAAGCACTGGTCCAGCACATCAGCTCTCCAGTATCGTCGGCTAAATCACATTTGTGAAAATGCCAATGTTGGTGTGCACCTGACTGATAGATTTCTGCCCGCACCAGGTTGGCTTTAGGCAAGGGCCTACACGTCATTTTCCACACCATTTTGTCCCAAAGTCGATTACTTTGCCTCTGCAGCTATGGCCGCCTCCGAATTGAACTACACATTTAGCTCTGGAGCTGCCAATAAAAGTCAGAGAGCCCGGCTTCCATCAGCGTAATGATATTTCAGCCTCAGTATTAGTTCAGCACTGTTCTCCACAGCAGTTTCTGCTCAATTAAAGATGGTCCATATTTAAATAAGTAGAAAATCAGAACGCCGGCCTGGCCCGTGTGCATTCAGATATGCTGTCGAACGGTTAAATGATGAAGTTTGAAATGGACTTTTCAAGCAGCCAAACGCTCCACACCTTTCGAGTTTGAATAAGGGGAACTGTTCATTTGTAGCTCCGGAATTTCCCTTTAACGTTATTGATGTAGATTAACTTTTAAAAAGGTGAGTAAGTGAAATGTGAAATAATTCATCAAGAATCAGCCATGTAAGAAATGTGATTTTCTCTGGCAGAAAAAAACCTGTAGACCATTACCCCAAACAGAAGAAGTAGATTAAGGGTGGGGCTCTCTCTCTCTCTCTCTCTCTCTCTTTTTCTCTCTCGGTCTCTCTGCCACTCTTCAGTCCTAAAAGTATGAATAGCACATTTCCAACTAAATTGCCAGGCAGAGCAGAAGAAAATAAATTTCAGCTAGTGTCAGCCCTGTGCGCTCATGGTTTGGAACTTCCGTTGTCTTCCCTTCCCCGGCCACTTCGGCTTTATTTAGCGGGAGCTGTCATTTCCCATAAATCCCTAGGAGGAGGCGTCCGTCAGAGCTGCCAGCTCCCCTGTGTGGAGCACCTGTAACAGGGGAGCGAAGTGACAGTTGTGCTGGGACGGTCCCATCAAACGTACAGACACACAGACACACAGAAAACACACAGAGGATGGCTTGCTCTGAGACCTTTGTATTTTTCGAAACAGAGTAGCAGCTTCCACAGTCATTGAAAAGTCAATACATTACCGGAATTGTAATAGATTTCTGGTCTAAGAGTTAGCTTGAAGAAGCTTTGACCTGCTTCCATAAAGTAAGCACCCTTCAAATAAACATTGCTCTGGTAAATAAACATTAGACTGAGTTTCTTTCCTCTGTGCCTCAATCTCAGTGTTTTGTATTGATGGCTGTGCCTGTCAGCCTTGACACTTTACTAAATGACCGCAGTGAATAAATGTACAGTGAACACAAGGTCACACTATCTGTCAATTGTCATTTGTCACAGACTAATTGTTTTATTATTATATTTATAAATGTCGCTTATACATGCTCGCGAGGTGGAAAAAGAGAAGTCTGTCTTTTCCCTTTTTTTTTTTGTTTATCAGATTCAGCTGTCAGCGCACATGCTCTATCATCTGCGCTCCAGGAAATTAGAAAGGAGAAACGTTTGACAGCACAATTTCACAAAACACCGCCACGCCATCATTTCATTTTCTCGGAACCCTTTTTTTCCCTCTTTCATTTATTTATTTATTTCATTGTCTTCTGAAAAACAAACAGAGCGATAACAGCGGCTCCTTTTCCAGGTAATTTATCCCTGTTGCCGTGTTACGCTTTACACTCACCTTGCAAAGGTTTAGCACCAGCTAATTAGCCAGCACGCAGGTGGGATGTCACCTAATCTAACAAAGAGGGTTCAAATTATGTAGGCGATGGCTAACACGAATAAAGGGCGGTTTGGTTTAACAGCTGTTGGCTTAATTCCATGAGTAGGATCTTGGTGGAGGGGTTGATTGGTTGGTTGGTCTGGCTCTGCCCTTGGCTTGTTGGCCCAGGTTGCTCTAGTGAGTCTTGACCAAGAAAGCAAGAAGTCTTCTTTCTCCGCGCAGCCATGGCGGTTATACATCACCAATATCAGTAGCTGATGGTCTGCTTATCTCTCAGGTATCGATTGGAGGACTGTGCAGAGGGGACCAAAGCGGCAGGGCCAATCAATGGGGGCATTTCATTCCCCTTGAACGTCTGCTTTTTGATCTTCAACACTGATTGGTCGGGCTCAATCCTATACTGTGGGGATTTTTTATTTTCTGTTCTGTGTTATAAGAAGAAGTGGGTGGAGAGTGATGAACACTTTGGTGTTGGCAGCCTGCTGAGCTTCTCACGGATGTGCATAGCATATGTACGAGAATCCTGTTGTGTTCCCCCTTCACTGCCAAGAACCCACAAATCTTGCATAAAGTATGATTCAAATTTGCACTCTAATTTTGGTACACACAGTTCCATCCCAAAGATATGGAGACAAAAAACTATCACCTCTCACAAAGTTTCCCTGGATTACCTCCAGTGTCTGTGCAGCTGAAGTACAGTACATGTGTAATCTGTGCAAAAACTGTGAAACATGTATTGTATTCCACGTTGTTGTTGGAAGATGTCATAGAATTACTTAGCTTTGCTCTGCTTGATGCCAATTTTACACATCATTTGTCTATTTTCAGCATTTTCACATTTGCAGTTGTTGTTTTTTTACATCGTACATTTTACATGTTTGGTAATGGTATGGTAATTACGGTTAGCACCAGATTTAAGAATAAAAGCCATCGCAGATGAACAGTTACTAAGTCAATGTTTGGATCCTAGCTTAAGATAGGTACCAAACAAGCATCCTACCTTCCCAAAATCTTAAATAAACTAACTTTGGAACTGTGGAACTGTCCTAACTCTCTCTGTTTTGTCACCAGGTAGTGTTTGTTAACTTGTTTAATCGTTAGGGCTGCTTTTACACAACCAACGGAATGTCAGTTGGCGGAATGTATTCAGTGAGAGGCTTACGGTAGTTTGACGTGTTTGACGTCAAAACACTCATTGGTAGATATAGGCTACCTCGGGCCATGATGCTGCAGTTAGCCAAGTAATGTTTCATTAAGAGTAACAATGGTTACAAAGGGTGTTTCTCAATGACAAAAGAAGCATCAGTTGCTAGGTAACTAGTGTAGCATTGCCAGACCTTCCTCTACAGCGGAGGAAGATCTGGCTACTTAACACAGCATTCCGGGATGGGAGAAAATGTTCTCTTGTTTATTGGCATTTCTTTAAACCAATCACAATCGTCTTGGGCAGACACAGCAACAGTGCCGCAGAAATATAGCCTCGGGAAGGAACTTGTTTTGGTGGAACATGTGTACCCTCAAAGGTTATTTAAGTCGTGCAACAGAAAACTAGCTAGCTGTCTGGAATTACCCTGCAGAGATCTGAGGCGCAGTAAACCTTGGTCCTCATAAATCCACCAGAGTTTCATTAGGGACAGCTGTTGGAATTTCCAGGTAACAGACATAAAAGTTGATAACCAATGTCAATGTCAATGTCAATGTCAATTTTATTTCTATAGCACATTTAAAAACAACAACAGTTGACCGAAGTGCCGAACAGGGTCGATGTCAAATACATAAATAACAAGTGTAAGCAATGTCAGATTGAGTATTTAGGATTTCCTAACCTGGAATAAGATAGGATAAAGTAAAGATTCCTAAAGTTAGTTAAGATGTTCTTCTGTAATGCCAAATGAGGGAAAAGTCCTATCTTATACTCTATATCTTAACTCAAGACTTGAGATTGGAAGTTTCCGTAATACAGCCCCAGGGCTCTAACTGGCATTCTACTGTGTAAGCAATATGGACAGTCTTACTCAAATCTGGGACATTTTCTCTAAACCTCTTCTGTCCCCTTGAGGCAACAGTGGCCCATAATGGAGAGAAAATAATTAAGCCACATTTCCCATAACTGAGAGGAGTAAGCGAGCCAAACAGAGCTGGTGTCCGCCAGAAAAAGAAAGAAAGTGCTTGTTTGGCTCAGACCTTGTCTACTTTGTGGTCTTCTTTATGTTACCACATTTGCTAATCAGTTGCACTTTCTGGACAGTGAGCTACGTGTTGAATGAGAATTTGCAGTAGGTGAAACATCTGTGGATGTTTTTAACTGTTCGATGGTGGATAGTGTTTCTCTGTTCTGGCTTCACTGTGCAGGATTTAATCATCATCATCATCATCATCTTCACAGTGTATATGATTTATAGTCTTACAATGTGTTAATTAATACTCTGACATTTACAGGACAGTAAATCTCAGATGGAGGACATTATTCGTCCTCTTTTCTGTTTGTTCAAATAACCCGGCAGCCAAGGTTCTTTAAGTGTTAGAAGTTTGGATGTGCTTCCTCTGAGTAAGCAGATTTTTTATTTTTATCTATCGCCACCATTTTTGTGCCTCATTATTGCCATCCCTAAACAATAAATGCTTACAAATCAGATGAAATCTTGAGGTCCATCTGCTCCCTGTATTATAAAATCTATACAAAAATCAAATTTTCACCCAAAAAATGCCTGTTCTTTGTAGACAGTTCAGGACATTTGATGTGCTGTCTTTCAGTTTTTTTCTTCTTTTATTCACAAAGTACTCTGCTTCAAAGTGTATAGATGGCTCATATTGAATTCATAAGCCAGTCATGCAGGAAAACGGAGCACATTCTTGTGATTTACTTTCAGATGGAAAATAAACAAAGACGGTTATGCCACTCTATTTGTGCTTCTGCTGGATCCAGAGAGATCACTGTTTGTATAATATCTTCCTTATAGATGTTCTTAACCTTTGCGGAAGGCTTATTGACGCTCACTAACCTTGCAGGGAGCTGCTGGAGGACAAGAGATGATCAGCGTGCTCAGTGTATGGAAAAGGGCCCATGTGGAGGTTTTTTCCCACCCCCACCCTGCCTTTGCCGAGCGAAACCTCTACCAACGCTTTGCTTGACCTTTGCCTTCTGATCTCTGTTACCATAGTGAAGCTCACAATGTTGTAAAAAAAGAAAACCCACACAAAAGGCATGTGAGATCGTAGCACAGTCTTCCTTTAATGCAGTTTAGGATAGAGGTTAGAAGAAAAGGTGGGATCGCAAATGTTAGATGATCCGTGCAAATTTTCAATTTTGTGTAATTTTGTGTTTTGTGAAATGTTTTACAGTCCCTAATCATGGCATGCAAGAACCCTCTCTGGCTGTGCATGCCTCCACATCTTTTATTATTACCGTCCTCTGACCACAAGGGGCACGTTTGCCTATGGCGCTCCTATCCGAAGATTTCTGTAAAAGTGAAGAAGTCAGACCAAATACAAAACTGCCAGCTGTTGCAGTTAAGTCATCTACAGCTGGATGTAGGATCAGAATAAAAAATCTGCATAAGAGAATAAAAACTAAAATTGTCCCTACAACTCAGTGAGATAAGCATTACACGTGATATTCAGCAACAAAACTGCCAATGATCTCCATATGAATCTTACATCTGCTGGTAAAGGAATTTTCCCATCATTTCCTAATCTAAAAATGTCATTTATTTTTAAATGACGTCTTTCACCACCACATGCATATTTTTTAATCTTACCAAATTGCATAATACAGCTGAATCCACACATTGATTGTACCAGAACAATTCTTATTGTTGCTCATGCATGTCCTTAATAGTGTTCAATAAAAGGCATATGACCTTTGCTACGCTTCAGAGAGCAAGGTGGCACACAAGTGACCGTTCCATTTGGCTTCATATTCTCACAGGGCCTGTCTGACACCTTTCTTTTGTGATTGATGATGAAGTTTAAAGTAAAAATTATAATCTGCAAAAGATCAAGACATGGCTCACCCTAAGTGGAGAAAAAGCTTGTTCAAAAAGAGTTTTGTAAAGAATTTGTCAAGGATACATTTGTTAACACCCCTTCAATACATCTACACAGGATTTTAGTTTGTAAGGTGCATTTTGCTTTTTGGTTTAAGTGAGCAGTGAGTAATTAAAACTGTGTTTATGGAAATCATTTCATTCAAGTCTATGTCATTTCTTTCTGCTGTTGAATCCAATGAAAAACTTGCACCGACCAAGACAAAAAACAACAACCGCATCACTCAAGATATTGAAGGGATGAATCCTAGTCAAGAAACTGAAAAAAGGAGAGAAATGTTGGGGGAAAAATGAATTCTTTTCAGTGAATGTGAAGGTTTGTAGGGTTCAGTTCTTTTTTTCAAATGTGTGTTTCAGCACAATAAAAAACATTAACTGTATTAAAACCAAGGAGCTGAGAGTAATATCCTGTTGCTGCACTATGGCTGAGGTAGAGCTAAACATGAGTCGGCCACCAGGTTGGTAACAAATCAAACAGAACCTTTTGTATCACTACTGCAGGTGCAACGTTATCTTATTTTGACTGGATGCCGAATCCAGAGAAGGGGGTCTGGATGGTGACTGGGGACTTGGAGCTAGACTGGGGAAGGGTCAAAACAAGACAGAGCTGTCGAAACACTGAGAGCCATCCTTCACGTCTGACTGTAGTGGTTAAAGGGCAGCCAGGCTCTTAAAGAAACCATTAGCATTTAGATTTGAGACGCTTCCCCCCCCCAACAGAGCAGCGGGGAGTGGTTGCGTCACACCTAAGACTTTTCTTTGGCTTGAGTGGGCCCAAGTGGCAGCTCTGTTGCCCTGATCAATCTCTCAATATGCTTAAATTGCTTTAGATGACCTCCTTGTCAAGAGACAGGATTGGCCATACGGATGCTACTCCAATCAATAGCAGATGCTATCATGGCTCATCAACAATGAAGTGTTTTTAATGGAGGTCAGGTCATGGAAGATCTAATTCATTTTAATTTGTAAATTGTGGCATGACAAAATTCTAATCAGGGCACTTTGCTATCACATATGCATACTTCTGAGTACCTCGCTCTGTGTCTTGCTCTCACTCCTTCTTTTGGGCCTCATTTGCATTCATGTCCGTCTGTGAATCCACACAGGACTGGGAAGCATGAATGTATACATGACATATATTAAATATCACTCAGCATTGAGTATCGCTCAGTTTTTTAATGTTGAGCATTGCAATCATTTTTTTCATCATCTTTAAGCAGGACAACTTTTGCTCAAAAACACACCCCTTGCACAAGTTCCACCTCATTAAGTAAAGATTGACAAGATTACAAATATGACATGTGCAATTCATTATCTTAATTAATTCACTGTCTTCTGTCTACAGGCAGGGCAGCTCTGTCATTTAGAAAACCATTTTTTGGTTAGGGATGTTCAGAGGAAGCCGGGCACCGTGTTGTTGCCCACATTAGTGTAAGAGGTGAACCTGTTTCCATATCTCCTTCCATTTCATCTACATTTTCCTCAGCCACATCAATATGCCCCCCCCCCCCCCCCCCCCCGTGAGGGGAAATGCAATTGGAATGGGACGCGGCCTTCCATTGTGATTGTGTACAGATGAACCTGTCTGCCCTTGCACCGGTGCATGAGTAAGGCCATGCAATGCCCATCGTCTGTTAAGGCTTTCAGTGCAGCAGAGAAGAGGGCAGGTCCAGGGGGTCACTGTCTCCACACAAGGCAGCACGCTTGCTGAGCTGTGACCAATGCAATCGGTAGAGAAGATCGCCACACCATTTCAAATGGATTATGCTTCCTTTCAACTTAGACAAAAATTGCCAAAGGCCTCCTTTCATTGTTGGAATAAACAAGGAGTAGGCTGCTGTCATTACAGAAATATTCAAGTCAAGGTTACTGCCAGTAAAAAAAAAAGCTGTGCTTTGTGCACTATGAAAGGGCCTTGACGAAAGTACAAATGGGAGTCTGTTAAGTCTGTTTAAGGTCTTTTGTATCTCCGCCTTCGGTTGTAGCACAGAAATCTAACGGTGAATTATGGGAAATAATTATTGACGAGAAACAGCGGTATTGTGCTTTACGGGAAAAAAATGAAGCTTCAGAAGCATGCAGCATCAACCCCCATCTTCACTCTCAAATGTCCCCATTGATTTATCAGGACTCTATTTTTAGCTACACATGGAACAGTAATGGATTCATGGGAATTAACCATGATTCATGTGAAGCTAATATCAGAGATTTCAGAGCCTCAATTAATGCTTGAGGAATTCAGCGCTTCAACTCCCAAATAATTCATAATATTTCTCCCACTGCATAAACACAGACCCTTGTATCTTGTTAAAGGAGCAGGTGTGTTTGTATTGTCAGAATATCTAATGGGTTGCAATTAATAGCATTAACTTTTTCCCTTCATGGTCCAGCTGATAATGTTTTTGGATCTGTTAGCTGTTATCAAAACAACAACACCTGGTATCCAGCCATGCAAATGATTTGGTGTTTTCTTTGCCGATCTTATCAGACGTTGAGATTTCTGTCACTACCCCGATGGAAATGAATAGAATTTTGTATGTGGTCTTCAACCCCAACCTCTTATTTCTATTCATAGTACAAAGTTATTCACCTGTTACATAATCCGTCTCCGGCCCTGGATCCAGACTTCACCATCACTTTCCCCATCCTCGGGTTATCAAGGTTTTATAATGGCGTAAACAGGACGGATACATAACACGCTGCTGATCGGTTTCCAAAACAACAATGTCCCAGTTGCTCTAACTATTCCACAGACCTCATTGTACACAGATTTCTTTGGTACAGCTTTGTACAGAGGAAATAATCCACACTTGAGTATCAAGCATGTTTACTTGAATCAGTGTCTTGAATACAGTCAATGGAAGAAGTAATTTCCATGTTATTACCCCAACAGATGCAATAAGAGTCAACTGCGGGATTCCAATTGTTGTGAAAAAAGAGCACCGTACGCACGATTCAATAGCGTGTGTTCAGGTTTGTAATGTAAAATTAGTTTGAAAGTGTGTGTTCCGACTTGGCTTGGAATTCTGCTTTAGTGTCTCTGATGCAGTCTGGTGGGTGCAGTTGGAATGGCGATGGCGGCCCTGGCTGTGACCCATGCCTTTGTTGGGACAGCACAGACACCAATTCTTCTTACAGACTTATATTTTACACGGCTGTCTTCCACTAGTTGGTATCCCTCGCCTCACAACATTAACTTTACCTCAGAACTCCAGATAGCATTGTGTTGTTGTTGTCAACCAGATCAATGAAGCACAAAAAGCTTAGTGTTAGTTTATGAAAGGAATTATGAAACGGTGCTCATGAGTTTAGTCTCCAAAGCGAGACATTTCTCATAACAACTCTGTAGTGTCTGGCAGAGAAGAATTCAGGTCTCCTGTTGAGTCAGTATGTTTTCTCTCGGAGGTTTCTGGCAAATTTTCTGAAAAGAAATACTTCACTTTGTGTCCCTTACCATTAATGTATCATCCAATCACCTACCTTGTTACAATTTTCAATGACTGATATCATGATATTATTTTTTACTCACTTCAGTTTGACCCACTTCATTCATGCTCCATTTTTGGCATCAACTCAGAGCATAAAATTATCTTTTGACTGATTAGGATGCTGTAGGTGTATACAACAATGGGTGTGACCAGTCAACCATATCTTCTAGAAATTATGTTCATATACAACTAATTTGCAAAGGGTAATACTTTTGAGCAAAAGTTAACGCAGACTGGATTATGTTGTCAAATAACATATTTTCAGTAAAATTTCAGTAAAATATTCTCTGACATATACAGTGCTGTTAGCCTGACAAGCCAGACACACATCAATGTATCAAAATGTTGGGGCGGGATAAACCGTTGTCTTTCAAACTCCCTCTGCACGCAGCAGGATAGCACTACAACCAACCAGAGCAACGCTGGTTGATAGAAACGTTTGGCATATCCGCTTGTCAAAACTTTGAACACATCTTCCTTTTTTAAGAATGACTTCAGTGCTTAACTCCAAGTCTTCCACAGTCAGCTGATTGAAAAGACTGCTGTTCGCCAGCAGCAGCAGCCATCTTCTTTTTTTTCAAGTAGCATGGAATTCACGTGGAACCGTCGCAACTCTGCCGTCATTACAATAAGCCCGCGCCCATGTGAGTAACCTGACCAGATTTTGGTTTTTCCAGCTCGCAAGCCAACGGAGAGTTGCTAGACCGACCCTAGCTTCAAATTACATTTGCTGCTGCTAGGGTGTGTCTAGATTTCTAGGCTACAGTACTGGCTCTCTGAAATATATGTCTATGTAATCAGAACCTGCTTTATATTAGAATGTGGGCATTAAAATGCTGTTTAAAGGAGGGCTACCTTAGGGCCTGCGTAGGTTGTTCTACAAGGTTCAAATGTCTTTTGACCCTAAATAAAGAATCAAAGCTATCCTCATTTGGGTAACACGATTACTGGACATCTTGTAATATTTCCTATCTAAACTTTTTTTCAATACTTTAGTACTGACTTCAGCACTGATAAATAACTGAAAATAAAGAAAAGACAACAACAAATCTTACATGTGCAGTATAAACGCTGCCTGTGGGTAAAAAGAGACAGCCTGTACTAGATTCTGTGTTAAGGATGTGAGATGTCAGCGAGTTCAAGTCTAGGTTATGTAATATCTTGTTGCCTTAGACATACCTTAGACACTAACAGTGATACGTGTGTTAGTCATTGTGCTTCAGTGACTTTATCTGAAGTTTTCTGAACACAACCAGAGCCGATGAATAGGAGGGCAAAGCTTCGGTGCTGATTTACATTACCTGATCCACACTGTTACCTATAGCTAGATGATTTTTTAGCAGCTCAAAAGCATGCTATGCAAAGCACAAAATATTCCACTTTTACTTCTTCAGACCGGTTACAAAGCCGTCCCTCCTTCCAACCTATTTTGTGAATTAATAATTAACGCTTCAGGTCGGCCCTTAGAGTAAACCACTTTAAAAGAAAACAATATGACATGGCCCTGACTCCGTATATTGCACTGAGATGAAGGAAAACAAAATTTTGATACATCACAATGTACGTGGAAATAATTCTGAAGTTACTCAAAAAGAGAGATTTTCAAAATATTTAGAATATTTTGTTTTGTTTTAGTATCTGAACTATGCTCCAATAAATTACCTCTGGGAGCTGCTTTTTTTCTTCCAAATAGCTGAAAAATACACAACCCTTTCATGTCCGAAAAGTGTTTTTCATTACTTAAAAACCTTGCAAATTGGCCTCAAATGCCCTCAATAAATGATCCATGATCTCAACTTGAATATTTCAAAATAAGCATGCACACTCTTGCCATGCATTCCAATCAAATGTTGTTTTATTTACAGGACTTATTGTGGGCTTTGATGTTATAAATAAAAGAAATGTCAAAGCATTAAAAAATCTATTTGGTTACACACAAATACTGTTAGAACACTTTAATTATATCCTGTTACATATAGAGCCTATCCCAGCATGCACTGATTCAGGGGAGGGGTTTACCCTGGACAAACTCAGGACTTTCTTATGCTGCAAGGCCACATTATTAAGCACTGATCCACTGTGCTGTTAAAAAAATCACTCATCCAACCTGAAACTTCTGCCCAGAAGAAAATGTATGAGACTTTGTAACAAACTGAGGCTCTTGTCGGAGCAGCTGTTTCTCTCTGTGAGTCACTTTCTCATTGTGAGTGTCAGAGTTCATTTTTCACTTGTTGTCAGGAAGGCAGCTTTTTGCCACTTTCATTGTGAACTATAAACACGTAGACAAGCTCGTCAAAAAAGGATCAACAATGCTTCTCCCCTTGTGAATAAAAGACCAAGAGGAAACAACAGATGGGTTATACACGTCCATGCAAGTGCTTGTAGTTGTTTCACATAATTCAGCTGAGGACTAATCAATGAGGAGCGTACAATCCCATTCTTTTACCGGTGTGATGTGTGCATGCTTGCTATGTAGGAGCATATCTGATCCTGTATTCTGTTTAACAAATAATAGTGTTAATGTTGACAGGGTGTGATAATAATGATACAATTAATTAATGAATACAGTCATTGATCTGAGTCACTCTTGTAATAGTTGGTGCTTAATAAATATGAATTTGTTCTGGTAGAGCACAATCACAAAAAAATACATCAAAGTACATCTTTATAATTTATAGAATTTCTGTAGGAAATGACAATGCAGGCAAAATCATTATGGAGTTCCTCAAGGATCTGGCATAGGATATTTGTTTTTTTAATGTGTTGTTTATTCCAGCTGAAAGTGGGTAAATGTTCATTGTCCTTTAACAACTGTGATCAAATGTGCCACCATTTTAGTTTTCTTTGTTGTAGTACTGTAAGTAAATGGGACCTGTTTGTGTGCATTGCCATCAGTGCTAGGACATGCAGCTAGACAGGAAAATTAATTAGTTTCTTTCACTTTTACATTTTTTCCCCAATTAGAGCATATAATGGCAAACTTGTACATCTTAATATGCCTTGTAGTGGTGCTAAGATGCTTCATAACCCAAAGGTATTAGTTTAGAGCTTTTTCTGTTTCCTAATTCTGAAAACAGTAAATCAAAGGTGCGTATTGGGAGGGGTAAAGAGCCTGGGGCTAAGTTCTAGGGGGAAAGTCCTTCACTATAGTTACAAGGATGTTGGTTTGTTGAAATTTATAGAGTGTATTTTATTTGACTTTGGCTTGTTAAAGTAGTTCTGACTTTGATTATTATTACGTGAAAGACTGCAGGGACTAAAGAACTGTAAAGAATTTTTTCAGCTCGATAATTCCTTAGAACATTTTGACAATATTGCAGGTATTGGCTGCAATCGTATTTTTGTGATCGTAAGACTGCAAATTCCTTGAGGGAGAGACTGTGCTGGTAATACCTTTATTGCTTCTCATTAAAACTGTTGGTTCATTAGTTGAACAACGCCAAACATATTTCTAGATATGAGAAACTAAAACAAATTACATTCAGCAACATATCCCCCGAACCTACAAAACTGTTTCAACACCTGAGAGAATATTAAAAGTGTTCTGCCAGTCTCGGGCCATGTAATGCAATATGAAAGATGGGCGGAAAGCAGGGAGGAGAGGAGGCCACCTTCTCATCATCTGGTCACCCAGACCGGCAGACAGAGCGCTGGCCGTCTGTCCACTCGTCTGATTTCCCTCCCCTTGGCACACTGGGTAATAGAGATCAGTAATTGGGTGCTATAAATCCTGGCAGAGGACAAGGTGGGTCAGAACAGGCTGATTACTTAGGCATTACAGTCAATCTAAGCAAGTCCTTGAATTGAAAGATTTGGTGAGGTGGATTCTCATTATCGGGCTCGGTGCATGTATGCATTTGTGTGAAAGAGTAAGGGCCAAGGTCCCCTTTCCCATCCCCTGTTGTAGGATGACATTATGCATTGCTCCAATGCCCTCAACCGTGCAGACTCGTAAACATCACAACAAATTTATTTTCCTCATCCCCTCACAGTTTTATAAGAATGTTTTCAGAATCGTCAGAGAGCGGTCGTGGGGGCCCGCCTGGAGTTTTAAGACCTCGCTGCTTGAGCAGTCTCCTTGGTGCGTTAAGGACCTTCGCCTGGGTGACACATTCACGGCAGGTTCATAGTTAGGCAACGGGATGGTCCTCGGTTTCAATCTGCAACAGGCATGCAACCAGGACTCTCGCCATCTGCCTCTATCATCCCTCAGCTTCAGTTTCATAGAGTGGTGTTTATCTTTCAGTGTAGCCAAAAAACAAGCTCTCAAGGTGATCAGCTCTGTCATTTAACATGGAGCAGATTGATGGCTATATGGTGAAATGCACCTTTCTGTTATTTTTCATCTCAGGGCCTATGAGCTTAATCCATTTTAAGCTTCTCAGTAAAAAAAAAAGTCTATGGAAGGTGAATTAGAGTGTAGAGCTGATAGTCTTTCTCAGCATTCTCTCCAGCTGAGGGTGTGACTTACTGGATTATGGGAACAGTAGTTTCGGCACCAACCCCCCTTAAATACTCTGATGGGGCTTTTATATTCCTCCCTATTTTGATACAGTTTCTTTGTATCGAGAGCGCATCGGCACATTCTGACTGTGAATTTCTTCATCACAAGTTATCCTGCTCCCCTGTGCCATCAGCTCCCCACTAAAAAAGTCTTTTATTCACAGTCTTCAAAGTCATTTGTCTGAAAAAATTAAATCAACAGAAGCCTGAAATTGTAAAATCACATTATGACTAGTGATGTGGCTGGCGTCCAAAATATGGGCTAAATGAGCAAATGTGATAAATTATCTCAGTATACGTTCAGAGATGTAGAAGAAAAAAAAAGTAAGAGAAAAAGATATATGACAAAATTATGCTGTGGCATCAGTGCAAACCCCTGCAGTGTGAAGTGTTACCAATCAGAAAAGCACTCATGCTACCATCATCCCTCGACTCCTATAACAGCATGCTACTTCACTTAGCAGCCTCCATTTGGGATGCAGCACAAACACTGTTTTAGCGCTTTTATCTTAATGCACTTGCAACACCCGGTAGCACTAAAGGCATGATTATTGTACAGAGAAAGGACAACTTGCATTTAAGCACGACTTATTTAGACAGGAACTTAGCACCAACCTAACAACTCTAGGGCAGATGGCTGTGCAATAGTCATTGCTCATTCGGTTGATTTTTTGTAAATGGATTCTTTCCATATATTTTAATATAACACTAATTCCTTTCATCGTTATCCCAGTTTAAACCATAATGTCCTACTGAGTGTGTTTACTGTTTTGGAGAGCAATTTATATGCCAGATACCAGACTGTTGTCACTTTAACCATCTGCTGGCTGGTTTGGCTTTGAAATACTCAAGGAAAAAAAAGCAGCTGAAGGTTAGAGGGATCACAGTGAGGTTGGGTTGCTTATTTCCATTTTTGTGATGGGAGCTGAGCGACATATGGCTGCTGTCGGCTTTGTGGTGAAACCAGGTGTGGAGGCGAGCTTCAGCAAAAGCCTGGTCGTCACACCCATCTGATAGCGTCTAAACACAGAGGATAAAACGTTCCCTTGGCTATGAGCGTGCTTGGACCCAATGTGACAGTGAGGCTTGTTCTCACACTTTCACTGATTTAATAGAGGCACAATGTCAGCGCTGACCTCATCCACTGATGTCTTCACAGCTAATGCCCTAACATGTGACATTGACACTCAGCAAGACAAATCGTAAAGGAGGGAGATGGATTGACGGGGAGACTCATATGTCTCCCTCTGGATGGAGGAGAATGACGGACATTAGACAGGAAGACAGAAGTGTCAGAAAAACAAAACAAAACCAAGCATAGCATACTTTATTTATTTATCTCATAGTCATGTAATGTAACATTATGTCATGTTACTGTGGTGTAGTGGCATGTTTTAAGCATATTTTAGTACTATAGTGCAGTAGGTTTTCCTGCTATGCAAAGTGGGGGTCATGTATTTTGTGGTCAGTTCATGTTATGCATATTATTTTAAATAAAAACTGAAACTAGAACAAACAAGTTAGGGACCATTCGTCATTTACAGAATGGACCACAGGAAAGAAATAGGGGAGGGTAATGTATTTTTATTCTTTGTTGAGGGGAGGGTCACCCAACGTTTTTTAGTCTGGGGGCGGGGGGGTCACCCAACTTTTGTATTAATGAAAACAACAACATTTCAAAGTGGCATGTTTGGTGCATATTTTCCCATGTAGCTCTCAGTCTCAGCCGAGTCGGCTATGGATGCTGCCTGGAGACTTCCCGTCTCAGGCCATCCTGTCTCATGCCTGTCTCCCGGCTGGTGCCGTCCCCGAGCTTTTCAGAATCAATAAATAAAAATGAAAGGCATCAATAAATTGTTGGGGAGGGTCATGCCTCTTAGCCCAATTATTTTGGAGGGTCTTAGAAAAATGCATTGCTGGCAAAGTGAGGGTCTAGTCTATTTTGACTAAAGATCCCTTAACTCCTCCGGTAGCCCCTTAAATAAAAACAAACAGTCCCTTATACAAATGTATTTAGATAACAACATATTCAACAATCCAATATGTAATATATTTACTGTAATAAATCCAAAAATGACCCCAAAGTTCATTAGATATTAAGGAAACATGCAAAGTTGAAATACTATCTTTTCTGACAACAATGCTACATGCCAGTATTTTCACCTTTAGTAATTTCCATTTCGTGACGGAATTTGTGTTTGTGTGTCGGCCTGTGTGTTGTTGTCAACTGCCCAGTTGTACAACCAGGCCGGGTTGCCAGATCTACCTGTAAAAACGTAAAGCCACCGCGCTACAGCTGTGTGAACGAACGGCATCACGGAGATAGAGTCTACCCGACCTACAGAAAACGGCATGTTTCTAACAGTTGCGTGACTGGAGACGTAACACACCCGGATAAATATTGGAGATGTATTTGAAAGATTGAGACAGTTTGGAGCCCGAAAGGACGCCGAGTTGACATATTTCCTCCTGAACAGGTAAGCTAAGCATTAGCTTCAGGTTAATTTATCACGGCTATTAGGGACGGGCATGTTATGTAATTTCAACATTTGTGTACTCACATTGAAATATATAGCTATAGTACCTGAGTTGTTTACATACTCGCAAAAACAATTGAGACTGCCAGTAAAGTGATCCCGACTGGTCCTAGCTAACACCGCCATGCTAACCCTGCTAACTGCTAACGTTACAGGTCGACCAGGCAAGCGGGCCACTGCTGCTTAGAACGTGCAGCGTGTTCAACGGCCGTAGCAGACAGCGGTGAGTCATTTTAAGCCAACTGTGGGGGCTGTAAATTGGGAAGACAGGACTGTGAGTTAACAGTGTGATTAGGGATTGTTTCACTCGGGTGGAATTTTTTGCGGTTCCTACTGTAATTCTAAGCCGAGGAAGTGTGTCTGTTAGTTGGTAATATAGCTCCGCATGAGCACGGGCTTTCATGACTGTCAATATAGCTAGCATCTAACATTAGCTACTACGCTGTGCTGGGGAGTAATGTACGTGAGACAAGTGGCTAGCAACATTGTTGTGAATGCTGCGGTCTCAGCCTGGCAACCAACGTGAACTTTAAGTCTGGGAGCAAGGGGCGGGGAGACGACTCTCAAGTATTTTGAATTTGTACTGCAGTAACTATTTTAAACACTAGCTGACAGTATTACATATTGCACCTTTAAGAACTAACACAAAAAAATGAATTTAAAGTTAATTAGTTGGTTTCCATGACTTCAGAAAAACATGTAATGACAGGCCTCCACTGGAAAGAAACATACCATTGGCCTCCTCATACTTCACCAAACTGTAGCATGATATATAACTGACTTATGTACTTGAGCAACGGAAGATGAGAGAGCAATGATGACTGGATTAATACCATCAGTATCCAACCTGTATTACATATTGTCTGTCATTTTAGTATCAGATATCGATTTTGACAAGAAGATCAATACTTGCTGATTGGAAATAATGCAGTCGAACCTCGCTGAGTTTTGCCCAAAATACAGATTTGTCTTCTTCCATTTGCTGCTAAATTGTGACCCTATGCTACAGCACTGTCACCACCTACAGTCAAAAGAGAGATTACATGTCATACTCACCAGCCATCAGCCCCTAACAATGAGAGAGAAAATGTTGTCTGAGTTAAAGGCAGGGCTGGTAATGTTGAAAAGCTTGCAAGATTTGAAAGTAGCATCTCCTCACACAGACATGCAGATCCTTTTTCAGAGCCCATAAGTTATTTATTGCTGTCGGGGTGCAAAGGCTATTTCAAACAATATATTAAAGCAAAGTGTATAATGGTACAAAGTATCCAACCCTTCCTTTAATCAGGAGAAAAGCACACAGATCTGCAACCAAAGAGAAAGGAAGGAGAGGTCAAACACATTTTGTTACTCTTCAGAAAGGCAGACAGTTTTCAGGCTGCATACAGAGTGAAAAATGGCTGAAATCGCCTAATGTGACAGGCTGTGCCAAAAGCAGCCTGTAATGTCATCCACTTTTGAATTGTTATCCTATGTGATTCTAGGTGTATTAAACCATATCAGCGTTCAAAGTATGTATTAATGACAAGGATAATTATCAGCACTAACCTTCTCTGGTATTACTTGTTATCAGATCAAAATGTTTGGTATCCTCTTTCTGCAGTAAATAAGCGTTCTCTGAAACGTTGTCATACCATGGATGTATAGCATGATAGGGCCATTTTAAACAGAAATACTTAAGTTAAGGCAGCGGAAACTTACTAATACCTCTCATAGATGCCTCCTTACACAAGCTTTGTGGTATACTTTCTCACCTCATTTTGCGTTTGCTTCTGCCATAATTACTACGGGCACTAGGGTTCGCCACCTGAAAAGAAATATATAAAATGAGTTGCTATAAGCTGCTTGCACAAACACCTATAGGGTTGTTTTCTGGATGAGGACAATCTGCTTTTATCATACAGTATATACAATAGAAAGGTTTGTTTGTGTTTTGTAAAAGCCATGTCATGGACCCAGAAAACTGTTCAAAGTGAGACATACCCAAAACATAGTCAGCAATACCAGAGTTAGCAAAAAGCAGCTAGCCCACACACTTTAACATCATGGTTCAGTAAAGCTACTGTTCTGTGGTCAGAGCAGTCAACAAAAGAGAAGCACTGGTTTAATAAGGGATGTTTACCAGATTATGTGAAATAATTAGCCTTCAAAAGGTGCTAGGACATGCTGGAATGGTTTCTTGTTGCCATTCTTCTCCAAATTGAGCTGAAACTGAAAGTTTAAAGTAAAAGAAATTTAGATAAGGCAAACTAATCCTGAGCTGCAGGAATGTACAGTAGTACTGATTTGAAAATGTGGAACTAAAGTAACCTTGAAGTGATCCTTCTCCTTGCTACGCTGCAGTGTGTTTTATTATGTTTGTTTTGTATTATATTCTTTGTTCTTACATAGCTGAACTCTGCTTAATGGACTAACCTTCCAAACTCACAGCAGCACAAACACAAAGAACCTGCTGTTTTTAAAATGATTGAGCCATGACTTGTCAGCGAGAATCTACTTTCGCCCTTGAATGCTAATTAAGTGATGTTTATGCAGAGTCACGTACACACTCCCAAAGGATCTGGCAGGCTTGATTTCCAAACTCTTAAAACAAATCTTAACATGTTGTCAGCATAACAATGTCAATAAAAATGACACTTCACTTTCTGTGTCAGGGAGGCATTTTTTATTCCCCCAATGGGAAAGGCTTCAATAAGATCTCTCCCTAGCATTCCGCATTATCTCAATCTGTGACACAATTTCTACAATCAGCCTGACAGCTGCCCTAAAACAAATTAAAATGTATGAACTGGAAATGCAAATGCAATCCAACTCGTTTCAAAAAAAAAATTCTGTTTAAAGGTTTGCCGTAGTCATTGTTCACACTGTGTGGGGCAAACCCGGAGGCATATTTTATTTATATTTAAAACTATTTTTATAGGCAAGATTCTGGCAGAAAAGTTGCATAAAATGTTTGAAACATCGTCAATACAGAGTTGAGTGCCTGACTCTTGTAATAGTTTGTGATTGCTGGAGGCTCAGTTTTCTTTCCTTTCTGAGATGTGCATCTTAGTGGTGATTTAATGAAATGAAGTTAGATTCTTTAAAGTATAGTTTTACACAAGCTCTGATTTGTACATTGGATTTTTAAATGCACGATGCAGTGTATTTAATTATCACTCATATTTGGGATTTTTGCATCAACTGTATACATACAGTAATAGTTTATACTGGCAATACTGTTGCAGGCCGAGGGTTTTTCCTGGGTTTTTGCAAATCTAGAATTACCATCTAGATAGGACCTCAATAATAGTGGTGTTTCTTGATAAATTAAAAAGTACTACAAGGTAGCTACTACGAAATACAAGTCATCGGTCATTTAGCAAAGCTTGGCTACTACATTTTGCAGACATGCCTAAAACGTACCAAAAAGACTTCTTTGAACTACAGAAAGGACTTTTTCATTTTTCGGGCCCATTCACAAGCCAAGTCACTATTGGGTGCAGACGAAGATAAAAACTACTTTGCCAGGTTTTTGTCTTGGTAAAAGTATACAACCCTCCACATGTGTATTAGCATTGGATACCTTAGCAGTTTAATATCGCTCTTCCATAATGTTGGGGAACTCCCAAAAGAAAAAAACACAGCAGTCACAATGGATGCAGCAGAGATATCCTGACTTTTCGTCCAAAACATTGGATCCTTCACTTCCCATAATGCATCTAAATAGCACCTCTTTGTCTGACCCCTTCTTGCCCACGTCTTTCAAACGTCATGCCCCCATTTCACTGTACAGTAGCAGTGGGTTCATTTTGATGGAAAGCTAGTTGTAATTGTATTGTTTGTAACTCATTTTCAAGTAACCATAGCTTTTTCCTTGAACCTGAAATGGTTATATGTTAGTGTGTGTGTGTGTGTGTGTGTGTGTGTGTGTGTGTGTGTGTGTGTGTGTGTGTGTGTGTGTGTGTGTGTGTGTGTGTGTGTGTGTGTGTGTGTGTGTGTGTGTGTGTGTGTGTGTGTGTGTGTGTGTGTGTGTGTGTGTGTGTGTGTGTGTGTGTGTGTGTGTGTGTGTGTGTGTGTGTGTGTGTGTGTGTGTGTGTGTGTGTGTGTGTGTGTATATATAACAATGTGTAGCCCATATAAAAACAAAGTCTGAATTTCCCCTTAAAATCAAAAGACTAAATGTCACCAAACTATCATATATACAATTTTCCCATACTGCCCTGTGCAGAATAACTTATGTGTAAATCCACCTGGTGTCTCAACATCTAATTAGTCTAATTTGGGTATGAAATGAGGGGAAGACATAAGAGAAAAAGAAAGTCAAAGAAAAATGAAGCGGGAGGGAGAGTGGGGAGAGTCACCGCCGCCCACCACTGCCTGGCCCTGACACCTTGTGAAGAAGGCTCATTCATCACGCGGCGCAGGGCTTGAGCCTCCTAAATCACTGTGGATAAAGGACGCGCCATAAAGAATGGAATTGTGAAGGTAAGGGTTTTAAATCCCCCTAGATGATCCGAGATAAACACGGAGAGACTTTTGACAGTCCCTCGTTACCGCCATGAGCGAGAGGAGCTGTCACCGCTCCCCCTTGCCTTTCATCTCTTGGTAACAGTCTGGCTGCTAATATCCTCAATTATCTCTGCAATATGTTGCTGGGAAAAGGGAAAGTTCCGAGGAGGCATTCACACAATTTAAAAGTTTTAATTTGACAGCTTGTGGTGTAATGATGACTTGTGATGAGGGTAGAGGGGGCCTGCAGCCCACACGGAGTGTGTGACAAGTGATCGGACCGGACTGAGAATGAGTTTGTGGATGTCAAGCCTTTCTGGATCAGATGTCAGGAAGCCAAATAGATGTTTCACAGGTTGATGTGGGGGAAAAAATGCTTCAAGCTCCTAATTGTAAATGGCAGTGGCATTTCATTTGTTCATTTCTTTCACCGTAATACATTGAATTCTTCAATCTCTAGATGATACCTGTAACAGTGTCTCATGTTAATGTCTGTAACACCTCCATGACATTTTCCCTCTCTTGTATCAAAGAGAAAACATCATAAATCAGCATAGAGTCGCACAGGGCTTGGCTCTCTTTTCCACTGAACCGACTATACTGTTCCTAAAAAAAAAAAAATCTATTCGTACGTGCAGGAGAAATAATGGAGTGCATTTGCATAGATGGAGCAGCAGTCCGTCTGATAATGACGCTTAAGTCACAGTGCATGATGGAGACACAAAGGACACGAGACTGTCGCATGGAGTTTGACTCAGGAAATATCCTCCTACCTATGTACCTCGGCAGGTAATTGACTTTGGCCCTCCTTTTTTCCTATATGATATATATACATAGCTTCAACTTGGAGGATAAACCAATCGATCATTCCAAGTGTCTCAAGTAATAAGTGAAAGTGATAAATCACAGCTTTGCACTCAGGTTTATGAAATATGCTCCGTCCTGCAGGTGTGGATGCATTATCTGGCAGTCAGTGTTCCTGGGCCTAGGTGCTGGTGTTAGAGCACGTAGTCAGCCCTGTACTGCTAATAGGAGGATCCGCCTACAGTGGAAGGGCCTGCTCCATCAGGAGCTTTGTTCTGCAGTGCAATTAGTACACAAAATATTAACATAAGGATCAGACGTGGTGTTTCAACCAGGGCGCAACTTAAAAGTTCAAGGTAGTTCACATCAGCGTACAGTAGTTGTCATCTTCTCTTGCTGGAGTAATTGCCTCCGGTTCAGTCAGCTTGACTCAGGATAAGGTGAAGTCAGTAGCCCCGGTGGCATAATGACAGAGTACACACTTTCTTGTTCACATTAACAGCTTTTGCTTGATAGATAAAAGTCCCAAATAATGGCTACTGTGATGGAGTGAAACCAGGATAACAAATTGGCCCTTTGTGATAACAACCCCCCTGTGAGCTACCCGGGTGTGAGAGTAAAAGACAGACAGCTTTGAGGAGAGGCAGGTCTGCAGCAGCTTTGCGCCAGGGGAATAGCTCCATGCCCTACAGAAGGATGGATAGTGTAGATTTGTAATGGTTCCTCTGCTTTTGACAAAGTAACCTAACCCGCAACTTTTATCCTCATTGGCTAGAGTGAAAGGGCATTGGCAGAGCTAGCCGGAGATAAGTGAGGCCTGTCGCTCTGGCTGGTACGTTAGAAATTGCAGCTACCTCAATCATGTGTGTGAGACAAGCAAGCTGGCTCCTGTGACAACCTCCTTTTGACTTGACATGCAAATAACAAAAAAAAATTGATAGAAGGCAGAGAAGGAAGGATTGAAAAATAATGTGGGCTGAGCAGATGTGGGAGGGGATGTCTTCCCTCACAACTTTTGTTTAACATTGCATTAGGGCAGTAATTAACCAAAGAATATCTTGGTCGACTGAAGTTGTGAAATTTTCGACAAAAAATCGAGTGGGTGGGTGCGCAGGGGCGAAAAAAAAATGCAAGATTAAATAACTGTACTGTCCCGCAGTACTTGTCTTTGTAGGCTATTTGCAGTATATTAAATTGTTTTTGACCTAATTATTCTGCACAAAAATGACACTTGTCAGTCGGCTCTGACAGCGCTGCATCAGCGCTCTGTGTCCCCGCACGGAGACACGGAGACACGGTGAGACTATTAGTTTAAAGCTTTTACTCTTACTCGTGCTGGCGCTGTATATTAACAAGATCTTAAAACCTCAGCCCTCCACAACAACAATGGGCCTCATATCCTGAGCAATAAAGTTGACAATTCCTTTCGTGATATTATTTTTGCGTCTGGAGCAGGTAGGTGCGCCGGTAGTTACGAAACGATTATTAGACTATGAGATATGCCAATTCTGATATGTTCATATAGCCTACTCAAAACAGACAGGGCGACCTAACACAGACAGGTTAGCTTACCGTTTTTAGGTGATACGCCATCTTTGTAGTCCAGCTGCGATATGCAAACTGTTGCTTACAAACTTTGCATTCAACTTTTCCCGTTATCTATTTTTGTAAAACAGGAAAACGGGGGGGGTGTTCTGAAGACAGACTGTTACCTGTGAAACAGGGAAGCTCTAAAACCCCCCCAAGTCGCGGTTAAATAATGCTTTCATTCATTCTTTTTTTACCACCCACCAAGACTATAAAAGGGTTGAAGCATGCTGTTAACTGGACCAAGGCAATGAAATCCTCTGAAGTGAAGTCATATCTGTGGATCACATAGAGCTACCGAAGGGTCAGTTTACCCATAACACAAAAATACGGAATTCACCCCAGCTGAGCCAATAGGTTTTCGTTTTACTTTTCTTTTTACCAGTTAAGAACTTAATTAAATTAAATTTTCTCCACTCAAAGGAGTGATTATTGACATTTAGAAAACTCAGCAGCACTGTGTTTTTCCAGAAGCAATGTCCTAGTCCTTCTGAATAATATGAGACCCTTAATGAACAGTATAGCAGTTTGAACAGTTTTTGGAAGGGGACTATTTATTCTGTTAAAAACAAAAAGAGACTGAATTTGAAGTTTGTTGGGGATCTCAGTACTAAATGCCATCACGTCACCCATTGCATCGGGTGGTAACAGAATTCTCTGCTGCAGTGGCTCTTAGCTCAGTGGGTAGGGAATTTTGAAGAAACCTTGTTCGTCCGATTTATTAGGGCTGCCTCCTTTTGGTCAGCTAATCATTTGTTTTGGTCTAAGTCGACTGAGATTGCGTTAGACGATAAGTCATTTTTTAATGCTTTGTAATACTTATGACTTCTTCACAAGAAACTTTAAAGCACATCTCATAAGTTTAAAAGTGTGATTATGATAGTTGAGTGTCTTCAGACAGCCCTACTATATATTTTCTTTGTGTATAGCATGGAGGGAACATTTCATTATACAACCTTGTTATGTAGGATAATAAAGCTAAACCTTAAACACAATATGGATTCTATCTCTTAACTTTAGATTGCATAACAGACCTTTACCTTTGTTTGTTTGGTTGTGTGTGGTGGCTACTACTGTTCATTTTGTGTTTATATCCAGGACAACCCTGCACGTCACTGTGCAGCATATAACATCATTGCATGCACAGTATACTTTATAGCAGGGCTATATATATATATATATATATATATATATATATATATATATATATATATATATATATAGTATATTTAGAGGTTTATTCATCAACGCAGAAGGTCCAGGGTTCGAGTCTGACCAGTGACTGTTTCCTCCGTGTAATGTACCTCTCTTGCCCCTTTCATGTCTGAGCTGTCATATCATTAAAAAGCGCACAATGCCCACAAAATGATTTGGGTGAACTAACCCTTTCATGCTCTCACCTAGCCATCCACAGGTGTTTTCACTTGTTGGGCTAATTAGACTCTTCCTCTGACTGTGTGGGCGTGTACAGACTGCAACTGATTGATCTCATCTCATTGCTTTTGTTTGTTTTTAGCACTTTTTGTCTGTCACTATGCTGTGACATCAAATGCTGTACACCAAGTTTTAATAACTTCAACAGCGAAGCATCTTAAGGATCAGTTTGTCATCCATTTCTGCAGGTCAGTACCCAATATCCAATATCAACGGACATGTTCTCTGTTGCTTAGTGCTGAAAATGGAGGAGTCTTCTGTTACACGTCATGCAAAAGAGATTACACAACCTCGACTGTGGTGTTGTATGTGGGTGTTGCCATGGATGAGCACAGTACCTTGTTGTTTTAAGTCCCTCTGAAATAGCGGAGAAATTTAACAGAGGAGTTGGGCTGAGGAGATAGATGTTTCCTTTTTAACCCATTCTCCTACCGAGTCTGTTCTCGCTCTTAAAATAAACCTTTGACTTTTTTTTCTTATTTTGACCGTATGCATAACACAAATCCCTTGTTATTGTATAACCAAAAAGCCAGGCATTAGCTTTTTGGCTAAGTCTCAGACAAGGGTATTAATCACATGACCACAGTTCACTGAACTCTGCCTTGAAATATGAGACTCATTTCTCCTTCCTGGATAATCAACTTAGGGAGAAAAGAAAATCAGATATTTCACCTTGAAATGATTCATAACTTGCTTGCGGGATTTTAAACTCGTCATGCTCATGCCCGATTATACTAGACTGAAAGAAAACTAATGAAATCAAAGCTGCAGTTGTGCAGCACAGCTTCTCTTAACAAAAGCACACCACTCTGTGCCTGCCAACAAGCATATGAATAAATCTACATGAAAGCTCATGTTAATTGAAATGTAATTTTTCTAGCGATGACAGCAGATGCCAAATTTTGGTCTAAACGCTGTACATTGATCAATTCTGCCTAGCAAACAGACCATGAATTAGTTTACCGCACCATGTTCTTCCAAGTAGGTCTGCACGATATGAGGAAAATATCAAATTGCGATTATTTTGACTGATATTGCCATATGATTCACGATATTGGAGGGGAATGATAATTTTTTCATCATTCTCATTTTCACTGATTGTGTGCTTTATGCAAGGATTTAGTCTGTAGGATAGGATTTGTAGGCTGGGACGTCTCTGCAGTACCACAACACTTCATTCATTATGATTTGACACATATTTTGCCTTTGATATTGCACCCCACCCTGCGATTTGGATTTTGTGATTTTGACAATATTGCGATTAACAGTGCAGCCTTACTTCCAAGAGGATGCATCATGGGAAGATCTGGAGGACAGTCACGTGCCTTTTTGAATGAGTACTGCACAGCAGGTTATACATTTCTCTAAAAAGAAAAACCTAACCCCTTCATTTAAGCTGCCGTTCCTCGCCTACTTTAATTCATAAGCATTGCTTTTCTTAGCTAATACTCAGACACGTACATGATGTGAGAAAATCTGCAGTATTTACATCCTCACGACAGCTATTGTTGGGGGTTACACTGTTTCTTTGAATATTGCATATTTGTTTAGTCTGTCTTTGTTTCACACACGTTTTTTAGTGGCACACGCTATTTTATGCAAATGATCCACTTGTCAGATGTTGAGTTTTAACACAATGGCAGCACCGTGTTGAGGACAAAATATTGTTAAAGGACAACCTGGTTGCTAATTACGCAAACACCCAGTCTCCACTGACATCCACATGAGATCCTCTCACTGTGTTAGCCACTTATGACATCCATAAGAATATAATGCTACCTTATGAAGCAGAAAGATCTTCTTTGTTTTTCTTTAGGTGACAGATATCTTTATAATGAGTTCTGGATCTGGAGTTTGTTGTAAAGCTGGGTACCTGTGATTTCAATAATGCTTCCTTCAGATGTTGTTATTACTTTGTTTACAAGAAAAGTCCAGATGAACCCCCCACTAATTGGGTATTCACAACGTCGTAAGTGTAAATCTTCTGAAAGCTCGGAGTTCACGAGTTGTGAGGTGTTTGCTGACTTTTTTGTTTTTAGAAATGGCAGAGGTCCTGAAAGTTAATCTTTTTTTGTTGGAATAAAACCTTTTTTTTTGGTAAATTTTAATCTTAGAAGTTTACCTTGCTAATTTGATGTCTGAGGAAAATATCCTCATCTTTTCCTCTGTCATTATACCCTTGGATTTTCTGCATTGGGATTCCTACTCGCTAGCTTGCTAAATTGTTAGCCTTAGGTAGAGTCTGTTACAGTTGTTGCAAAGCAGCGGTGGTTTCATGACATAACCACTTAAACGCTAAGCATATCATGCACGTAACCTCAAGCTCACAAGGTCCATTTGAAGGCAGCATGAGTCTGGTGTTGTGCTCATTGACCACTAAGACTAACCAGTCAGAGCTTTGTAGGCATGATTTAGAAGGAGGATGGTCATCTTCTTGTGCTTCTTGTTACAGAACAATGCCGCAGTAACTTAAAGGTTAGTGTTTGTCCACTCACAGAAATAACAACTTTAAAATTGTCATATTTCTTCAATCACTCTTAGCAAACGCTACCAACATTGACAGGATGAATACATTGGTCACGACTAACTCAGAAAATAGTAGAAGCGCACTCAGAGAGTGCAGACCTCCGCCAAGGCATGCCCTATCTCACAGCTGACTTTCCTACATGACACTTTTTTCCGATTATTGCGATACCACATGAATGAATGCTATCTCGCAACTGTAACAGAAGTGAAAAATCATTTTTGTATCCATGCTAAGATTCGGAACAGCTCCAAAATGTAATAAATTCTTACATGGTCCATGCTACACCCTTCCATTAAGTTTCATAAAATTGGACCAATAGATTTTTGTCATCATGCTGCCAGACACATAGATGACTACCTTCCTCTCCTTATGGTAAAAACACATGCGTCCATTTTGACATGCGTTTGTATTGTTAAAGTGCTGCATCTTGAGCCCCTGTCTCTCTTTTGTGTTGTAGAAATTAAATCTAAAAGTAAAGTAAGATAATAAAATGTTTATTTGGAGGTAGTTGGTACTACAGACCAATGTCGCTAAGATATCTGTGGATTGAGGTAAACGAGGCAGCTAGGTCTGGCTACATTTCTGGGTCATATGGACATTGTAGACATGCCTTAAGGAATACCAGTAAGGTAAATCCAAGAAGTGTAACAAAGCCTCCTGCAACAAATTTATAGCTGTTTTTACTCCCTGTCATACCCACCTACCCACACACACACACGCACACGCGCACAGGCATACGCGCTCACAAATACCGGCCTGAAAAACATACACAAATTCCACATATGGTGGAAGTTTGGTAAACACCAATTACTTGGGGAGACTTATGGAAGAAAACAAATGACTATTCATGAAGGTGATCAGATGTTAGAGGTGAAAGTGGTTCCCTGATGGTTCCACGTCCTCGTGCTGAGCAAAGCCTCCACTGTCACCTCCACTGCCACTCTCCTCTCAAACAACGCTCTGCATTCAATCCTTTCAGGAGAAGATGTGCCCATCCTACCAACATACTGATGTTTAATTCATTCCCAGACACCTGGGGGACACACATAACAACGAGAGAGAGAGAGAGAGAAATTAGAAGGAACTAAATGTTTGCTTTGTAATTTGGCAGTGGAGGCTGTGAAGACAAATAAATCCTGTTTCTGTGTGTTATGTTTGACTTGAGGAGTGGATGGGTGCAGTGAAGATGTTGCCGGACACCCTTGGCGTGCTCCCACTTAATCAGAGGTTGATTAAGCACACTTTCCGAGGCATGGATTGGGGGGTGGGGGGGGCTCCCCTCGGACTCCGCTAAATTGGTCAGAAGGGAAGGAAGGCAGAGTGTTGAGCACTGCTAGGGGAACTTTTGATGTGTCAGTCAGAGAGTCTGGCATGGTTTGCTTTTATTGACCTTCCCATCCTTGATTTGTGACGGATCCCCTGGTGCTAGGGTAGGTGGGGAAGGTGTTCAAGAGGTGTGGAAGGTTAAAGGAGATCCAGCTTTTGAAGAATTTTTCCAAGTTCTGCTGATCCGGTAGAGCTGCCACAAGCAGTCCTGCAACATAACAATAAAGGGCATCGAGCTACGATGCATTTTTAGCTTAGATGTTGTTGTTTTTTGAAGATTATATATTTGTCATTTTTGCTTTATTTGATAACACTAGGAAAATACATGTGGCAAGTTTCCTGGGGCGGTTTGAAATCCAGGATGTTGCACCTACATGGTGTGCATCTGCCTGGAAGTCCTTGCACATTCTTTTTTTCGTTTTCTTTTATCTGGTACTTTCCATTATTACTTTTCATTAAAATCTAAACAATGGGTTTTTCTCATTTCATCTTGTATCCACTGTAAATGAATTCAACCAAGTACAGCTCTAAATATACCTGTCCCCCTATATGGGCAGTGTGTCATTTATGGATTTATGGTTAATAATAGTCTGATGCTTTCTCCACTGTGAGACTGGTTTGTAACCCCTCCACAGAAGGAATGGCATTATTCATGTTGCTGTGGCACTGCTATTAATGTAATGAGTCAGGCTGTTGATGTGATCCCGCTTCAGACACAAAGGGGATCTCTCAACCTGAGCCCTTGCTGCAGACAGGAGACCTCTGTGCCCTACATAACAACGATGGGACGTGTCATCGCTGATTTATTTTGCCCTTGAACCTCCTAGTGATAGGACCTTGTGGGATAGCCTTTTAAAAAAGAGCGCCCAGAGATGAAAATGAAATGAATGCTCTGTTCCAAACTATTGAAAGACTCTCACTACAGCGGAAGGCTTTTATAGCGAGTGCTATAATCTAAAATGTGCTATTTCTCACTCACAGCACAGCACAGCTCTGGGATGGGCTGATCAGATAGCCAGAGATGAATCTGACTTGACCTGCGAGCAGCAGTTGCTGCCTCCCGCATTGCCGGCCATGAGGGGAATTTGCAATGGATTCCAGATAAATAGAAATCAATTCAAATTCAGCTGAAGCCCTATACCTCCGATAAGGCATTGCTACACCTATACCCACACATTTCATAATGAATAGATAAGGATTAATGTAATTTCAAACTGTCAGCGCCTGCCAGATGGCATGTCATGGATGAGCTTATCATTGTGCCATGATTTTATTTACATCCGAGAACATAAACAGCCTGTTCATTCGTGTCATATCGGTAAACATGACTTCATGGTAACGGTCCATGGAGGTGCAGCCTCACAAGTGTTTAAAACAGCCTTATTAACTCACTCCACTCGCTCATGTAATTAATGTTGGCTCACAATGCAGCTAATATCGGCTATGTAAGCTGTGAAGACACACAATAATTATGTGACCATTTGAGTGACGTAGATCAGACAAGGAAATGGAGGAGGCCCGTCCTCAGCCTCATCAGGAGGGGCAGAGTGTTGGTCCTGGTTAATAGGCCTCCTCCAGAGAGGGGATTAGCTGGAGTTAAAGAAAGTAAAGAGGGAGACATTTATAACGTCAAATACCTGATTTTATTTTATTTTTTTTTTTATAATCTCATTGTCACAGGCCATTTGCAAGTTCTTGGTCCAAGGCATAATGGAGTTCCCTAAGCAGGCATTAAAATCCTGTGAAAGAACACTTTATTTGAGTTGGACACTCTGTAGTACCATCCAGAAATAGCCAGCCATCTGTTTCCTGCCTTTGCAGTAGCCATGCACTGAGCTAGAAGCATTCTCAGACAGACTGAGTCTTGAGTGAGGAACAAAAGGAGGACAGAAGCGCTGCGTAGTGCTGTACCTGCAGCTATGGCTGGACCAAAGCCCAGTCCAGTGTCTGGTACCCAGAAAAGTCGGGGCAGCAAAATGTTACTTTTATAAGGTGAATGCCACTTGTAGTAGAGTGAACCTGTGATCGATTGGGATGTGAAGTGGCTTAGCCGTACCTCTGTGTGTCAACAGCTTCACCCTCTCCTTCAACCCTGTGATAAAACAGAGGCTCATGGTACAAACTCTGTCGGTGTACACCTGTGCAGTGTTGGAAGAAGTATTCAGATCCTCTTACTTAAGTAAAAGTAAAAATACCACACTGTAAAGTTCTGCACTGAAAATGTTACTTAAAGTAAAGGTATGTAAATATATTATCAAGTAAATGCACTTAAATTAATGAAAGTAAAATTACTCAATGTAGAAAAACCTTTTCTCCATTAAGTATTTATCATCCAATCATTTCAGCTCATAATACATAATATATATTTTATATTAATGTATAATAAAACATTGGATTGTATAAACTGTGTTTTCTGGTCAAAAATCTTAATTTGTAAAGTAACACAAAAGTAAAAAATACAAGATTTCCCCCCGGAATGTAGTGAAGTAGCATGAAAAGAAAAGATTAGCGTCAAGCAGGTACCTCAAATTTAAACTTAAGTACAGTACTGGAGTAAATGTACATTCCACCAGTGCACCTGTGAAACTGCCTCTATGATTACATTGTCATCATCTGACTTTATCTACTTGATCCGCAGCAGATTCCTCTGATCACGTTATCAATAGTGGCCAAACCTTTACTTCAGCAAACCCACGCCATGCAGGACACAAGACCTAGAGGAGGTAAAGGTTGAATTGACTACACATTAGAATGCGCTCCACAGCTCCAAAGATTGAGACAAGGATATAATTGGCTCCATATCAGGGTTAGATAGCACCGTTGTTGACTTCTGATTAGTACAAAAAAAATAGAAGAACAAGGTGACTTGATATTGTGGTGATAAGCAAAAATCCCAACTCGATCACATCAATAAGTCGCTCGGGTGCACGTAGGTGGCTCACCTTGTAACCAGTGACAGTGGTCACAGTGGCTCGCCAGCAGATAGCCACCAGAGGATTTTTTTTTTTTCAGTGACCGTGCATCGTCATACATTTATTGCTGTGTGTGCACTGCCTTGTTTTCCTTATGATCGTTTCAGTTGTTCTCGACATACTGTTGACTTAGAGGTCAAGCCCGCGCAAAGGCATACATTTCTGGAGCGTTGATGCTGTCTAATTCACAGCATGTCACACAGCAGCTCTTCAAATAAAGGTCACCTCTGCACAGTACTTTATGGCTTTAGATCTGTTTTTATAGGCAACCGTGCCGACTCACCAATGCCCATGATCAGTATCTGAATCACCTCACCACTGCCCATGATCAGTATCTGAATCACCTCACCACAGCATCTGAATCACCTCACCACTGCCCATGATCAGTATCTGAATCACCTCACCACTGCCTATGATCAGTATCTGAATCACCTCACCACTGCCCATGATCAGTATCTGAATCACCTCACCACTGCCCATGATCAGTATCTGAATCACCTCACCACTGCCCATGATCACCCTTGTGAGTTCTTTACCTTCATACAGGATTTTGTTTCAGTGGTAAGCAAATGGT
The DNA here is from genome assembly GCF_013103735.1 of Etheostoma cragini. Lineage (NCBI taxonomy): Eukaryota > Metazoa > Chordata > Actinopteri > Perciformes > Percidae > Etheostoma > Etheostoma cragini. The sequence goes on from NC_048421.1 coordinate 18,469,244, forward strand.
GTGCTCCGGGGGTAAAGCATAACTGAGGTTAATCGCTTAAAATACCCAGATTATTAAAAGGAGTGGATCTATTCATATCTCGTGCATCTAGAGACAGGACAGTCAGACTGGAGGGATAAGGTCTGGAGCACATCAATAAAGCTCATCTTTGGACCCAAAGTATAAAAGACACATTTTTTGCATCAGCAGACCACTGTTGATCAAAGTTTACAGTAAACACAGTAAAGCTCTCACTAAATCCAAAGAGACTGCTCATAATTCTGTAACTGCCTGGGTTAAATTTATTGACTATGGTTTTTAGTTGCTTATTTTTACGATTTGTGCATGGAAACTCCAATAGCTTGATAGTTTCTGAAAGTTAACTTCAACTTATTGGTTAATGGTGAGGAAAGATCACTGTCATATTAAATCAGAAAGGCCAACAATTACTACCTTTTATCAGACCTAAGGAATTCTAACCAATGGGGTAAATGAAATGCATTACAAGTTGGAGAACACGTTCTGAACATCCTGTACTCTTAGGGAGACTGGATTTGCTCAAGCTATTGATAGTGAAGAGTAAAAGCATAAAAAAGCAGCATCTTTTTAAGGACTGGCCGAGTGTTGGAAATGGAACACACAGTAATCTTCACCCGGTGTATGTTTTATGTAATATAACAATGTAATATAAGTTTACTTAAGCGCAAAAAACAGTTCAGGCTGATTTTGGTGAGGGAACTACAGACCAACAGGAAAAAACACAAACTAGTAAAGAGATCCACATCTCATGAATTAAAAGTTAAGCCAGGTCCATTTCTATTGGGCAAGCTTCCAGCCGGTCTGCACCTTTACTAAACAAACTACGAATGAACAACTCCTGAGGTAGTGATAGCAGCAGTTCTTGAGCATGAAAGATAGTTCAGGGATTGTTTTCTTTTCGATCCATGGAAAAAAAACGAGTAAGGGAGGAGCGGGAGGAGGAGCCCACTTAGGAGGATTGGATGCAGCTTGTGGAGGAGGATTGTGCAAGGGGGTAAGCGAGCCTCCGCAAAGCGTACTTGCTATTGAGCCTTTTTGATGCTAATAAGCCATCACCTGCCGTTAGCATTTCATTGACTCCCATTCATTTTGGCATCACTTTGACAACAAGTAACTTAACATCTGAAGCATTAAAAGATTTTGTCATAACCACACAACTTTCTGTCGCACAATAGACAAATTATCATATTGGCAGGAGAAGTCTGCAGGCAATTAAGGCGGTGGGGGAGGGGTGCTTAGAGGCTTAACTACCTTAAAGTCAAGGAAGAAGCCCATAGTCTATGAAAAGCATCAGAATAAAAACATTTCAGCAATGTTTTTATGGATTGTAAGTAACATTTATCCATGAACAGATTTCTCTTGGCACAGCTACCAGAAGACTTACAACTTTCAGACAGGTTGGCACGTCACATCTACGTCGTCAAGCTCAGTTTGAAACTGCGCAGAAATGCTCAGCCATCACCGGAAAAGTGCTTCTGATAGAGTTCACTGGTCCCCGTCGAAGCCTACGGCATTCATTTTATCGTCTGTGGGATTGTGACCACATTTTTTTTTTTTTTCCTCTTTTCAGACCAGCGACTCTCTGTCCAATCTGTTTGCCTGTGAAACAAAAGTTAAATATCAGTAACGCTCCTTGAGGAGTTCCTACCCCTTGCTTTTAAACAGGAACCTCCTACTACAGACAAACCAAAGTTAATCCAAAATCAATTAAGACAATAAAATGCAATGTCTAAGTAAAAACTATTTCTAATCATTATCCTAACTATCCTGACAGGATTGTTAACAATATATGGAGTTTGGGGGTACTTAAAAAAGACGTTTCCCTTAAACAACGGAAACGCCCATCTGTACTCTGCTCAAAATGGTACATTCCAAGTTCCCTCTAACCAATTTAGAAGCTCTCACTATCATTTCCTGTTAGGAAATTTAAACCCATGACCAGCAGGTAATGTTGGATGAGAACTCATTCACAAACATTTTGGAAGTTGACGTTTCAAATGTACAATATTGACATGACATTGCTGGCAGGATAGCATGCTATACCCACATGTGTTTACTACACTAACATAACACAACAAAGCAGCACAACTAGGACTACAGACCTACTGTGCAGACAGGATGGAATTAGCACTGCAGAAGTAAGTCTGAGTCTGGACAGTAGGCAACCCTCTCTTGTAGGGTGACAACCCAGTTCTACAAACTGTTGAACCGACTTTCCAATCAACTGCTAAATTCAAGTTTGTTTTGCTAAAAAGGAGAAGATACAATTCCTTCGTTGTAATTTCTCAGTGCTCCCATACATTGAATACAAAAATGTTTCCTCCACATTCAACCCCTCCTATGAACTAGGAGCAGAGGGCACTCACAGCACAACGCTCCAGTTCTTTGTGGCAGTGTCTTGGTCAGAGGCACTGACGGGAGCTCTAACCTAACGTCTATAATTTCTATGTTTATGTTTACTTGATTTTTTTCAATCATATTTCTTTCCCTCCCTCTTTCTCTCTAAACCATAACCTTCGCCCTAGATTCAATATACTTGTGTTTCTCAAACTTTGCTTTTTTTTAAGCCAAGTAGCCCCTGACCAGAGCAAAACATTTTTGGCAGAAAAGTTTCTTTTCATATATAGTTTGTGTTTGTGTGTGTGTGTGTATATATATACCGGTCAAAAGTTTGGGGTCACTTACAAATTTCCATTTCACTCCATTATAGACAGGATACCAGCTGATCTGGGTGG
>NC_048421.1:18472096-18509452 GCF_013103735.1 Etheostoma cragini
ACAGCCCTCAGGTTCATAGGGACACACAAACCTCTCCACCACGATAAGGTGATGGTTCCCCGGAGAGGCCGGGGAACCTAACTAAGAGAAAACTAACTAAGAAAACATTAAACAACCCTTTTGCAATTATGTAAGCACATAATGTAATCTGGAAACTGCTGCCCTGGTTAAAAAAAACTAGGCAACTGATCTCAGCTGGGATTCTGTCTATAATGGAGGGAAATGGAAATTTGTGAGTCACCCCAAACTTCTGACCGGTAATGTATATGTATATGTGTGTGTGTGTGTGTGTGTGTGTGTGTGTGTATATGGAAGAATACAGCGCTGGCAGTGATGATCCCTAAACTACACCCTTTTTTAAACAAACATTTAAATGCTACATTGCAAAGGTTTAAAATCCATCACTTAATTCATTCATTATGATAGTCGATTAATTTAGGAATTATGCATCATGACCTATTTTCATCATAATTTTTGCTAAAACATTCCCGTACCCCCTACAGTACTCCAAAGTACCCTTAAGGGTACATGTACCCCAATTTGAACACTGCAATACACCTTATTGGCCAGCCTACTATTTTAGACGACCTTTTTTCATTTGGAATATTGTTTCAAATAGCCTTCACAAAACAGATGTTGCCAAACGGGAAGTATTCTTTTGGGAATTATTCTCTGGAAAATGATCCTTATGCTTACAGGCTGCTTTATATTTATGCTATGATCAATGCAGAAACATCTGAACCTCATATATACACTTTAAACCTGCATTTGACTATGTTTTGTTAACATGTTAATGGTGTTCTTTTATACAGCAGTCAGAGCTTGTTCCTGAAACAACTGGTTGACAAAACGCCATAGAGAGCTACTGTAATGTGTGGTGCCTAAATCCAGCTTTTAATGTTTTGGTTCACAGAGCACTTAATTTATACTTGACATCCAGTTGTATGAATTGTCTGCCACTTTTTTGCAGCTAATGTACATGTTGATTACAGGTTGAGCCCTTTGTGGTGAAACTGTGTTGACATTGTGTCTCTGTCTAAGCTTGTTATCTTTGTGCCCCACAGTTAGCTTCACTCGTTCCAAAAAGCCACTGTCTTTAGTAGCAAGCATGTTAGTCTCCATGGAAACTCATTTTATCAATACTTCATTGGTGCCAATGACCCTGTACTGTTACTTTGCTTCTCGCTGCTTTGTGTGCAAGTGTTTTCTTTTGGAGATTAAACATTTAATGGCAAATTGAAGTCCTGCTGCTTTTATCACCGATATTGAGCAAGCATATTTGAAAATCCCGGTGTTGTACTATAACACATCATCTAAAAAAAAGAAAAGATTTTGACTTATTTCTGTGCTTCTTAAGGGCAAACTGGTGTAATGCTAGGGGTCTCGCACAATTTTATCAGGTAGAAAAAGGGTGTGAAAGATAGCACCCAAAAGAAATTAACTGAAAGCATATTCCTGACCCTTTTTAATACAACCCTTTTGACAGCCAAACATTCTTTCAAATTAGTGGTCTGACATGAAAATAATGAGACTGGTTGTTTTTCTATAACCATATTTTGCTTCCTGCAGTTTCACCTGCTTTTTTTTTATTGAGCAGTATCTGTTTCGGGATTCCCTCTGGAATATTTACGCTCTTTCTCCCTCCAAAATGTCCACAGATAATTGCTAGAAGGCAGTGCCCAGGAAGGTCAGCCAAGAATCCCGCCGTAGGTGCCAAAGTGAAATCTACAGGACTACAATTACTTGGACTGAGGCGGCAGAGCAAAGTGAATGACAGGTAGGAAATAATTCATATGAATCACCTGCTGTATTATGAATAACCACCTGCTGAGAGGACATCGCTCGGTCAGTTATCCTCAGAATTGGTTCTGAATAGCCCTTTTTCGCCATTTGTTGGTAATTGCCTTAATTCTCTTGATAATACAGTGAAATTAACCTCCGAGAACATTTCTTCCTTATGGCATTTATGAGACAAGGTTGAAGGTGACATGCCAGCAGTCCCACAATTATATTTAGATTATTCTACTCGGCTACTATTTGGCTTGCTCTTTTGATGTCATTACTTTAGAGGGGTCCTTCTCCGCTGTTCATAATTTCCTAATCTTCATTTTACCAAAACGCACAGTGACGTATCCTACACGAGGGGCATTCTTTAAGCAATTCAGATTCCCTCACATCTCTTTTCTGTTTGGGGTACATCTAACCTTGTAGTGAACAGACATGAAAGGCTGTCAGTCAAACCATAGTGCCGTCTTTGTTTCTTTGTGGTTGCCGTTCTCCCGAGGAGTCAAGCGGCCACTGACTTAAGTCTAGTGGTTCTGTGCTCCTGGCAAAGTGCTCCTTCTTTCTACCCAACCCAGCGACCGCCTCAGGGTAAGGTGGAAAGAAGGTGAAGAAAAAAAGAAGTTGTAGAATGTTAGCGTTTGGATGGTTACAGAATGTAATCAAGGCCAGAAAAAGACTTTACACTGACCTTTGAGAGACTTTAGTTTTTTCCGTCAAACCCAAGGAGGATAGGAAGTGGTGTTGACAAACCTGAAATTTAAATTAAACATACATGTTCTGTAATGGCAGTACAGTTAGAGTTAAAAACCGTTTTGGACGTATTTGGGGAAACGGCATTCAAGCATCTGAATGGGTGTTTCCATTGGCAACTGTTGACTGACAACTGAGGGTCTGCGTTGCTAAGATACGGGCTGTGGTAAACTCCTAACAGAAGATTGTTATCCCGTAGTAGGGTTATGCAATGTCACCTAAATTGGCAGTTGGCAATGTTTTATAGTAAAACCTTGTGAAGGATGACGATACTGTCGGGGGGAGGACTATTTTTTCTACTACTATGTGCTAACAGATAACACAGAAACAATCAGACATACATTTAAATGCTTTCTGTAAATAGACATTATAACATACTGCCACTGGTAGGGGCAATAATCTACCATCATCACTGAGATTAAACTATATTCTCAGTTATATTTGCAATGGCCACGATGACGGCTCTCCATTGTAATGTCCGTTGGCACAACCCTATCCCGTAGGTGTTATGAATGTTGATACAAAGCGTTTGTTTTGTTTGTTACTTTCCATTTATGTTCACTCCACATATTAGAAAAAAAGAATGCTAGCTAGCGCCGGCTCTCTGTCTTGCTTGGGTCCAGACCTCTGTAAACAAACATGTCACCTAATGACGACTGAGAAGGGTCACAGATTGTTTTTGTAAATTAACGCATCACTTTAAAACATCTGTACAATTACTATATATTTATTATAATTAGATTTTGCAAATGTTACACTATGAAAGGCAGAATGTATCTAAATCTAAATGCAAAAATCACTTTCACCATCAAAACTTCCAAACACAGGGTTGTGGGCTGCTATCATGACCTAACAATGTTAAACTCAAACCTACCAAATATTTAATATGTGGACACTAGATAATAGGTCATGTATGTTTCCTGATGCTGTTAAAGGTTTGTCTTTATGGGTACTGTTTGTAAATATTCCGGTAGACATGACAATGTCCGTTAATATTAGTTTAGATGCATTGATGTACTATGCCTTTTTATTATATCTGTGTGTGTGTGTGTGTGTGTGTGTGTGTGTGTTGACCAAGGGTTTAGCGAAATTTCAGACATTTGTCCGTCTAACTACCAGCTGGCCGCCTGACTCAAACCCTCAGCAGAACATCAAACATCACAGTATCTCACTGCTTGGCTCAGTTTCACATAAACAGATCAAGGGTACCACAATGTTTTTATTCCAGTTGATATGGAAATGTCACATCATTTCAAAGAGAACTTCTGTTTTATTCATGTATCCAATATCCTGTTACTTCTGACTGCCCAATGTTAGCCTGGCAGAGCTCTAACCAAGCAAAAAGCAAAGGGAGCTTTACTGTAGAGGGTACAATGCACTGCACATGCAATTGTTCTACTGCAGAAAACATGGCATTTTTGAATATTCATGAATACTTCTGAAACATACCCTTTTCTACACTAAGGGGATTTCTGTGTCAAGACTCAAAAGCAGATTCTTCTTTCCCTGCTTAGATTTAAATATTGTGAGATTTGAGCTTCATTGATGCAGTTTGAAGTGATGATCAGGTGAGGTGGAAAATCGGTCAGGATTAAAAAAATAAACATAACACACATAATCAAATAATATAATTTCATCTGCATTTATTTAGAAGCCGAACACATTTGATATTTTCTTTTGCACTTCCTCTCTTGTTGTGATAAGTAGCTATTTACTACTTTCATAATGGATTTGTTATTCTCACAGATGTTATGCGGGCTCTTTGAAAGTGAGAATATTTGGCAACTTAGTGCTGAAGCATCTGATGTCTGGTTAATATACTGTAATATTGCTGATTTCTGTTTTATGTATTTTTCCTTTAGTGATGCTGATGACACTTTAATTGGTGTTTCTGATATATCTAGAAGCTAATAAGTGTATAATAAGTTTATAATAAGTGTGTAGTCTAGGGTTGCAGTTAACAATTATTTAAGTAATAAAGTTACTATTATCTTTTAATGTGACTCATATTCCCTTGGTTAGTTGAACAACATGGTCTATAAATTGTCAGAAAATATTGACCAACGGCCAATTCATTTTCCCAAACTCAAGGTACTCCATTTTATTGCTTGTTTTGCCTGACCACCGCTTGGTTTACTATCAAGACAAAGAAAAGCAGCAGTAACAGTTTAGTGAGAACAAGGCAACATATTTCCTTTAAAACTGATCCGATACTGATCAATAGTCTGTTGATAGGAAAATGACACTGAGGATTAACTTGTTAAAGCATGTTGAACGGAAAACTGGTATACATAATTTATTGGTATAGAGCATGATGTCAAATGACGCTGGCAGCAAAGTAGCCAAAATTTACTGGCATAGATTTGGTGATGTCATGACATGCCTTTCAAAGGCACACATATATAAAGCTGCAAAAATATAATCTTAAAAAAAAAAAAAAAAAACGTAATCCCGGACCAAATATGTTTTCATCTTTAAATGTAATTGAGAATACAGTGGTATCGTATGTGAATGTAATTTTTGGGAGACATGGCTGAAATAACACCCCTGCATGTGCTTTAGATTTAAGTTTAAGCTTCTGCTTGTAATGCTTTGTTACGGCTACGTTAGCTATCCCTACTCATGCTGCTGACCTACTCTTTTCTCTTTATCCAAAAATGATAAAAAAGATATAAGGCTTATACTTGCATACACCAGAGAAATGAACTAGCAAGTACCATGAGTTTAGAACAGTAAAGTGGAGTAAGAATAAGTTGTTTGGCGGCTGCAGGGCTTTGCAGACTTGCTAACGTGCAGTTAACGTACAGCTTTTATACCCAGCCATGTCATGTTTGACCTCATCTGCACGTTATGCTCGGCCTGTTACACTATCAGGACTGCATTACGAGTATGACTGACCCCTTTCTCTAGGGCCTTGCTTAATGTTTTCACTAGTATGAGTGGTGCCACACCCTATAAATCTCCATTCTCAATTATACATGGCTGGAATGGGAAATGAACATAGGGCACATCATAAAAAGCTTTACAACAGTGCTAATACAATTACATTAGAGTGATTAAAAAAAGGTTAAATAGGTGATCTATTACATTGATCTTAAATGCATTCAGACTTAATTTAATTTAACAATGCTATAATGCTGTAGTTTAAAAATGTTCTATTAGTGTTTGGAGCCTGCATGTATAACGATTAATTATTGAATAATTGTTCACGCATTTCAACACTGGCAGGCTCTGAAGGGTGATTTATTTTCTTCAGTGGCTGTGCAGAGATAGGGCTTAATTACAGTGGATAGCCTTATCTCCCTCCTCTAATCCTTTCTTTGGAGTCTCCCGTGTTCACGCCATCTAGTCGTCGATATTATCAGGCTGTTGGCACAGCCAGACAGAGAAAGTGATCCCTAATTTCTCTGTCACATTAAGGCTCATATATGAAGCTGTGGACCCGACTTAAGAACTCCAAAGTGGGAGGAAAGAGGAGTCACAGAGTGCTAGAAAACCTCTTCCCCAGTCTGAGGTCAGCGCCGGCTGGCACATTACCTACTTGCGCTGTCTTTCTCAGCTGGATGGACTGACAAATGTCGGGTCAAATCTAATCATATAATGGGCTCAGTTACTTGCCAGGAGCAATTTGGTGCGGATATTCTCGTACAAATGTAGGCAATTTGGTTGTTTACCACCTCACTATGAGTACAACACTGCATGTCTGTGCTATTCACAATGATGTATACTTGCATGATAAGACTTTTTATTCTTCTTTACTTCAAATGAATGCAGACAAATATCTCTTGACTTTCAGTTGACCATTGGTTTAACTCGATGATTCACAATCTACCGTGCTAGATCTTAATCAGGGAGACTGCAATTATTGTTGTTTGATCATTATTTTAGATTGATGGAACATTACCAACACAGTTGGCACTCATATTTGCATACATTAAAACACTTGGGGTAATTTGAAATGTTGGCAGCTTAAAGAGACTGTATTTTGAAGTTCCAAACGCGAGTTGGATCAGCTGATGTGCTTAGCATGACGTGCCTGAGCTACAGTACTGGAATGCTCCAGTCAATAGTGTACTCTTAGTCATTTCCACAGATGTTTTTCACTGTTTATTTTTCCACCATTTTTCATGAGATGAACCTCAAAGATCTAAGACTTTTCTGTGTACACAAAAGGCTTATTTTGCTCAAATATTGTTCTAAAATCTGTTTAAATCTTTTAGTGAGCACTTCTCCTTTGCCGAGAAAATCATCAATGTCACAGGTGTGGCAAATCAAGATGCTGATTAGACAGCATGGCTACTGCACAGGTGTGCCTTAGGCTGGCCACAATAAAATGCCACTTTAAAATGTGCAGTTTAACTGTGGAGACCCTGTATGGATTATCTCGGCAAAAGAGAAGTGCTCGCTCACACAGATTTAGACAGATTTGAGAACAATAATTGAGAGAAATAGGCCTGTAGTGTGCACAGAAAAAGTATTAGATCTTTGAGTTCAGCTCATGAAAAATGGGGGCGCAAACAAAAGTGTTGCATTTATGTTTGTCTGGGGGTCTTTGGTTTTGGCGGGAAAAAAAATCCTAATTCAACAGCATACATTGATATTTTAGACAGTAGGTTGCTCAACATTGTTGGCATGCACAATCCAACGTCCACAAAGAAATAGTTTTCCCAGTTTGTTGTGGAAGAACTGCACAGAGCCCCGAGCTCAGCCCCATCCAACACCTTTGGAATGAACTGAAACTGGAGCCAGAACTATCACCCATCAGCATTGGGCCTCAGTAATGCTCTTGCGGCTGAATGGGAGCAGATCTTTGCAGCTATGGTTTCAAAATCTTGTGGAAAGATCTAAACACAGAGTGGTGGTTGTCATAGCAACATATTATTGCTGGAATGGATTAAATGGTTCAACAATTTACCGACCCTGTTGCCAGACCGGGAAGTTGGACATTGGAGGATACTGCAAAGCCCCAAGTTATGTTCATTGATCTGTTTTTTATGTCCATCTTTTTAATATATCTGCTCTTAGCAGCTATGATATGGTTAACACCCGACTTAACAGCCGCGGTCCCGCTGTGTCACAACTAGTTAAATCAAACCAGGGTTTGCCTATCCAGCGACGCGCGCATTCACATAAAGGAGGCAATGTTTGCACAGCGTGACCAATCGCAAACCGCAAGCCACATATTTTACATAAGAAGAGCAAACTATAATTCTACATAACTATGAAGAATACTGACCTACGGGTTTTTCTGGCAAAACGCGAATATGGTCACTGCTTCCTAAAACAGGAAGGGGAGCTGGCAAAAATGGCCGACACTGTTATGCGTAAATCACTACGCAATATCTTGTCAGGCTCAAGATCTGACCAAAATTGCACTTGTGCTTTTCATAAACTGTCGTTGCTTTAGCAGTAAGACACTTTAGCAGTAAGTAAATCTTTCTTCATAGGAATGGCCTCTGGTTAGTTTTTCACTCGTTGGCTAAATAAATCTTCAAGCAGAAATCATCCACTTACGGTGTGCATATTTAAGAGAATACCACTTCAATTAAAATGGGCTCCTTCACATTTTAATTGGCATTAGTGGAACCTGCAGTGGGATTGCAACACCAGCGGGGACAAGGAAGTGAGAAACTTGAAAATAACCATGGAAAATTACAATCACAGGTGGATCAGACAACAAGTTAAATAAATAAAAAGTCCAAACATTGCCCCTTTCTTATAAGGGTTTAAAAAAACAAAAAGTCTCCCAAACGTGGTTATTGAAGTGGCATTATACACACTGACTGTCTTTGAGACCCTACCTGTTTTCTGGAGTGACAAACACAGCCCCGGAGATGCTCAGTATGCTGATTTCTAAGGGAAAAATGACTGGGGAGGCTGTATGTTCTGCTGTACTTTCATTGGCTGAGTGGGTTGATGTTTGTCAGAGCAGCAGGCATTTTCCCTTGCGACTAGTTTGGGCATCCTAAACAGCGGATCTGCTGCTGTATTCTTAGTTTTCAGTCACCGCAGAGTGAAATGTCAAACGGAATGCACAAGAAACTCCCTCTTAAACCGTCATTTAGTGTGTTCGGGCTCAGTGACAGCTCTACCTGAAACACCGAGTGCAAAGAGATGAGAAAGCTAACTAATTAGAGATCCAACACAAATGTTTAATGAGGAGATTATGTATAACCACACAGAATCCTGGAATAATAAGACTACTTTGTCATTTGTCTTTTTTTCTTGAGAATGTGATTTTTCTTTTTTTACCCTTCATGCAATTCAGGAAGTTTAGTTTAGTAAGTTTTGTTCTCACTTACTATGCTTATACCGTATTTTCATGATGAAGTACCTTTCCCTGGATTTCATTTAGTTTTAGAAGATTAATTCTTTTTAAGGCACATTAAGCTCATTTTCCCCCATTTATTTTAAACTGATTTTCATATATTTTTCATCTTCTCAACATTTTCTTTATCATTATTTTGCCATTGGGCTTTACAGACTCCTTATTTTCTGATTTGATGTTTCCGGATAGAAACGAATTCTTTATTTTCGTACTAATTTTCTTGTTATTACAGTGAAATCCCAGCTTCCAACTCTACATATTTTTTAAACGTAACCAAACATTTTAGCCAAATTAAGTCCACATATTTTGGGCTTTGTATTCACAATTCACAACTTTTTTTGGTGGCGGTTGGGTGAACAACATATCTGATACATTATCCTCACATATGGAGCCTCGACTATAATTTGTTGAGAAAACTTGAGTCGCTCATTTATCCTTCAATTTGAAAACAGTTAAGGTGAACATGTAATTATGAAAGGTTTAGCCTTTATTGTCCTCTTAAAATGCCCATATCATGCTCATTTTCAGGTTTATATTTACATGTAAAGGTTGTATCTGAAAAATTATCATTATTATTATTATTATTATTAATTATCTATTATCTTTATTTTCCCCAAGATTATTGGTAAATCTCTATTTTCCCCTCCTCAAAGATGAATGTTATACTGATTCCACAATAAATCTTTAAGATTATCCCTGTAAATATAAATTTGAAAACAACACAACACCCTGTCAATGAAATAATCATTGGTTTGAATTTATAACTTTCATCAAAACATTCTCCCCATATTATTGCAATTTGAGTCGTATTACCTTCTTTTTAAAATGCTGGCGCTATAAGTCATCCTTGCCTGGAATGCAATCAATATTCAAACGAGGTAGCTGATTCTGCTAACTGAAAACCATATGCCAGCACCTGATGTTATAGTGATGGTAATAGCACTGTCAAGTTTGACAATGTGGAGAAAGCAATACTGTCATTCCCCATATTCAGTTTTGAAAATCTCATTTTGCTTTCATCTCTTCACTAACACAGAGCTGTCAACATGTAATTCAATGAGTGTCACCACTGCGCTTGAACATTTTCTTCTTCTCTTTTGCCAACAGTGCTTACAGCATCCTTCATGACTTTACTTCTGTTGTGTTTAAATCATGTTATGGCCACTTTGCTTGTGATTGTAGTTAATTATCATGCGCAATGGCGTGTATTATACACCGGCTTTTGCTTAAGGTCTTTCTTCGTGGGCAACATTTGATCTGAAAGTGATGTGTTGATGTTTACAGTAATGCCTCTGCACAATAGCCGCCTTTTTATTCAAAGTTGTGGATGAAATGGGCTGTCAGAATAGAGGAAATTGAAACCAGTCTATATCTTATGTATTGTGAGAACACTATCTTCTGTTTCCAAAAGCAGTCACAGCACACACACATAAACGTCCCTATACTCACACAGAGCATAGTACATACTCCACCATTTCTCAACCTAACACCGAGTGAATTGGAGCTCAAGAGGGAGCGGCCATTACAAAGTGGGCTTCAACCAAGGCCATCCAGATATCTGAAGTCAAGCAAATATCTATATCTCTTCAAAGCATGATGCTGATCATTTTAGCATTCTTATTGCCAACAAATCCCATTTAAAAAGACCAAAAGCAACAATGAATTGACTGTACTAACAAGTTTAATCTATGTATCAAAGCCTGGTATATCTTCTTCCTCTTTGCCATAAAGATCCATTTTTGTCAAAAAATTATTAAAAACACATCAATGAGTCCTGCTGCCCCAATTACTTACTAGAGCACCAAATGTGCCGCTGGAAATAGTTCCAAACAAATGGACTATTTCATCCTATTTAACATTTGAGGAAAAAAACTACAGAGACCAAATGTTTTGGGAAACTACTAATTTGTATTACTTTTTTGTAAACATAAGCTGATTTATAGACTTGTGAGTTGTTGTTCTTTAAGATAAATGTTGTCAATTGGATCAGAAAAGCTTTGGGCTGAGGTCAACAATCAGGGATAGGAGAGTTTTCTATCATATGTTCTTCATTAGTACATAGTTTGTCTAGTTGCTCTGGAAATGTGCATGTTCAAAATGATCCTCCATTAATCATTCAGCTCCATCTGCTAACAACACAAATATACTCCAACAGTGACCAAATAGACCTGGAGGTTAGAGTGGTTTGTCAACTGCAAAAATAAACTTTGAAACTCAACTTTTGTGTCAGATGACGTTGAATGGACAAGAAGATTTTTTTCATTCTCCACAAAAACCAATGGAATGGAGGTGTATTTCCATGACAACTAGGCTGATGGAAATGATGTGACATGAACACAACACATTTAAATGTCCAGGCAGACATTTTATTCCCTCAGACAGGATTTGAGTCACCTGTTTAATATGTTTCCTAGTTGAATGGCAAAAACCTTTTTTTTTCTTTTTTTTTCTTGTCTTCCTTGTCTTCCTTTCTTCACCGGAGATCCAAAGATTCAGACGCATCATTTACATACAAAGGGATGATCCCTCTCTCTCAGCCCCACAAGTGATGGGATTTATTACTTGTGTTGTTGGCTTGTTCCACCATAAGACGTGTGAACAACACTTCAGTTGTTTCCAAGCAGGCCGACACTCCAGTCATTTTCATCAGCACTCTTGTTCAGGTAATGTTCCTTCAGGCTCGCTGATTTCAGGGCTTATCTTGTTAAGAGCCCCCCTGCCTCGCTGCAGATCTGCGCGGCTGTCAGGCGCGGGGCCCGCACAATTCAGGACTATTATTGGTGATTGTGGAATGACACTAATTAAAGTCATTGATGTTTAAAATGAAGCGCCACACGTCCCACTTGTTTTGTCACAAAAGCTCAGATAGCTTCCCCAACCTGGCCTCGTCGTGTAGTTATCATGCCATTTGTTTTCAAGCCATGTGGAGAAACTAGTGTGTGTCACTTCATTAATAAAAAACCTTGAGATAGGGGGAGAGCTCTGCTTGAGGCATTTACATTTTAATTTGAGCACAGGCACTTGTTTGCTTATGGCGTGGTGTAATACTATAGCTCACTGAGTTAAACTTTAATCAAGTTTTTATTATGATGGAGTCAAACGAAAATAACAGACTATTTATAGTGCATGTTCCTTCCCTCTCAGCTGACTGGAGTGACGTTATTTATGCTGGATTCATCTATCTATAAAGTGTGTGTGTGTGTGTGTTTGTGTGTGTGTCAGACATAACTCTTGAACCGTTAGTCTGAGGGATTTCAAACTTGACAGGCGTCATGCTACGGGCACATGTTAGTGCGGGGCCAAGGTTGACATTGTTTGGATTAGAAATGCAAAAAAGGTATGGATCGTTAAATATATTGGCAAAAGAAGCACCCATTGGCTTTTGCTGGCCCCTCCCCTCTCACAAAGTAGCACTACTTTGGACTGTCTTTGACTTTGAATAAAAAACGACAATTCCTGAATTTAAGGAAGTGTCATAATCCCACACATGCAAAGCACAAACGGCTATGCTGTTGTGCTTTACAACAGTGGGGAGTGGGGGTGTTACAGCGCTTGACTATTTTCCTGCTATTGTATTAAATTGCTGTGAGCTGCCAGAACATAACGTAATCTCTGAGATTATTCCTTAACAGCGAGTGTGCAAAGTGAGAAAATCTGAGTTGAAACCGGCAGACAGCAGTTTTCAACAGATTTAGCCTGGGTTGGATTAGTTAAATCTACTTCTAATTTACAACACTAAACACTGGGCCAAGGTAGGTAGCACACTGTCATGTGTCCGGATTACTCCACGTTGTCGTCGTGATATTTGGTGACTACATTCTGAATCTGCCCCGTTCTGTCAGGTGAATACAGAAGTAGGTAAGCATACAACGTCTTCCTCTAATGTAGATGTAGCCTACACTGTAAGTTAGTAGTAGGCTATAGTGGAATAAGTGGTTTGGGGTACAATTTGGTTTTGAAGAATTCTACAAGCAGCAGTGCCACAGGACGAGCAATCACCCGTTCCAGACAGGAAAGACGTTTTCAACGGGCTCTGTGCTAGTTATTTGAACTAAGTGATAAGAAGTCATATTTATTCCATTTGTACAATTTGTGCAAATTGAGACTGAATGTTATTGCTTTTTTGCCCCTAGCTTCCATGGTAGAAAATGTAAGTCGGCCATGAAACCTTTGTCTTTACTGAATCAGTTGGCCTCATGAATATATTTTTATTTGGAGAATAGGTCCTAACTTGTTAAATATCTGAATGATTTTACACGTCTTTTGTTGTAGCATTTCACTGGCCACTCAGGAATGACAAAAACACAGACCCGACATGCTGTATAATCAACTTTTAAGTTGAGTATTGCTAATTTACCAAACAGTTCCTTCTTTATTTTTTTTTTATTTTTTTTTACAGAGGCCGCAAAAATTGAGCAACATCAGCATTCAGTCTTTTGTATGTTCTCCTGATAAATGTTAATCCACTATTTACTCTCCGTTTTAGCTCTGGTTTAGTCTCCATTTACTCCCTATAAAAGAATCTGGCTCTTTTGCTGCTAAATGTTCACCAGCTAGTCTCTGACTTTGTACCTGCTGTTTGGTGCTGGGCCGTTAGCAGACATATGCCATACATAGTAAACATTCGGGGCTCAGCCCAAACCTTGGTGGGGTCCGGGGGCATGCTCTATTTCTATCTTCATACAGCAGCTATTTGCACTATTTTAAAGCTATTTATTAATAGAATGACTCAAAATCTGCACAATTTTGGAATAAACCTGATAGTTGGCTCCTGTAGAGTCTACATCTAATGTTTTCCCACCATCTTCATCTTTCAGAAAACAGAACACAACAAATGTTGAGGATTACTAATTTTTACTCGTGCTACCTAAACATGGGTTAAATTGGTCTTATATTACATATTACAGACAGAATGAATGGTAAAAATTCCCCAGTAATAGAACTTTTTCTCCATTGATTTGCTGGTCCAGGCAGAGAGCCTGAGATTTGGGGCCTGCAGCCCGATAACTTATCAGATAAATGAGTCAATACGGTTTTCATTTGGTTTCTCAGAATCACTCAGGACCCTTCTAAAAATGACTTAAGGGGACGATTCGACCCAAGGACCACTATTTGAATAACCCCTGCCTTAGGGGCTGTAATGAATTGACAACCTCTTATTTGAGATTTTTCCTTCAGCAGCCGCACATCAGTCCTCACCTCCCTGTTGTTAAAATGGGTTTACAGTTGCTCAATACATGTTCCACCTTTTATTTATGGCTAGAGTAGCATCTGGCTGGCAGCCACAGCAAGCCCCCCCCCCCCCCCCCCTTCTTTCACCTGCTTAAGATGCAGTAGAGCCTCTATGGGTTAGGAGGGCCAGCTCTATCAATCTGCTCCCTTCCGGCCCCCACGTTCCCAGTGTGGTTAATCACTGCCACTAATTAGTGCTAATTACTCATTGCTGCCCGGGAGAGCCCCGTCTCTGGCTCACACTGATGTGAAGGTCCTCTGTGGCACCCTGCTGCTTGGCATTCCTCAGGTACAGGGGGGGCGGGGGCTGGGACGGTGGAGGTGCGGAGGGGACGGAGGAGGCCACAGGGAAGCTCATCTTTTCTAATTTCCCTATTTTGGGGGCAACATTTGTTGCTGAATCCAACATATCCCTGGTGTTTAGCCTCTGGTGTTTGCAGGTAGAAGGCTACGTCCCTGTGGGCCTGCGCCGCTTTAGCCCAGCACACTGGTTTCTGCTGGTCTGGCTGGTGGCCTTGTCTGCATGCACAGGCAGGCCAGGCTTAATGAGCCAGCACCTTTTTACTCCCTTTGTCATTAATTGTCTGCGACCATGACTCTGCGGCTTACGTTGCGTTTGGCTGACTTTTTTTTGTTTTTTCTTTCCCCCAGTAATTTTGCTTTAATAGATTCAATTTGCTTTCATTTGCTCTGTATTGATTTATTTGTCCTGCTTTGTCTTGTCAACCATAGAAACCTATAATTTCTCACAAAAGTTTGTGATGAAAAGGCAGCTGGAAAAAAAAGCTCATTTTAATTTGCAAATATTGAGCGAGCTATAAAAAAAGAAAAAGAGAAATGACAAATGATGTTGATACGGTGTGTAAGTGCGGCTTGACTAAAGCTGAACTCATTTCTTGGAGGCAAGAAAACCACATTCAAAATCTGGATTTCAGATCAGGTGCAAACAGGGAAGCTTAATAACACGTTGCAAAGTTGTTAAATGCTCTCATTTGGCTCCATCAGGTTTTAACCCGTCCAAAAAAAGAAAACATCTCGGTAATATCAGGTAATGGAAGGTGAGCATGTCATGTCAAGCCCTAGAGAACTATACAATGACAACTGATTGGGGGAAATCAGTAAATCGGTATTTCAGACAACAGTTTAGACGCAGAGGTTGAGGATGGGTCTAAAATAGATTGCTTTAGCCTCTGCCAGAGGGACACGGAGCACAGCACCGTGTGTCACTGGGAATCAGCGAGAGGGTAAAGCCTTTACCTCTCACTGACCTCCAAATGTGAACGGTCCAGCTGTAGTAACTGTGACAGATGAAGCAGCCACAATCATAACACACACACACACACACACACACACACACACACGCGCGCACACACACACACAAGCACGCATTCAAAAACAGACACACACGCTCACACACACATTTTCAAACAGTTTCAAAAAGGTACAAGTAAAAATTGAAGGTTCAGTCTGACTAAAACTTCTTTTACACTTAATAATTACTTATAAATATCTTAAGTTAAATTTTAATTACCTAATAGTCCTTTTTCTTAATATTGTAGTTTTTGATTAAGCAACACTCATGCATGTGATGAGTATCTATGACTTTCCCCTAGTGGGTAATGTATACAAAATATGAATGTATGTACAACACATGAATGTATATACAACAGATGTTAACAGATGGTTAAGCCCTCTGATGTAATTCTCTGATTCATTTAATAGACCAAGTAATTAATGTGGAACTAAACCTGGCATTAGAAACACAATCTAAATATCTCCAAGAAGCCATTGGTACCAATGACAAATCCCCTTGCATTGCAAGTCCTAAAAGACTTATTTTCTTAAAGCTACATTGTGTAAGAATTTCTCCCATCTAGCGGTGCAGTTGTATAGCAACAGGGAGAAATCACGACACATGATTACATTTATGTTGCAAGCTAGACAATCCTTTTTCATCATTGACATGAAGAAAGGTATCCTAGATGTCGCGCTAGCATTATGCAGAACCATGTTATGGTTAGCCAAGCAACTGTAAAACTTTGAATGTACACAAATAAGCAGAATTCCCATTAGAGAATACAACAGGAAACTTTGGCGTCCCTTTATAAATCTTTTCTTCATATAAGCTCTTTCTATCTTGGAAAACATTAACTTGTTGTTTTAATTATCTTGTTGGCAACTGCGTTACATGTCCTAGAGAATAGGCGTGGTGCTCCAGCTGCCACCAGCTTTCAAATCTGCCAGCAGTTGCGGAGTTATCTTCTCTTTTCTTTGGCTAACGTATTTTAAAAGTGGAGGCGCAACATGGTGGAATACATTGGAGCGAGTCGCTCGTATTCTGAATGCGCAAGAGAATACTTTGATTAGTTAGTGGAAGTAATTACACATGAATAAGCACATATTTGTGAAAGAACAAAAAGCTTTTTGCTAAGAATCAACTCAAAAAAATTACTCAATGGATGCCACACATTGATGCTATTTCAACCTATATCCAATTCAAATCAACTTGTGACTAAGTCTACGTTTCAATGGCAGGTTGCTCTCGCCAAAAAGAAACTGCATTTTTGATACATTTGAAGTTGAAGTTCAAAGTTCTTGTATTTGGAGACATCAGTCTATAATGTCAATTTAGTCCCAATTGCCCCAGAATTGGAGATTTTTTAAATCTTTAACGGACTTCAATTGTCAATGTTGACTTGTAAACGGAGGTTCAAACTTGATTCTGGATCTTGGAAACAGCAATTGGGATTGATTCACTCTTTAAATTCAACATGGACGAGAAATTGGAAATTTGAACAATTATATGACAACTAGGTTAAGATATATTGAAATGATTGAAAGCTCCTAATTGAGTTTATGTCATCTGCACTGGAAAAACTGGTTCAAAACATCTTGATATACTTGCATACTGTTTTAATTATTTTTCAAGACTTTAGGGACTGAATCCCATCCAATAATGAAGAGCATCTTTGATAAGTTGTTCCCCAATTAATCAATTTATAATGAGATCTAAGAAGGAATACAATGTAACCGATTTGGAAAACAATAGTTAAGTAAAACCAAAATCACTCATAACTGTTAGTGAGAACATAACAGGAGATTGACACAAACTGAATGTCTGAGTTTGCGTTGGCTCTGCAGCAGCATTGAGCTGACCAGACCTTCCTATGTTGAAGCATTTCTTACCTTTGTGATGTTTGCCGCCAAGACCAAAACAAGCTATATGGGCAGGTTAGATCATGAATAGAAAACGCTCTCTGTTTATGTCTCTCTGTATCATTACTTTCAGGAGAGTAGCAGTAGTTTGAAAGCAATCTCAGTCGCAGCCTCTCAAAGAAAAGAAAAAGTGTCAGAATCAAGAATGCATCGGGGCAGGATGGCAAACTTCAGACTTCATAGAAATGAGAGGACGGTGTTCTCTCTCCACCCCGAGACTCTGATGGGTTATTATTTCTCTGATGACAGGAAGGTGAAATAAAGTTTTCAGACGAGCTCAGACAAGTGTGTACACAATGAAATATGTCATAGATATATGCGTCTATGTTTCTATACTATTATTTTCACACTGAAAATCTGTACACCTAAAATTTGTAACGAGCCTTCCATATCTATATGGACCTTCGATAGAGCCAACGTGCTGCCCCGCCATAATTTTACAGTAGCCAAGAATGGACAAACCATACACCTGCACTAGAGAGGTCCTTTCCCCTTTAGCACGTTACCTGTAATGGGAGGGGTGAGTGAAGGGGTATTCAGTTGGTTGCAATCTGCACCCTCACCGCTAGATGCCACTAAATCCTACACACTGCTCCTTTAAAAATTCCATGACATGGTGCTCTTTGGATGCCTTTATATAGACCTTAGTGGTCCCCTAATACTGTATCTGAAGTCCCTGTCCCGAAATTCAGCCTTGGTGCAGAATTACAGCCACTGGAGCCAGTCCCACAATGAGCTTTCTTTAGTGGCATTTCTGAGTCTGTAGCTTTTGAGGAGGAGAGGGGGGGGGGGGTGGAAGCTTGGGGTGTGACCTCATAAGGGGCCAGATTCCAGATCGGCCCATCTGAGATTTCATTTTCTCAGGATACCAAGGGCTCGGTTTACACCTATCACCATTTCTAGCTACTGGGGGACCTTAGGCAGGCTGGGGGAACTCACATTAATGATAAAAAAAAACTCAAAGTGACATTTTCATACCATGGGACCTTTTTTTAAAGGAGTTATGTGTAGGTTTGTATTAGCCAACTTTTGGTGAATTAAGAACAGTACAGCAGCTTGCTGTTAAGAACAACAGCATTCCTTACCGTTTTGTTTTATAGAAATGCAGTTGTTCAAAATAGCTACTGTAACTGCTGTATGGAGTCGATGTAATTAAGCTTTAATCAGGACTACGTGGAAACACTGTTATTATTATTATTATTATTATTATTATTATTATACAGAATACTTCATTTATAACTCCACTTTAGCACAACACATCGAAGAATTTTCTGATCTGACGCTAATATCATTAGGATTGCTGTCAAATCTTGCTAGCTTTTTGGAACATTACCAACTAGGGTTAGGTACTGAAACCCGGTGCTAATGCGACACCGGTGTCCTAATGAGCGCTATCTACCCAACCGAATAGCAACACAGATTTCGGTGCCACTGAAATGCCTGCGCTGCTTTTTGATGCTTCAAAACGGACGTTAGAGGCAACAGAAGCATTGCTTCATGGGACACAAGTTAATATTACACTTGGTAGCAGGTAGCGTTAGCCTACCGTTAGCTATAGCTTGATTAAAAGTTAAAATTCTAACAGCTAAACGCTGTAAAGTGTGACTGTATTTCACCGTCAGAAAAACAACCCAGTTTACTTGAAACTGTTAAGCCTTGTGGTGCATTCAAATTCATTCATGTGCATATAAAGTTATTTTAACAGTAATTTACTTATACTTATATTTACTAAAATATGTTATTGTTATTACAATTTTATTAAATCATTTGTTTTGAACATATGGCCTTAGCAATAAGCAAGCCATTCTTTAATTTCACTGACTATCGTTTTGGGCTCTTCATCTTTTATCTTTATAAGTATCAGTTTAAAAATTTAAGATTTTTTTTAGCACCAGTATTGGAAAAAAACAAAACAATTCCCAACCCATTTACCAACCCTGGCTTTAATGTTAATTTGTATATGGACAAGTATGTAGCATAAACCAGTGGCACACACCACACTTTTTAAAAGCCCTAGCTAATGAACAATGTATGGGCCTTCCATACATAAAAACTCAACAACAAATGCATAAGAGACACAATCGCAACAATAGGATAATCACAAGAGGATAAATGTAAATGTGCTGTATTTATATAGCTCTTTTCTAGGGAATACATTTATCATACATTAGGGTTAGCTTAAGGTAAACATTGTGCCTCAGGGTTAAAGTGTTTTCATTAAGGATGGGGTACCTTAGTTGTTATGGTTACAGTAATAACCATGTGGTCAGGGATAAGTATGTTCATTGTTAAAAGAAACCCATGTTGACTTGGACAGCTATCTTAATTAGTTACTTTGCTAATAATCATGTTTAATACAAATTATCTTAAACACAAGTTGTTATAGATAGATTCAATTACAGATTAAACTAACCAGCTATATATATATATATATATATATATATATATATATATATATATATTAATAAAGTAGTCCAGTCACAAATGGAATGCATAATGAGTACTTCTACACTTAGGCCGCATAGCTGCGTCATATTTCTGCTGGCTTACTTCACTTTTAAGTTTTTGAATGTGACTTTTTATTCAATAATTTGTAAGAAGACATAGGAAGTTTAATTATGTCACATTTCAGTCCACAAGAAATACAATGCGCCTCACACCGATGCACACTCTGCCAGATGAAGCTAGCCTTATTGCACCGGGCTGTTATCAAGCAGTGCCTTTTAAGATGTGCCCAGCTTCATGCAGACATTGTTTCTATTTTTTTTCTTTAGTGTTTCTTGCGGTGGGACTTTAAACTGACACCAAAGCAATTTTTTTTGCAAATGAATTTCTCTAAATGGAGATATGAAGCCTCTTAACTGTTTGAAAATACATTTATTTCTTGTCAGTATGCCTCCCCTGAAAGAGTATTCATCTTTCCAATAAGATAAATTCCCACTGCACAGACTTCGTTCATTAAACCTCTGAGATTCATTCAGGTTTATTTTTAGAGAGAGATATTCTTTGTTACACCGTATTTGATTTTCCACACAGTCTAGTGGGTTTTATGCAGTTTCAGGAGGTACGCTCAAGCAATATGTTTCCTTGGCATAAACACAAGGTGAGGTTAGGGTTGATCTCCTCAACAGTGGCGTTCAGTGTATTCAAACATTCCGGGTCCAGGGACACCGTCATCTTGACTAGTGTTCCTTTGTCAGGCGCCTTTTTTAAAGGAATCTCCGGCATGTTTTTTGTGGTCCGTGACAACATAGGTGTGTAGGTCAAGCTTGTCTTTGTGTTCAAAAGCGCTTACATTTTTTTTTATAAAATTCTTTCAAATCCAATTAAATTGGTATTTTTGGTTTTGAGCTATTGAACACATTGAGAGTTTTAGCAAACGGAAAGAAAATTCAAAACACAAAAGACCTGGACAACAGTGGCAAGATAGCCTGGGCCGACTTTACAATCGCAAGGGATCTTCTTTGCTCATGATAAACAAAAGCTCCCACTCGCCCTTATAAAACATGCCAAATCTGGGCTTTGTTTATGTCTTGTGGAGGATTTGTCTGAATGATACTTTGATTGCTTTGTGTTACGTTCCCCCCCACCATTCCAAACCCCAAATACTTTCACATAATCGAGAAGCAGCGGGTGTCCAATGAAGATACTGCATTTGCTAAATAATGTTTTTGTCACTACATTGTCAACTTCTCCGGATGCAAACGTATGCAAATGTCCCCAAAAAAACACTACAAGGCACGTCCATATGAGAATTGGCCTGAAAG
This sequence comes from Etheostoma cragini, assembly GCF_013103735.1. Classification (NCBI taxonomy): domain Eukaryota; kingdom Metazoa; phylum Chordata; class Actinopteri; order Perciformes; family Percidae; genus Etheostoma; species Etheostoma cragini. Next base: position 18,493,175 of record NC_048421.1, read on the forward strand.
AAAATACGACACAGCCCATCACTTTGCACCCACCCAGCTACCGCTTGCATGTGGAAATTTGAAATAATATTTCAGCAAAAATGGCACAAATGTCACAGGCAGACAGGGCGACATCACACAAACAGTAATCTGTTGCGTTTCACGACTCTTAATTGAGTTTTTGTTCTCTACCCTCCTTTTCTTTTTCTCTTAATTTTCAATTCTCAATAAATATAGCCATAAACCTGAGGAAAAAAAAAGCCTGTGAAGCTAAAACCTGGAGGCCATTCTTATTCATCAGAGCAGCTTGCAGTGTTTTTGGCCACTGCCACGGAGGGGCCTGTCCATGGCTGCAGCTGACATCTGTTGGCAAAATGTAGCGTCCAGGGCTGTGATAGACAACAGGAACTGATTTATAAGGTTCCCTGTTAAGTGGGTGTCTTAAGGTAATTATAAACTAGTGGGGGGGGGGAGTTGCCACTAATTGCACCTTCCCTGATCTGTAATGAAGGCCAAACAGCATGAATGAGCCCATCCTGCGCGTCTCAGGCAGTGGCGGAGCGAGGGCAGCTGAGCTTGACCAGTTAGTATTGGTTTAGCTCTGGGCTGAAGCTCCTCACCTGCTGTTGTGCCGCATCTCTAGCCAATTTCTCTTGAGTAATTAACTGTGATGCCACATATGGCGCAATGGTGGAAAGTGCAATCGGTGGCGGATGTAGAGGAGTCAAGGATAAACCCTAAATGCGGGAACCCTGCGGTGACCGCAGCTCCGAGCACACAGCGCGAGCTTAAATGGGAGGACTGGAAAACTCTTTTGACATGCACAATTAAAAACAAATGTTGTTTCCACATGACACAAATGAGTGTAATTAATCACTGAGCAAATGAATTATTAGGAAGATTAGAAAACAAGGTAGATTAAGTACACCAATGAGGCTTGAATTATTAACAATATTTGTATCAGCTGATTAAGATGTTACAGACAGAGCACATTCTGACAAAGTCGTTTTACATGCATTAGGCTTTGGATGCCGCAAAGATGAGCAAAGCTTTCAAAAATAAAGTGTAAAGAGCTGCACACACTATTTTCCAAATTTTTCTTGAAATGTTGAAACTGACAGAAAATCCAATAAAAGAAAAAGAAAAAACACACAAACAAATCTGTAGCACTGATATGCAATTTTGTAGTGCATGTCAAGACAAAGAATAACCCGTATAGCATCATTGTGGAGGACTGCAGTATTTCCTGATTTGAGAGCGTGATGGAGGGTCAGTAAAAGTCAACAATACCAAAAGCAACTTTATCTACGAAAAGGTGTTTAACGCTAGAAAGGCCAGCATTCCATTTACTCCTAAAACCGCCAGGTGTGTAATTTTTGCCGCGTTGCCAGGCTACCGGTTGTGTTGTGAATGCTGAGTGAAGCAATGTATAGCAGTATAAATGATCACATTTTCTTTTAATACCACGCTGCTCATTACTCACTAGATGATTAATAAACCCATTTTATAAAAAGTCTTGAACTGAGAGATGAAGGGGTTTGATAATTAACATGCATTTAAAAATGGCCTTTCTAGTGGTGACCAGATATGTTTAAGAGGAAATATCACCCAATGCAGACTTTTGGCGCATTTGATTAGAAACGTATTTGTGATACGTCAAAAACAAATATAATCGGGAAAAAAATATATTCCCCTTGTAATTGTTTGGGAACCTAATATTTTAGGGGACAGGGCTGTCTTTCCTAAATAACAATTTATTATATGATAATCCTAACTCTGTCTTGTTACCATTTTCGCTATTTTACCAAATTACAATCTCACCCTAATCTTACCCAAGTGCTCTGAATTTCCGAATCGCAGAGCAATGAAACCATACAAATGTTTTTCATGCTGTAATTGACGTGAACAATGGTTAGGGTTTTGGTAATAGATGGTTTGTCATTCAAGGTGGCTGTTGTATAAAACAGGCGGGGTATTAAAACAGGCAGGTGAGGCTGTGTTTTAGCTCTGACTTACAGAGGAGTTTCTTTCGAGTGAGTGACACAAAAGCAAGATTAGGGGATCAAGTGCTGAAAGATGAGAGAGGAATTTAGAGGAATTGACGGCACATTCAAGGGTTTCCGAGAGGAAGGGAAGACAAGAGACAGGGCGATAATTTTAGAGATTTGAAGGGTCAAGATTAAGCTGCCTGATAATAAGCGGAGTGAAATGAACCAATTTTGAAAATATATGCTGATGCAGTGTGGCCAGGAGGAGGAAGACAAAGAGGGTTGTCACTGCTTCCACAAATGACTTGGTATCAGACAACAGGCTTCTTGAAATATTGGATTGTACAGTCAGACTGCCGCACTATATTTATGCACAGATCATTTTCGAAAAGGCTGCATTAGGTCTCCTGCGCACTGCCATTTCTTCACGGTAAATGTGAAGGACTAATAAACAATCCCATTTATTTCATTTTTTTCCCCCTCTGGCTGTAATTAGCCAATCGTTTCTAATAGTGTCCATAGCAATGCATTTTCATGGCAGTGTCATTTCTACCGTGGGCAATATGCCCGAAGTGTAATTTCTGTCTGAGCGTTTAGACACAGAGCTATCGATTGCATTCAGTGCTCTGAAACCCATCATCTACTTTAATAACGTCACTCACCGCCACATTCTCTCTGCTTGGTTTCCATTAATCGCTGGCCTACGTGACATTGTCAACATTCGTTGCTCAAACAACAGGGTCTTTCAAGCGTGGCTGGTTCGCAATTGGGTCATTTAATCAATTTATACAATTGAACCTATTTAACATATTGATATGCCGTTACCCTGTAATGTGCGTGGCCTTTTATCCCCTCAAGTTAGGGAACTCGAAGGGCGCTTTTTCAGATCTTCTGCCGTTATTTATCATGTGACATTTAACTGGGCCTTGATGGCAGCGGCTCTCCACTTTAATTAAAGGTTCAACCTCTTCACTGGATGACAAATTGACTGGTGTGTGCCTTGGAAAAGTGGTGGAACATGTCTAGTCCACCCTGCACCTCACTAACATCAGGGAGAGGAAGGCGGAGCTGGCATTTTAGTCGTCACCGCCGAGCGAGGTCAGAGAACGAGCCAGATTCTCTGCAGATCCACCCTGTTGGACTCAATAGAACAAAACTATTTTCATCTTTTTATTGGGTCTGTTATAAGGTTCTTTTTCAGGGAAAAAAGACCAGATTGTAAAATGTTTTTTTTTTTTCTTTTTGTTTATCTTTATTATTTCCTCCTTGTGCCGTTCTTTTGTTAAGTTTCTTTTGACCTTCTGTTTGTGCAGATGCGAGATCTGCAATTCGGTCGGTAGCGGCGAATGGCTAATGGTCCATCCCTCGGTTATTTTACGGCAGGCTGGAGAATATGTCCACTTTGCATGGTTCCCTTCTTCCATTTTTCAAACTTCGCCTGAGTTGGGGGTGACACAGCTTGAAACGGGTTTCAGGAGAAGTAGCAACACAAATGGAAGAGTAGGCCCAGATGATACAATCACTTTGTTCAGCATGAACACTTCTGCAAACATGTTTTGGGGGGGGCAGCGCGCCAAGGCTTCTGTATAAGATGAGATGGTGTAAACAGGCAGATTGGCTCTCTCCTCAACGTTAGCTCGTTGAGATTTCATGCTGGCGGGATTTATAGAGTCACAGTGCAGAGGAATCTGCCTTGGGCTTCTCTGGGGCCTGTATCAAAAAGAGAACAGAGTTGTGAACTTTAGATGATAAACCAAACAGAAATCTATAAAAAAAGAAAGAAATGAATACATTTGACCGTCTTAAAAAAAAAAATCAAGGCCCACCTTTTTATTGTGGCTTTCACACTGAAGTAATGCTGCCTCCTCAGCCTTCATGTTTATCGCAGGGTATACTCGAATAATTTACCATTATCATTTTTTATGTTTGGAAAAAACTTTTTGTTGTTTTTATCTAACTATTTAGAGGCTGCATCTCTCTAAGAGAGGGACTATAAAAAAATGAATAGCGCTGTTACTATGTAGGTCATTTCAATTAAACAATTAACACACATTTAATCTTAAGTACAATATACATAAGACTTGGAACATGGTGACTTGCCTAAAGATGTTTTCAAAGAATAAATGTACACTTTTATTATTATAATTATGTCTTTTCATATAATATCAATTCAGTCTGGTCCAGATCTGAAATCTGTGACAAATCTCTGACTTTACTTTAGCGCCAGAGTGTGAGTAATGTTTATTCCATTCTAAGCCACGTTCCACAATCAAAATATAGAAATACAGAAATCCACTCTTGGCAATGTGAAGAGTTCTGGTTCATTGTTCTTTACTGCCACAGATGGTGAATCCCCATATTACATAACGTCATCCAGCATTCATAGAGCTGCAGCTACACTTTTGGATTCCTGAACCCACAAACCCAAAATATTCTGTTTGCGGCTAAAACCGTGCAAACCATTTCCCACTCATCCACATTCTAGTGAAAATACCACAAAGACAATTGTTAACTTCAGTCATATCTCTGCCATATATTCATACTGTATCTCTAGGTAATTGTCCAGTTACTATGTTTACTAGGGCAGAATGTGTTTTAGCATCGACATCGCGAGCGTGCGCGATAGTCACGTTGTAGGACGATGCAATGTTAACACTAATCCTTTTTTGCTGCTTTATAGAAAAGAAAACTTTCTCCTTTTACATGATTAATATCGGCCAACCCTTCCCCTTTAAGACAGGTAGCCATGTGGGCAACGCGTGTATTGGACGGGTTTGTTCTGTGAAGTGAGGCTCTCAGTGTGTAGAAAAGTACCCTAGGCAGCAGCTGCCACTGACACACAAGCTAAATCACCTGATTAATGCAACATAATCACAACGTCTCCTGGCCATTTTCCACTGCATAAAGCTGCTACCAGCCAGGCTAAAGCTAATATAGTCAGCCTAAAGACCCAAACAGAAAGCTGCTATCAGCCAGGCTAAAGCTAATATAGTTAGCCTAAAGACCCAAACAGAAAGCTGCTACCAGCCAGGCTAAAGGTAATATAGTTAGCCTAAAGACCCAAACAGAAAGCTGCTACCAGCCAGGCTAAAACTAATATAGTTAGCCTAAAGACCCAAACAGAAAGCTGCTACCAGCCAGGCTAAAGCTAATATAGTTAGCCTAAAGACCCAAACAGAAAGCTGCTACCAGCCAGGCTAAAGGTAAGATAGTTAGCGTAAAGAAACAAGGGCTCCGTCTGTCCCAACTTACGTTACAGTTTGGAGCCGCAAGGCTGGAAACGTAACACTAATCTACTACAGAAGTCTTTGTCTGATCTAACGTTGTTTCCACTGATTTAATTGTTCTTGGATTAACAGTTTATTGCTAGTGCATGTAACACGCAGGTCTGATCAATTTATCAAACTACCAAGCTGGCCCCGCTAGTCGATCACAAGCTGACATTTAGAGGAAGCAACATGCAGTCACTGTCATGCACGTTAGCCTGGATTGAATATTATATGAATACATTGGTGTCATGCTAGTCAACCAGCGTATTTCTACCTAATTTCTCTCTCCAAATTCACTTCAGAAGAGTAACGTTAGTCACAGCACTTACTTGCTTTGGTGTGTGTAAAGCATTAAAGTTTAACAAAGACTAGTTCACATTAGAAAAGATCCTTTTTCATGTTTATCTTCTATGTAGATGCACTCACCTACAAAGTTACAGCAGTAGTTGAGAATGGTTTATCATTTCCAAATAGAGCTAATCATGTCATCTTTAAAAAATAAATTTTCTTTTTTCAAATTGCAGGGAAAAAAAAATTGCAATGTTATAATTGCATTAATATATATATAACTATTAATATATAATAATAGGCCTACAAGTACAGTTGAAATTACTTTTTTGCTGTTTTGATTGTTTCCAGTTTTCTAAAATGTGAGGATTTTTAAGCATTAATTACTTAATAATAATTATAAATAAAATTGCTCATAATATGCACATTTTCAGACTCTTTATTACATTTAGAGGTTGTACCAGAATAGGTTGTACTGTACATTGCTGCAGCTCCTCTTTTCACCCTGTGTGTTGAGCTCTCTGTTTTAGCTACAGAGTGAGGCATTTCACTTCTGTACCATCTTTGTTGGGAGTCAATGGGCAGAAAGTACTGCTAATTTGTCAGTTGCAAAGCATGAGGGAGTGCCACGCTAGCTGCTTGACGAGCATTATAACGGGTGTTACAAAGTAAAGGCTGGACTAGAATAGAGCTGTTTGGAGCAGTCTGTGAACAGTTTTTTCTTTTGGTGATTGGTAAGTCCCTTTGTGGGGAGACTTTTTTCACTTTTACAAAAAGATATATAACGCACTAATGGAAAGGGAAAAAGACAAAAATGATATGTACACTTTAAGTACGTTTTTACAGTGTGGTATCAATACTTTTACTTAGTAAAGGATCTGAATAACACTTCCACTGCTGACCAGGTGTGAAGTTGGTTGGGGATCATTTGTTTGTTTATTATCAAACTACCAAAGCGGGAAGTAGGCAGGAGAAGCATCTTGTCCCTCCCTGCAGCAGAATGGACGAGGACCGATTGAGGGGGCGCGGCTCCCAATAACGGTCTCGCGCAGAAAGGGACAGTTGTCTCGGCTATAAGCCCTACTTCCTTGACAGCCCCTGGGATTCCTTTGTCCTGCTGCAAACTATTCTGAAGGAAGGACATTTAATTGCCCGGCACACACTAATGAGTTTGCAAACTAATTAAAGGGGGTATATTACGCCCTGTGGAGGCCCACATCACTAAGAAAGCCAGGGACATCTTTAATGAGGAGCCTTGATAACCCTTCAAAGGAGGAATGTGTAGTGTCTGTAATGATGCCCAGGGTAAAGCCGAGCTCAGCCAGGGAAAAGACAGTGTGTGTGTTTGTGTGTGCGTGCGTGCGTGCGTGCGTGTGTGCGTGTGCGTATGCGTGTGTGTGTTGATGTGTCCCTCACCTCGGGTGTGTGGAGACTTGCAAGCAGATGCCAAGTGTTTTCAGTCCATCGCCCACAGCTACCTACCTACATGTCCTAATCAAAGAGATTCACTCTCCTTCCAATAGGTTCAAAGATACCAGCTCTGGCTCCTCTCTCAGTGGGTGGTACACATAGACTTCGAGGTTGTTTCATTCTCCTGTATTGTATTATTTACCTCAGAATAATGTGATTTTTATCAAGGAATCAGAGGAGCATTTTTATGAGCAACTCAAATGACCCATAATCACGCGTGAGAATGGAAATGCATGTACAAGATCGAGTGGAAGAATCTTGGCTGAGTAAGAAAGGCGGAGGCACTTGTTGGACAGATGGCCGGAATATGCCATCAGAATCGATTAAGGTCATGATTAGTCCTCATTTTTGGAATTCCTTAAATCACCCAGGGCGCTCTATGTTTTCAAACAAATTAAACTCTATGACTGTTGTTGAGATTCAGCCGCTGATCTCCGTCATAGCTGCCTGAGCTCCTGCTGTGGCTTCCATGCAGCCGGCAGCCCTTTTCCTCTGTAAAGCCCCCCCCCCCCCCCTTTCCAGTAAACAAGCACATATTTTTTATTTTTTGGTTTGGTCACAACATTTTCCTCCCAGACAGTGACGGCTGTTATTTTGCCCGTGGCTCCTGTCAAAACTAACATGGCTTAATTGACTGCAAGAGAATGAGCTCCTGGATTGGTCCTGTCAGGCTCCTCAGGAAGTGATGCTGCTCCATCTGTGAGGCGCAACTCCAGCGACAGCAGCAATCTGTTGCTTGGGAATGAGCCAAGGCTTTAAAAAAAAAAAAAAATTGTCAAAATTACAGAAAGTACCTCAGGCGCTATGTGTATTCTGATCAGCTGTCAGTGATGACACACTCAGATGAACACACACATGCAAAAAGGCAACTGAAAAAGTAGAGAGTAAGACAGACACCCACATATACACAATGTAATTTTTGCATCATGGTTAGCAATGTCACATTCAAGGGGGCCTGTGTCTCTCCCCGAAGGTACGGCAGGAAATCCGAATGGTCTTGTCTGGCTTGTTAGACATTTGATGTCAGGCGAGGTTGTCCTCAGGGTATATCCAAAAAGCAGCCTGTCATCTATTCCTGCACCACTGCCATTTGTCCAAACAATTGAGGCATATACTGTCATATTGAGTTTTTACCTGTAACTCAACTCAGCCAGGCCCAGTTCTGACCCCCCCCCCCCCCCCCCCCCCCCCCCCCCCCCCCCCCCCCCCCCCCCCCCCCCCCCCCCCCCCCCCCAGCCTTTCACCTCTTTTTCTGCCCTCACCTCTCATTTCTCACAGTCTATCTTTTCACTTGGCGATACTGTATTTCCTTGGCTAAAGTGTGCGACGCAGCAGCGCCTTCTGGGGCGATTAAATATTTAGACGTCTGTCTATGTAGATGGTGGCCTCGGAGACGCGGAGGAATAATCTGCGAGACAGCTGCTGTAGCACATCTGGGTGTCACTGATAGCAAGAGGAAGGTGTGTGGCTGGTGTTGCTGTGAGGGGAGACTTAAGAGACACAGCTGTCAGTCAGCCGGGTGGCACAAGCGCCAAGGCTTCATAGCGTCCGCATGGTGGGCCGGCTCACACAGACTGACGCCTGACAGACTGAGGCTGTCATTGACGTCTGAACTGAATGCACTTTTTTTGGTGAAGACCAGGCTTGCAAAATACTTAAAAAAAAATATATCCGTTCAGCCTGCCTACACCCCGATCTAATCCAGTTAATCTCATGTTAGCACTGTGCTGCAAAGAAATAAAAGGCAGCAGTTAATGACTTTCCTCGTTCAGTGATACTCTGACATCCTGCAGGAGACGTTTTGGGGTTTTTAAATAGTACTGTTCCTTGTTTAGGTTTGCTGGTAACGGGGGGTGGCTGTAGGTGCAATGTGTCAGAACATTGGAAGAAGATTGAGTGTGAAAAGCCGCCCACCTCTTCCCCCTGCGCTCTCTTCATCCGCCAGCAGTCTGAACTCGGAGGCTGCACACCGGCGCTGCGAGGCCGGCTGGCCTGAAAATCACTTCGTGTTCCTCTCCCAGGCACATGCGATATGGATGCGTCTCGGCTCGGCTCAGGCCCTCCCGACACCGTGATTAATGGCACTCGCTTCTCTCCCCATCTCATTCTGTTACTGTCAGAGTTAAGTGGGCCGAAGACAATAATAAACAGTCAGTCTTCTGTGAACCCCCTAACACGATCATTCCACCCCACCTGATTCCCCCTTTCCGATGAGAAAAAGAGGAAGAGAGATTGTGTGTGTGTGTGTGTGTGTGTGTGTGTGTGTGTGTGTGTGTGTGTGTGTGTGTGTGTGTGTGTGTGTGTGTGTGTGTGTGTGTGTGTGTGTGTGTGTGTGTACGTGTGTGTGTGTGTGTGTGTACGTGTGTGTGTGTGTGTGTGTACGTGTGTGTGCGTGTGTGTGTTTGCCTGTGCGCGCAAGGCAGAGTTAAAGACCCATAAATGGGGCTCAGTAATGAAACTGGAGGCTGGGAGATATGTCAGTGAATCAGATTGTCTCATAAGCATGTGATGTTTACAGAATGCAAAGGGGCACCAATTGGTTTAATTCTCAAAGGACAGCTGTAGTAGGAGGGCAGGGCTTAGCTTTTTCACTACACATTAATTATTACGTACATGTAATACCTGGATATCCTTATGTGAGCTTTCCCCTCCATCTCCATACAGGATGCGGCAATTAGCATAGCCATGAAACGTACACATACTGGCATGTAATATATTTGCATGGTGATGCTGTTTATGTGCAGTTTGGTTTAAAAAGGCTCCTCTGCATTCCCAACAATGCAACACTGACCTCAATGAATAAAGATGTGACCGTCCCTGTGGTCATTAAACAATGCATGGAAGTCTCTTACAGATGTGAGTCCTGTATGGAAGTTAATAGAATACTATGAAACATTTATTTTATATTTTATTATTATTTGTCCTGTGCTTTACAGGGAGTCCTGCATATGCATCTTCCTATATGTCTTTTCTGATGCACGGACAAAAGAAAAAGCAATTGCACACAAAGTAGTTTCCAAACCATGATGTATTGGTTACAACATTACATAATCATTAGGTGATACTCATCAGTAATGTCCACGCACAGTATACACCACCTGATTTAACCCAGGTCAACACCTCTCATCAATCACGTTAACATATACCATTCAATTATTTACAACTCGACACTCGCTAGATATCAGTAACCTACATGGCAGTCTAGAGGATGCATTCAAAAGTTGCAAAATAATCTGAAAAATAATCTGAAAAATAAACATATATATATATATATATATATATATATATATATATATACATATATATATATATATATATATATATATATATATATTATGATTATAATAAATAGAGTAAAACCCAAATATTTGGACAAATTATGCAATAAAGTGGTAAACATCTTTACTCATTTTCTCAATATTGACTAAGCTCCAAAGTTGAAGATGGAAGGAAAAACAACATTCCAAGTTATAAACTCAATCATTTAACACTCAGCTAATCAGCTTTGATGGTACAAAAAAATGGCTCACATGGCATAACCTGCAAGTAAGAAGAACACACATCATTCAAACTTTGGTCCGTAACGGTATAACATCAAAGACGAGATGATTAACAGGACAGGAAAGCAGAAAAAAACACATACTGCAACATAAAATCAGATTTATTTTTTATTCCCACTGGATGATTTTATTACTTCAGTCCTCTACAATTGATTCATACAAAACAGGAAACAAAGGAAATGCCTTAGTTATATAGATCTAGATGATGGCTCTCAGTAGACATTTTTTCAGTTTCAAAGCATCAGAAGCCAAAACAGTTGGGAACCACTGACTTAAAGGAAGAAAGTGATTAAGAAAATACCTCTTTTAGGGCCTTCAGAATCAACTCTAGAATTCTGACTGACTGAGAGAAAAGGAAGAGATTGACATAGCTGCAGCCATAAAAAAGCAAAACCAAGACACTTTGGATTTTAGACCTGCCGTTTTAGTCACTAGTGACTTGTCTCTTCCTGCAACTGCAGCCTCCTCCTCCCTCCCCGGACCTGTCACTTCACTCTGCCATATCCTCTGCAGTCACACACTCCCTCCTTCTCTTTTTGTCTCTGCAAGACATCGACCAAACCCGCCACACAAGTACTCAAACGGCAGCAGCATCGCTCAATCCTCCCAGGGTTTTCATACACAAGAAGGAATAAAGGGCCAGAGTTTGAGTTCCAGTCACCGACCTTGGTTTCAGGGCCTCAAAAGCCTCCACCGAGGCCATGAAAACCCTTCGCCACCATTACATCCTCTTCTTCTTCTCCTTCTCCTTCTCCTTCTTCTCCTCTATTATTACTGGGGATGACCTGCCTCGCAGCACAGGGCTCAGTGACCGAGAAATCCTCCGGCTCTCACCGTCTCCATCGTCCTCGCTGAGGGTGGATAGTCTTTGTGTCTACCGGAATGTCCTCGGAGAAATGAAGTGCCATGATCTCATCACGCCGAGCCCATTGTTTTCACCCTCGTGCACACTGTGTAATAGCCATGGAGATAAGGGGATGATTCAGGCCTTTCACGGAAGGAAATGTGAAAAGCCTGCCTGTGAAAAAGTGAAATTACTGTTTTGATGGCTTTTGATGGCGGGGGGCATAATTGCTGGATGGAAGGAAGGATGGAGGGGGAAATACACATAGGAGATTAGTATTTCTAATATTGGAGATGGTTGGTAGGAGGCCTGCGCAAGGTTAAGCACGCAGTGGGAAGTTCTAATGAAGCTGCCACGTACTGTATGTAGAATAGCACATTGACAAAAATAGCTCATTGTTCTTCCTTCCACAGCAACCTTTGCCCTTTTTGGATTGAAACTACATTGTTGATGGAAGCACTGATTATGATACTGTATGGTGCTCATTGCCATAGTAACGGTGATTATTTCCACATTGTTTGTGCATGAAATGGTTTCAGGAGCCTTCAGAAAATGAGAAACAAGCTTAAGTATTTTTTGCAATTGGCATAAGGCTCATCAACGCGTGCATACAACACGGGTTGAAGGATTACAGCTTGTAGTAATGACAGGGGCAAAGCGTAAATAGTATAAATACTCCATGGGATTATAATTAGCCGTACTCTGCGCATTTAGACACACTCAAGTGGAACTAAAACCCTTATTGACTTCTGGAGACAATTTCATATTAATTGGATGCCTCTTCTTTCTCACTGACTACTTTCTTTGGTTTGTTTGCAAGCTGCTGACAAACGCGCCACGCTGGAATAACCGAGTGCATAGCGGATTAGCATTAGCCAGAGAAACTCCACCTTCATCGGCGTCACCTGGGCCGACAACGAAGGGGACGACGGGAATCCAAAGGCTGTCAGGGTAGCTTTGAAGTAATCTGTGAAGAGAGACCAAAGTGCAAAATGCGATCAATATGAGAGGTAGGCTGATAAGATATGGCACATGCTGGTAGGGCCTTATCCTCTGGGCGGAGAGACAGGGTTTTTCTGGTGATGCTGAGGCCGGGACACGAGAGGAATTAATGTGACTCTTGTCCACCACTGCCGGCCCCTCAAACACACACACATAAACACACATTCTGTTTCATCTTCAAGCTCAGAATTCAGCATACGTCCTAGTCCCTCTTTGTCTCCCACTCTCCCTCCCTCGTTCTATCTGCACGCCGGCCACAGATTTCTCCCTTATTTTCCATGCAGAAGTGGGGGAAAGTTGTAAAGCTAATTAAGGAGCGGGGATGCGGCAGCTCAACAGATGTGCATTGAGATGGGTGCTATTGAGTAGCGGGGATAATGGTGTGTGGACCTGGTGGGCAGCGGGGTTGTGTTGGAGGGAGCTCCTACCTGGGCGTGCATGTTAATCAGCGCGCCTGTCTGTTGAGAGCCGGGGAATTAAGGGGGAAGGGAAGCGTGTCGCCAGCCTCCAGTGAAGAAACAAGGCTGGCAAGCTGATTAAGAGCACAAATTTGCCAGTTTGGTCAGACAGGGAGATATGTGTACGAAAGAGGAAAAGGGCAAGAAAGGTGTGTATTGATTAACACTGCTGCTGCTGGTGGTGGAATTTAGGGGGGAAAACAACGTTGAAATCTACCTACCATTGTAAAACTAAACATTACTCAAAGTTATTGCAATAATTTGAAGGGACAAATCTCACAAAATGCCAATCGCATATCTGCAAGGTAGCTGTGAAAGTTGTTAAATAATGTTAACTTCTCACCCCTTTGCTGAGATTTCTGCCTGTGAAAACTCACTTTGCCTGCACTGTGGACCCAACAACTTGCGGCCTGATGAATTTCATGACATTCACAGTCTCCTTCACGTCCACACGCATTTTCAGCTGCTCAATAATGGAGGACAGCTCCAGTATGAGCGAGCAGCATCCCAGTGATGAAAGCGTTTGGCTTGTTTTCCTGCCTCCATGCTGTATTTTACATCAAAAGCTGAAATGTCCTGCTAGTCACTGACTGATAACCACTGACATAACCCAAAGATTACTTTTACTCAAAATGACTGACTGGGCCTTTAAATAGCCCTTGCAAGTCATTGATCTGCTCTAACTTACAATGCATGGCAATGTGCAACATTGAGAACAAAACTAATCTTCATATTAATGTATATCATATTCATATACAGAGTTTAAAAGTATGCACACATGTCATAGGAAAGCTAAGGTATCATACTCACAGTTACAATACAAAAAATTCACAAATTTTGTCAATGTGTTTTTGATTCCACAAAACATTTCAATGTCCTGTAATCATCTTTTATTTAGAAAATGAAACCAGTTTTTAAACCAGTCCTTTTATAATAGAAAAACATTTTTAGAAAAGCAAGACTGTCACAATGTCAAAGGTTAGTGCATTCTTTCAGTTCTATGGTGTACACAACAAGGACAAATGCAATTTATTAAAAAAAAATAAAAAACACCAACCAATTACAAGTACAAAGACAGTAATGTGCAAGTTTTGTTGAGTAAAGTGCATCAGTGTCATTATGATGATGTTTAAAATCTATAAAAAGCAGATTATAATGCCTTACAGTCGTTTTACCTTGCTAATTAATGTAAGCGTTGAAACAATTAGTTGACAGGCAGAACCTGGTATGACTTCACTACTCATTTCAGTCACATTAGATGTCATTAACTTTTTGCTTCTTCTCTCTGATTTCTATTCTTGTAAAAGGATTTTTTGATTTCTGACTGTTGGTCAGATAAAACAGTGGATGAAGATGGAATACATAATAAATAAAATAATGAGTCCCTACATAATTTCAGCAAATTATCACACAAGGTTTTCAGGGCAACGTTAGGCAATAAACACACATTGAATCATCTGTGTCCAAACTGCAAAAACGTGTCAAAATATTGTTTTCTTATTTCCAAATTAATACAAATAAATAGCTTATTAAGCAGACAAACGGCAACAACTAAGTTGCACGGATCAAACTAACCAACAGGGAGCGAAATTGGAAGGTTTAGAAATTAGCTGGGGTTATTTAGTTACTTCCTGTCTTTTTTATTTATTTAGTGTTATCCTTTTCTAAACCACTTTACTGTGACGGGAACACTACAACTTTTGAATAGCAGTTTGAAGCAAAACTCCTGTCTGCTATTGTAATTAAATAAATAAAAAAGAAAAAGAATAGAGATTTGCTTTAGTGACACCTTGTAAACAACACAGAAGTTTTTCACACATGGGTAAATAGTAATTCCCTCCTTCAGATAGATGCACAGTTTTATGCTTTCTTCACCCAGATATCTTTTCACCTTTTTTAATTAGAATTATCTCCCCTTTCACCAACACAGCCTGAGCTCATTTCTCCGTAATTGTTGTTATTTAAACAGGGAAGGTTTGCCGGTATTTATCGACATTTACTTTCCCAGATCTCAGTGTCTGTCGTCGATAATGAGCGTGGGGAATTATTTTGAACACTCAGTCATTATCTGTGTGTTCAAGTAGTCTTCCTTTTTAATATGCTAATGCAGCTGATATAATCAGCTGGTAATAGTGAACCACTTCAAGTATAACACATTTTGTGGCACTCTCTCCCGAATGAGGAAATGACAGCCAGACAGCGGCACAGAGCTGCGGTTGGATGTACCGACGATCTGTTTAGGTGCCCGGGAGACGTTGTGGACGGAGCGCCCGCCACTTGATCCTGCGTGGCACAAATTCAGATCACACCGACTCCTATGGATATGTGCAGGCTGCCGTGAAAGCCGTGTCTCTGCCAGTGATGCCACCGCCACATCTCTTTCTCATCTAGCGTTTTATTCTTAAAAATCCACCTTTGATTACCGCTGATACTCCCACACAGTTGGTTTATACCTGCGTCCTATTCATGTCACATCTTAAATTAATTTTTTTTTTTTTATTGTGCGTTAACCAGAGGGATGAAAGAAGTGTTCTCCCCACGTCCTCCAGGGAAGCTGGTGCTTTTCTGCGGAAGAGGATGGGATCCTGACTTTGTTTTTCTCCTTCGGCTTATTTCCCTGAAGAGAAGAGCAGAGTGAAGGGAGCTATGAGTGATCGACTCTGCCTTTATTCTCCAGGTTTTCGGGGGATTTGAAGTTATTGAAAGTCTAGGGATGGGCGACAGCTCGGGGATGTCTGTGTGATGCCTTTCAGGCATACGCCGGCCGCGTCACTGTTGTCACTGTGTCTGCGTACATGCACGTGTCCGGCCTCGCAGGTCTGTGAGACAGAGGGCACCGGCTCCATGTTCTCAAATACATGTTATTCTTGCGGCCAATCATTTCTGCTCACACATGACATCTCTCCCAGATTGATTTCATTCAGCTGCAGAGGGCGGCAAGATCAAACAAACGTTGTCTGAAATAGCGCTGGCGGTGCAGGGAGGAGTGGGGGTGCAGGCGGTGGGGGGTGGCTTGCTTGAAAGATGAAGTTAGGGATGGAGACGGAGAGAAAGAGAATCAGTCATCCAGTCAGCACCGTGCCATGTGGTGACATGGTTTTGTGGTGGAAGGTGTTACTCCATAAACCAACGAGCATTTTCACAACGAGGTGGCTTTTCTTTTTCTTTTTTTTGTAGAGGTGGCGACGGGGCACTATTCCTTCACGATGCCTCTGAGTACCCATGCAAGGAATAATGGATGCGTAATATGGAACGACAGCTTGCAGAGCACTATCATTAATGTTGTAATTCACTTTTAGTGTTTCTACTATTGCGCTGCAACAGGAGGCACAGATGTCACCTGAATCTGCTCCTTCTAGCAGCCAGAGCACACCCGGTTTTCACCAGCTGTCTTGGAACGCACACTGCCAGCCCCCCCCC
>NC_048421.1:18509462-18544735 GCF_013103735.1 Etheostoma cragini
CCCACCCCCATTGTGTGTGTGAGTCTGTGTGTGGTACATGGAGTCAAGTCTTGCAAGCCTTTTGAATACAAGTTAGGTTTTTTGGACATGCGATTCTTCCGTTAGATGGCATTTTGTGTTTCATTTTGGTCCTAAACTCATTATTTTGTTGGTTTTACAAAGCAAAAAAAGACTTTTCCCTTTTCTTTTTGCCGCTTTTTGTTTCCAGCAGCATGTTTTAAACACAAGCTTTAAACTTTTACATATTGGAAAACAAAAGTTCTGTTAATTGTTTAATTATGTACATTCTGCAACACTTACAAACTAATATCACTCCTTTTATTGGCAAACAACCTAAGCCAAACAGAGACTACCAGAACACTGCACTACCAGCTGTACTTCTAAAATAGAATCATATTAGGGGTTTATTTTAAAGGAATTAATCATTTGTGTGGAATAAAATCACTAAAATAAAGCATATATAGCAATACTGGGGTTAATTTAAAAGGTATTTAAGGTGATATTTTGACTCATTCTTTCAAAGTGCAGTGCTTTCTTTTATGCAGCAAAATGCAAAACAATAAGTAAATAATATATGTATTTCATAGATACCAAGGCTTTCATTGAAACATGTGTGATTAGCATATTGTTTGTTTCATGCTGCACCGTAGGCCTATTTGTGTTGTACAGGGACCTATATGGAAATGAGCGCTTTGAAAAAAAATGAACAGAAATGTATCCTATTTCTTTAAAAAGGGGCACAAATTTGCTGTGAAGATCATGCTGGCAAAACCACAGAGGGAAATGTCAGAAAAGGGGGGGGGGAGGTTCAAAGAGAAAATAGCTGACTGACTCTGTAAGTGAAGCTAAGCTCAAAATGAAAAATGTTCATTATATGCCCGTCAAGGTGAAAGGAAGCCATCTCCTCGCCGCTGCAGTTAAAATGTCGACCTCTCCTTCTGTAAAGGGCGAAACGAGGAGA
Organism: Etheostoma cragini; assembly: GCF_013103735.1. Lineage (NCBI taxonomy): Eukaryota > Metazoa > Chordata > Actinopteri > Perciformes > Percidae > Etheostoma > Etheostoma cragini. The sequence goes on from NC_048421.1 coordinate 18,510,424, forward strand.
AATGTAAAAAGAGGAGAAAAGTGTATTTGTGTGTGTGTGTGTGTGTGTGTGTGTGTTTTGCACGTGTGTGAGTGACTAATCTGAGTTGCAGTTTAGACAAGGGCAGCAATGTTAATGGTGCAACTCAGTAAAATGACCCCTACATCCGTTTCTTAATACATTTTACAGTGCTTCAGAAGTCCTCATATTTTCCCCTAGTCAGCAGTGTTTGTGTATCATTGTTGTGTGTCTGGGCATGACCTCGACAACAAGCGTCCCCGGCCTCTTGGACCTCTGCTTGTCTCTTTGTGTGTACTTGCTCATGTTAAGGCTGTTAAATCGCACTCAGGAAGCATTTTGTTCAGCAGCGAAGCAGAGTGTTATGGTCGACCTCCGTGGATCGCAGATGCTGTCCCCAGTGCCTCATTACTGACAATTTATATAATCTAATGTTACTTGAATCACTCGCTGTGCTGGCAAATGTGTTTATTTTTCAACAAGAGCTCTCATTCAGCGTTAGCACTACGGCCGCCATGATGCTACAAAATCCCTGGAAAAATAAGCCAAACAGCTGGTGGGAGCTCAGCGGCTGACCACGTCTTTTGACAAAGAACTTCAGGAACAACCATGGCCTGACTGCAAATGAGGTGAAGCCTCACAGTTTTGATTTGTTGGATTCTGTGCCTGTGCCAAAGCCCATTACAATTTTCATAAGGATTCAATGCCAGCGTGGCAACGCTTAACTATCTGTTATGGATTATGAGGTAACCTTCCACCTCACTATCTTATTTCTGAAGCAGTGTTGGATGTGGAAGTTATTCACATTTTTTACGAACGTGAGCAGCGGCATTAAAGTGCTCAAACGCTTTTTTAAGCCAAGGACCCCTTGAATGAAAGAGATGGAGCATATAAACCCTTCCCGGTCTGCCGGCGATTTGATTTGGTCCTGCAGCTCAGGGTTGAAACCTGTACATGTATCTATCCTGCTTCCTTTAAAAATTTGTAGGAACAAATCACATACTGGCTTATCCCCCTGGCGCGCTACTGGCAGGTTTAACACATTACCTGACAAAAATGACAATAGAGAAGCAACCAAGCAGCTTCTTGTTTACATTCAACATGGTGGCCACCAAAGCGCATCAACCCATTGATGGTGCTGTCGCTACTACGTCACCCGTATCGCTTGTCTGATTGGTTGAAGGACTATCCAATTGCATATGGAGTTATTTGAAATATGCCCGTTGATCACGCCTCTTTTGCTGTAGAAATTACAGAGCGGACTCCCCAGACTAATGTTCATTCTTATGACATGGTCCCATAACATGGTGTTCTTCGGATGCTTTTATGGAGACCTTAGTGGTCCCCTAATACCATATCTGAAGTCTCTTTCCCAAAATTTAGTCTTGGTGCAGAATCACAGCCACTAGAGCCAATCCCACAATGAGCTTTCCTTAAGACGTGCCATTTCTGTAGTCTGTAGCTATTGAGGGTGGTAGGCCTTGACCAACTGCCATTTTGCTCATTTGAAAGCCACAGTGTCTCTCTCTCATGGGTGGGCAAAATTCTCTGTTCGGGCAGAGCAGAAAAAGGGGTGGTAACCTTGCTCCTTATGACCTCATGAGGGGCAAGATTCCATCTGAGTTTTTATTTTCTCAACGCCAGAGCAGGATACCCAGGGCTTGGTTTACACCCATTGCCATTTCTAGCCACTGGGGGACCAAAGGCAGGCTGGGGAACACACATTAATGTTAAAAAAACTACTCATGAAGTGGAATTTTCACACCATGGGACTTTTTAAAAGATTGAGCTTGGTCTGGTGATAGTCAGACTAGAAGGTACCCCCTACTACATAAAATGAAGTAATACAAACTGGGCCTACAATAAAGCCTAAAGCCTTTATAGATACCTTTATTGCATAGAATACTAAGCTATTAAAACCTAACCTAATAATTGTTGGCATGATTGTCTTAATGTGGCTGTTAAAATTCAAGTCCGAGTCCATGACCACACCAAGATTTCTGGCTTTGTCTGTTGTTTTTAACATTGTCGTTTGAAGCACTCATTTTTAATCGTTCCTCTTTTGCTCCAAAAACAACCACCTCAGTTTTTTCTTCATTTAATATAAGAAAGTTCTGGCACATCCAGTAGTTAATTTGTTGAAAGCACTTAGTCAGTTTTTTTTATTGGACTGTAGTCCTCTGGCGATAAGGATATGTACATTTGTCTGTCAGCCGCATAACTAAGGTAACTTATTTTAGTTCTTTGCCTCTTCGGCCCTTTGTTGCGTTCATTTGCAGCTTTATTCAAACAGTGAACAAACTTTCATGACAAAGAGAGCCCCCGCTGTACACACGCGGATGTCTATACAAGACTGACCAGTGAAAATCAGAATAACTGTATTTTTATATACTTCTTGTCCTCACACATTTCTCTGAGACCTTCAAAACAACTCATTTGTGAGACACTAATAGTTTCATATTCCAATCTTTTCCTGCAAACTAGTGTCCCCTTCACGCTGACCCTGCCACGAAAGCTCCCTGAGAATAGTTAGATACATAGGAACACCTGTATGTGTAAATACCAACCTGTCACTCGCAGTATGATTGGTGGTGTTTTAAGCCCCCAACGTTGACTTCCAGGCAGCTCTGCCAACGTTGACTTTAAGGCACCTAACCATAACCTTAACCCTAACCATTGCCTAATCCTAGAAGGCAATGTTGGGGGCTCAAACACCAAACACCTCGCAGTGTCAGTCAAAATAATCACAAATAGATATTTTCCTCGTATCATGCAGCCATATCTAAGAGGCCATCACTCGTTTAGGGATTTCATATTCGGAAAATTGAACTTCTTTCTAACTAGGGTCGGGTATCACCATGATTTCCTGATTTGATTCCGATTCACAGGGTCCCTATTACATTTTCGATAACAATTAGTTCAATTTCAATTTTGCTTGGATAAAAAAAAAAAAAGATTCTCAGAGATCTTATTCTGTAAATTGTACAAGCACAAAGCAACCTTAATTTTGTTCACAGTGCACCAGGTTAATGTTCACATTAAGAAATGACCCCCGAAATCTCACATGACAAACATTTATGGTAAAAGGTATAAATTGATTTCAGGATAATATTAATTAGTATCAGGTCACTCACACAGATTTTAATTGGAGAATTGATTACTTTAGCCCAGCTCTGTTTCTAACATGTATATGTAGAGGGGAAATATATATAAAACTGAAATAGTCATTTCTTGCCTGTTTAAAGAACCATATTGAGTAACGTATCACAATCCAACACACTGTCCGCTCTTTTTCTTACAGAAAGTGATTTGCTTAGTGTGGCGTTGACGTTGGACTTCACTCTCAGCATCAGCAACAAGTGATTTCTCAACACCTCCAATCTCTCAAAGGTAGGATAACTCACTTTCACAAGACACACATGGCAGATGGATAACTGGGAGGGCACAGACCTCCACCAAGGCATGCTCCTATGCCACAATGTTAATGTAGTGTGAATTTGCCCAGTCGGAAAATCTTTCAAATTATTCCGACACTACATGAATGCAGCACAAACACCATAGCTCGCATTGGTAATGAGACGGTGTATCCTCCCCGCACTTCAGATCCACTCCAAAATTCTTCCAGTTTCTTCCTTGGACCATCCTCCACCCTTCCAAGTGTTTTTTCTAATCCTGCCTACAGACAAACAGAGACAAAAACATGATCTTCTTGGCAGACGTCATGATGTACTGTACATTTTCATGTTGTAGCACTGAGCATAAGGGAAAGAAAGAGAAAGAGTATTCTCACACTCGGTTAAAGCTTCCAAAATTGTATCAGACAGAAGAAAGGCAAATGTTTGATCCTACTGGGACAGGTCGTAGGCAGCTTATTAAACAAAGATGTACCATACAAATGAAATGCTTACAACACAACCCCCTACAAAAAATCTAAATTGTTGCAAAAGAATTATGGAAAAAAACATTAGTACATACCTAATACAGTACCTAGGTTTCTAAGAGGCTACGTAGATCACATGATGACACCACTTCTTATTTAATGGACCACACTGACTAGGAATAATAAGTGAAGAAAAATTCTTTAGCAAAACAGTTTGCCCTCTCAGAATTTAGGATATTATGGATTGGTGCACAAATTGAAAAAAAAAAAAAGTATAAAAAGCAAAGAAACTCATTTGCTAGAGATGCAACAACCTAAAAGTAAAATATAGAGTGATATTTTTGAGTACGGCGCGCCAGTACTGTCTCATTATTTATCTCATCTTCTAATTAAAACAGTCTCAGCAGGTCTCTAAATGCCATATTGACTTAAGTTTCAAACCAGAAATACAATTTTTCTTCTTTTGCCATTTTGTGTAATGAGCCACTGTTGCTGCGTCCCTCTGCACAGCGTTGAAAATGCTTTCTTCTTGTCAGCTCGTGCTTTTCATGCAGACGGTTAAAAGACATCAGAACAGACTCATTGGAATGATAATCTGGTATGCGTCTGCACTTATAGAGAATATCTCGAAGCATGTCAGACTTGCATCAAAGCTGTTGTTGTAATTTTCTTTTCAAGGGCAACTTGAAAGAGGAGTCGGGAAGATAGTGGCATTAGTTTCTTGTTTTCTCCTACATGGCAGCCAGTTTGAAAGTAACCCAGCGCTTTTTGATGGGAGTGTAGGATGATTCAGCAGGAACCCAACAGCCCATGTGACTGATTCACATTTAAACATAAACAGAAATATGGCGACTCCAGGGAGCTCTGCAGAGGAATGGAAAGTAGCCCCAAAGTTCACCGCAGCAAATCAAACGTCTTTTTATTTAACTCTTCCTTTCTGCTTTCCCTGCCTCTATGGCTCCCTGTAGCATTGTGCACGCATAACAGTGCCTACTGATTGGGCTTATTTGAAGCACGTAGCTTGACAAAAAAAAAGAAAATGGAGAAGAGGAGATTTTCCTGTGTCACAACAGGATTGAATGTGGTTCTCCAGAAGAGGAGGGCCTGAGAGGATTATATGGCTCAGTGGGTGCTGTATTGTGTGGGGAGTGGATACAGCAGGTACCCACCGAATCCTAGCCAAGAGACAGACACAGTGTTGCTAGGGATAATGTTGCCTCCCAGCAATTAAACTCTGGAGGTTTTGGAGTGGTTTAGGAGGAAGCTTGTTAAATTATCCCATCGCTTCTTTTGCCGTTTCTCTCTCTGTCGCTCTGCCTCTCTGTTAACAGCATTTCTTCTCTTTTTACAGTTTCACTTCATGTGGAACTATAAGGGGAGCCATTTGCCTTGAATGCTTTGCTACCTAATTGAATCCTCCCCTGTTGGTTCATCTTTTTCAATACACACATAAAGAATGCACACAAATTGAGACATGAGGGGAAACTGCACCTACACCTCACTCTGTTAAAATAAAGTGACACTAAGAATTCCAAAAGCTGCCGGTTGATGGCAGCTTTGAATTAGAAACATGTACGCTTTAAAAAACAAAACAAGACTTTTAATCTCTGAAATAGTCATAATAATCTAATACTTTATATTAGGAATTTGTTTATAAGAGGGATACTCACTTTTTAACGCCACTTTTCACTATTTAGTTTATTTGCACTGTTTGCAAAATGACTTCTGACTTAGACTTATGTAGGATCCTTATAACTGTGACATACATTTAGTTGGCAGTACAGTACACCTCCTGCATGCATCATTAAACAGTTTCATATGTTATATTTGTCAGTAGTTAAATTAGTCTATGTGTATATGAATTCAAAGGTTCTGTAAGAACAAAATTGTATCTGTTTATTGTATTTTCATTAACCAAGATTTCCAGAAAGCAGTTTTTTCCATCTGTATCATTCCCCACCGTTTCCCCTGCTTCATTATTCACATTGCTGTAAATGTCAGATTTTCACATTGCGCACAGCTGTCTTTCTTGTCTTTTCACTATTCTTTGGGAGTTTGACATCCTAGTTACTTTTAGTTGACACATCAGTAATTTATGTACAATAATCCAATAATATACAGTAACATTGAAAAAAGCCACCCCCCTTGCATAATGACTTATTTTTCTGTTATTATATTACAGTAAAAGCACATTCTGTTTGTAATACTTCTGTACTTTTACTTAATTAAAATTTTAAGAATTTTTTGTATTCTTTGCACTGCTACTTTCAGTGAAAGTTATACTGTAATCTTTTTTTCATTAAATCATAGAGAATTGATTTTTTATGCTTTACAGCAATAACATTTACTGTATTTACATTTTGACCTCACCTTTCTATAGTTTTTTTTATCGTATCTATCTTTTATCTTTTGTCATGGATTCAAATAGCCTACTTTTGCATGCCTACAGCACAAGTTTATTGATTGCACTTCAGTTGCAATTCTGTTTTTTTGCTGACAAAATAGCTACTCAAGGATTTTTTTTCTGCCCCACAGAGTTCTGGGATGTGTAGTATTAACTGCACTTGCAGTTACCTCTAGTAACCAGGGGTGTTGTCAAATCAGCCAGGACTGAAAACTTAAGGATAATAACTTTTCGTGACCAACCTAAATTATTCTTCCATCTGTACCAGTACCAGGTACCAAACAGAGAACTTAACACCGGTTCCCTGAAACTTGTGCTGGATTCACTTCATTTTACCTTTTGAGTTCAACCTCCATAAAACTCCTGTCTTGCTTTTCTTTTTCTATAAGGGAGAGGTGGTGCTCACTAACTTTGACCAGTGTCCTCGTCCTCGGGCAAACAAACAGCCCATTTCAAAGGTGAACGTCCATGCCATTCCTGTTGGAAAAAAACATTCCCTCATTTATTTCCAAATGTGACACTGTTCTTCCTAATACCCTTGGGACTTCTGTGTCCGTAGTTCCAGGTCGGTTCCCAACAGCACAGCAATGCTGCGTTAACCTCTTTTCCACACCCCTACACACACACACACACACACTCACACACACACACACACACACACACACACACACACACACACACACACGCGCGCACACACACCCACAAAGAATCATACACACCCCAAGGTAACTGTGGGTAGTAGAGCCCCAAAGCTTCGTCGTCCAGGACAAATTGGTAGCAAGCGGCTCATTTACTCGGAGCCGTCATGAATGGACTGTGCCGTGACTGTGTAAACAAGTGCAAAGACTCCCAAGGGCATTCCTGCATAAATAATGACTCCAAGAGATGTTTGCCATTTGTACCACTCACCGGTTGCAGACATGGGTCAGCTAGTCTCCTCTGTGGGGAGTCTTCAGTAAACAACAGCCGCTGTGTCCATTAACAACTGTGTGGAAAGTTAACCTGGTCACAGGTGCAAGGGCAAGTCTCCCAGGCTCGGTGATAGTGGGAATTGGTTTGGCTTCTTCCTCTGCTTGTTTGGAAGCTTTTGGTTTTTCGGAGACTAACTTGCGGCCTCTATGCTTTGGTCTGAACCATAGTAGAAGTGAAAGCTCACGTGTTTACTTTATTGTGTTATTGTGTTTTGTAATTGGTCGGACTACCCAGCGTAAATCAAGCCAGGTTACTTTGACATGATGACATTTGAGTGATTTTTGTTTTGTCATCCTGCCCAGGTAGAGATGTTGGCGACAGGTGAGGAGTCAAAACGCATCACAACACCTGTCATTTTAGCCGAGCTTTGGCTTGCCGGCAGTCTACTCTAAAAACACAGAGTTGAGTATGAGTGCAATTTGTTTTTTTCTCTTTTGCTTAGTCTTTGCATGCATAGCGGAATAAAAGGGAGCTTACATATCGTACAAATCGTTTCCTGGAAGGTATAGAAAACAGCCGTATTTGTTCTTGACTCCCAGAATGAACCAGACTGAAAAATTCAGCACTGAAAGTTTTGTAAATTGCTCCACAGACTCTTTGTATGAATGCACCTGAGGTTGACTTTAGAGGAGCGATTAATTTGGCTGGATGCAGAGCTTGTTGCTTTGGTCTTACTTTGATAAGGCTATTTCTGTTTCTATGACCGTTGAGAGGACGTGCCTTTAGAGACGTAAAAAATAAAAATTAAAAAATTGTTTTAAAGGTCAAAGTATTTTTTTTCTACAAAGAAGTAAGATGTTTAAGTCAGGTATCTTACTTGGTTATCACATCTGATCACACCTAATTATACTATGACCAAATACTAGTAATTGGCATGTTACAAGGCTAAGCTAAACTAAACTGTTACAACAAAGAAACATAGCTACTAAAAGCTAACATAGCGCGTACACATAATGGTATTGTCTCCTTTACTTGCTTTACAACGTGAGTGAGTTGTGCTGTGTTAAACTGACTCACCCAGGCACTGTTTCAGTTTGCCGGAACCGGGCCTGCTTGCTTTGGTGACCTTGCCGTCTTGAGGGACCTCTGCTTAGGGTAGGCTTTCCAGCGTCCTTCACTGGAGTCAACACTTCGCAAGCTTTTTTTTTAAGAATCATTCTTCAATGATGATTGTCTCTGGCGTGTGTGGCCTGTGGTGTCCTTCTGCTTAAAATTTAAAAGCATAAATCTGCTCTGTGTTTATGAGGACTATGGTTAACTGCTTCTCAGATCTTTGCAGGGTAAATCCAGACAGCTAGCCAGACCATCTGTCCAATCTGAGGTTTACGAGACTAGGCCGAGTTAAATTAGCATCACACAAACACGCCCCCTCATGTGTCACGTGTCAGTACTCACCCTACTGGCACTGACTACATTCACTGAAGTTAGGACCTGTTCAACGAAACAGGTTACTTTTTTTTCTGCTTCTGTTTGATTTAATATTTTCCGTGCGTGGGCACGTCATATATAGTTGAGATCATCAACTCTGAACCTGACTGACCGTCATCCCGTACAGCCACAAAACCGTGGCTACAAACTGCCACTGAACTGCACTCTTCCTCTTCCTCTTCACTTTGTTCAAGAAGCAGTGGTGCACTGACCTTATATAATCTCCAGCTCCATGAGCGTTGTGTTCTTTTGAACTCTGCACTCAGCTATGTTTTTAGATGGCCACCCAGGCTGCGAGCAGCACTCCAAATTGTGTTTCATAATTGTTTGGCATATGGGTTTCCGCTCTAAGCGTGGGTTTGAGGGAGAATGGAAAAAGCAAGAGGATGTGTCAGTGGGAGAGAGAGAGGGGAAGAAATAAAGAGGAAGACAAAGCAGCACCCACTCCTCATTAGCTTAAACATTGCATGTATCCGCTATCCTGTAAGATAACATTTGAAGAAGGAGGAGAAAACAGAAAGCGGAAGCCCACATCTACTGCGCCACAACATGGGATGGAGATATAAAACAAATCTCCACACTTAGACTCTGCCATCTGTTCATCTCGGAGAAGAGCATGCCTTTGCGGCACTTTTTTTCTCCCCTCCCATAGAAACCATCAAACTCTTTCAGAAACCAGACAGCTTGACAAAGTGACACGCCTGGGTGCCGACCCTGTGGCTGCATGTTTTTCTTTCTCCTCCTTCCTTTTAGAATTTTCGAGATAGTTTGCATATCCAAATCCAGTTTTTGATAGCATATGCAAAATACAATGTGACATAATACAATTTGAGCTCCATGTGAGAAAGGGAATTATCTTGGCCGTGATTGTGAGCGCTGTGTTACCCGTAATCACTTTCCTCCAGGAGCGAAGACGTGACTCACTCACAACTTGACCTGCTGTCGTTATCTGTTCCCTCCGACAATATTTATGCATTTGGCTTCATATTTTGTTTTCCTTCAGGTAAATTAGAAATGAATTGGGAATGGACTAAATAAATGAGGGAATGATGAAAAAATGAGTAATCCCCCCTCCCTGCAAATTGGAACAAGGGAGTAAATCCCCCCGGCAATAAATCCCCCCACTGCTTCTATCTTTCTCAAAATGCAGTATGGATGCTTCTGAGGAAGTGGTCGATCTTCACAGTAAAGACGCGTCATGGGCTTCTTCGCTGTCATCTCCAAGCCAGACAAACACCCCGGTGGTCTAATTGATACAGAATGTGTTTTCCAGGTCCCCAGGGGAAGGACACACCACACGAGTCGGGCACACCGTGGAGACATCCAGAACATAGCAATGTGTGAATCTCAGTACCTTAGCCAAAACAATGTTCACGTCAATGACTTTCTTATGAGGAATTGATTGTATGATTCTATTTTAACTATTTATTTGTAGGATACAGCTGCAAATAAGTATTTGAACACCTGAGAAAATCAGTGTTAATATTTGGTACAGTAGTCTTTGTCTGCAATTACAGAGGTAAATGTATTGTATTTATATAGCGCTTTTCTAGTCTTAACAACTACTCAAAGCACTTTTACATCACACAGGAACCATTTACCATTCACACACATTCATACACTGTGGCCGAGGCTGCCGTACAAGGTGCCACCTGTTCATCTGATAAACACTCACACACATTTACGCTCCGATGCACAGCATCTGGGGCAACTCGGCTTGCCCAAGGACACTTCAACGTGGGACTACAGGGCCAGGGATTGAACCACCAACCTTCCAACGGGCAGGCAGCCGCTCAACCACTGAGCCACAGCAGCCCCGTGACGCAGAGGTCAAACGTTTCCTGCAGTTTTTTACTAGGTTTGCACACACTGCAGAAGGGATTTTGGCCCACTCCTCCACACAGATCTTCTCTAGATCAGTCAGGTTTCTGGGCTGTCGCTGAGAAACACAGAGGTTGAGCTCCCTCCAAAGATTCTCTATTGGGTTTAGGTCTGGCGACTGGCTAGGCCACGCCAGAACCTTGATATGCTTCTTCCAGAGCCAATCCTTGGTAATCCTGGCTGTGTGCTTCGGGTCATTGTCATGTTGGAAGACCCAGCCTCGACCCATCTTCAATGATCTAAATGAGGGAAGGAGGTTGTTCCCCAAAATCTTGCCCAGGTCATCCTCTCCTTAATACAGTGCAGTCGCCCTGTCCCATGTGAAGAAAAACACCCCCAAAGCATGATGCTACCACCCCCATGCTTCAAAGTAGGGATGGTGGTCTTGGGATGGTACTCATCATTCTTCTTCCTCCAATCACGGTTAGTGGAATTATGACCAAAAAGTTCTATTTTGGTCTCATGTGACCCCATGACTTTCTCCCATGACTCCTCTGGATAATCCAAATGGTCATTGGCAAACTTAAGACGGGCCTTGATATGTGATGGTTTAAGCAGGGGAATCTTCCGTGCCACGCATGATTTCAAACCATGACGTATTGCCAACAGTAACCTTGGAAACGGTGGTCCCAGCTCTTTTCAGGTCATTAACCAGTTCCTCCCGTTTAGTTCTGTGCTGATTTCTCACCTTTCTTAGGATCACAGAGACCCCACAAGGTGAGATCTTGCATGGAGTCCCAGTCCGAGGGAGATTGACAGTCATGTTTAGCTTCTTCCATTTTCTAATGAATACTCCAACAGTGGACCTTTTTTTTTCACCACGCTGCTTGGCAATTTCCCCGTAGCCCTTTCCAGCCTTGTGAAAGTGTACAATTTTGTCTCTAGTGTCTTTGGGCAACTCTTTGGTCTTGGCCATGTTAGTAGTTGGATTCTAACTGATTGTATGGGGTGGACAGGTGTCTTTATGCAGCTCACGACCTCAAACAGGTACATCTAATTTAGGATGATAAATGGACTGGAGGTGGACATTTTGAAGGCTGACTAACAGGTCTTTGAGGGTCAGAAAGGGTTCTTGCTGATAGACAGGTGTTCAAATACTTATTTGCAGCTGTATCATACAAATAAATAGTTAAAAAATCCTACATTGTGATTTCTGGATTTTTTTTATTTTTTAGATGATGTCTCTCAAAGTGGACATGCACCTACAATGACAATTTCAGACCCATAGGTTCCATGATTTTTAAGTAGGAGAACTTGCAAAATAGCAGGGTGTCCAAATACTTATTTTCCTCACTGTAAGTCAACAAGACAAACATTCAACACGCAATGCCAACTTTGAAAACTTGTTTTTGATATTTGCGACACATATGTAAGAAATATCGAGGTTAAAACAACTAACCCCATTCTGATCTTCATAGTCATCAAATCCAGACATTTCACACTCTGTATCAAATGTAATCCTGTCAGTGGCTTATGCGTCATAACTTTCATGGTGCACATTCACCAAGAATACACTGATACATTGTGACACATTACTTCCAGCATGATGACAGTTGTAATGCCAAAACTCAGAACGTCATGAACAGATATCTGTGTTGTGTTGTATACAAAGAGGTAATCTCTAACTATTACAAATTGTGTGTGAAATGGTCAAGGGAACATCTTATTATTTAAATTTCCTTAGTAAGTTAGTAATCATTATAGGAAAAAAGGGTTGTCAGCTATTTTAATTTCATTTTAGTTTGCTGTGTTGGGTTTAAATGCAGTTATTGAAAGAACTTCATTTAAATGCCTTTTTTTTTAGACTAATTCACCTTGACTGAACAGTTTTGGAGTCATTGGAATGGTTATATGACTTTTTTTCCTCGAGTTAAATGGTGGTTGTCTTGCTTCCCTAGCGCCTGTGAGCGGGAAAAAAACAGCCTTGCAACTTGCGAAATGTAATCATGTAGCTTTAAGAACAAGGTAGCGATGGAGCTTTTCACACTATTACCATGGCTGAACAGGTCAAAAAGAAGCAGAAAGCATTGTAAGCACGTCAGACTGATGGAATGAGATTTTACAGTGTTGCCAAATATCTATTCCAAAGCTGTAAGGGGAGCTCTATGGAGAAACCTGCGTTCAAAAAGCGAAAATTGAAAAACTGCATAGCGCCACTAAGCCGCAGTAAATATTAATTCATCATTTAGTTATTTCTGGAAATATAAATGCAGCACCGCCATATGAACGTTGTGAAAAGTATTGAGTATATCTGCCCTGTGATTCAGATCCCCTCCAAAATGTGATGGGTTCTTTCTTCGCCCATGTGACACCCTACCACCAGGTTTCATGAAAATCCGTCCAGTATTCTTTCTAGGAAACTTATCAAGGAATTATTAAGGAATTTACAACCCTTTTTAAATAACCATACCACAATAACACTATCATATGAAAAAGGTAACTAAATTGAAGTGTACATATTTAACACTTAAAGCTTCATTATTTTATCAATACCTACGTAGTTTTCTTTTAGCCTGATTCTTTAAAACTTCTTTAAACTTGCCAGCAAATTATTATTAGTAAGTTTTATAAATAACCATAACATATTAAGACCGATCAAATGAAGGCTTTTCTAAGTAACTTCTTCTGGAAAAAAAACCCGGATACATTGCATGTGTACTTAAGCTAAGACATGTATTGACAATGCCGCAGGGCTGCAAACAAAGGGTGTAAAGACTGAACTGAAACAGCTCAGGGTTTAAAACATTATTGATACATTAATTGTGTTAAACATGAGAAAGACGCTTGAATTGTCTTCTGTCTTGATTGCAGTGGATTAAGTGGAGCACTTGTCTCTCTCTGTGTTTCGGCATTGGTGTCTGGCCGATGGCCGGCTAGTCATTTTTTTTTGAGTGTTCGGCTGCAGCCTCGTCCCCTCACCATGGCCCCTCAGCCTGCTTCCTCAGCCTGTAAAAGGGACATCCCTCAGGACAGGTGCAATTTGCCATGCAGTCACCAGGGTGTGGGTGTGTATAGCAAGAACCTTTTGTTTTCAGAGAATTGCTCCATTTTACTTGTACAGTTTGCTCAACTTTTAGTCTTCTTTTAAAATTTATTCTATTTCCATTAATGTACTTGTGAATTTCTAGCTATTGGGCGAGGACTCCGACGGTCGTATTATGCTCGTTGGCTATTTATTAACTTTTGTTTCATCAAAAATATTTAGGAATTTCTTCAAAGAAGGGCAACCCTTTTTCCTCGCCTTTTTTTTAATCCTGTTGAACATAGTCTAGAGGAAAAGAGCCTTTTCAAATGATGTCAATGATAATTTTAAGGCTTCACTGGTATTCACTGGCTGCAGCAGAAATGGCTGTCTATGATCGTCCGGGCTGTGTACTTCACACTCCAAACTATTTGTTGCCCAGTTACATTAAGGTGACCCCGAATATTCTATGTCATTAAATGCTTGGAGAGAAGAAAAAAAATGTTATTGCAGCCGACCGGAGTTTTTTCCAGCTTCAACAACATGACGTTTGTTTCTCTCACTGGACTTTTTGAGTGTCATCCTCTTTGTCCGTTCTGCTGTAATGAAATTCTACAATTACTGGGCTCTTCAGATCTGTTTGTTTGGCTCTCCTACGGCTTCCCCCCTAGTCTTGCATCACAGTCACAGCTTTGCACTGAATGCTACCAAATGGGTTTCCTAGATACCCTCACACAATGCAGTTTAATTCTGGTTACACAACACTAGATGTCACTCCAATGTTCTGAGATTAGTTTGATGTGACTGCATTTGCCCACAACCTAGGTGGACATCCCTATTTGCCTTTTAGTGCATTTCCACACATAAGCTCTCATGCTTTCACATCACATTACATCACACATCCCCATAGTTAAGCATGGATCAAATGCTCGTGTCATCCGAGTCGGAGATGCTGCCTCAGATAAGCAGATTTAAAGTGTGTGTTGTTTGAGCAGAAAACTGAAGAGGGGTGAGCACTGTGGTGTGATCCTGGGTCTCAAGGGGAGGCTCCCGCTTGTCAGAATGTGCTGTTGCAGGATCTTCCTGATGAAGTCATTAAGAAGTCATTAAGAAACCATTAAGAATCATTAAGTCGGCGAGGTGGCACTCCAATGCACGCACAGCGAAGCGCCAGGCATCAAGAAAAACTTGTTAATCACGTAGTTTGTTTCCCCAGTGTGAGACTGTAAATACTATGACAGTGTGTTGAAGTGTGCATCCTAATGAAAGTCTGTATTAGCTCCTTATTTTTTATTTTTTTGCCAGTGTGTGTGCAAACGCCCGTCTCCAGAGGGGCCGCTCTCATCATCACACACTGGCTGCCTTCTCGCCAGCTAACTCTCTAAAGCAATAAACAAGACCACGCGTTTCTGATTCTGTTTTCCCTCATTTTCCCCTCATTCGGCCACTTGGCTGATTTATAAAATGGAAGAGATATCAGGGAGAGAGTGTGCTTTTTTTTGGGACGCATGGTCTTTGGGCTTCCCATTCGCAAACGTACATGGGTATGAGTCGCCAAGTAGGTGTCTGCACTTGTCATGCCTATAGGCGTGCCCTCGGTGTTTTTCTAGCTGATTGTCTGCGGCCACTAGAAGCCCCATACTGTAACAG
This sequence comes from Etheostoma cragini, assembly GCF_013103735.1. Taxonomy (NCBI): domain Eukaryota; kingdom Metazoa; phylum Chordata; class Actinopteri; order Perciformes; family Percidae; genus Etheostoma; species Etheostoma cragini. The sequence goes on from NC_048421.1 coordinate 18,525,598, forward strand.
GTCGAGAGGAGGAGGTCGCTGCTCGAAAAACCACTACAGAGCTCTTATCTTACTCATTAGGGCCTGAGCGAGATGTTGCCCTCCCCCCATGATTATCTCCATACAGTAAATCTCGCATTAGGATGTCCCTCTGAACCAAACCCTCCGAGACATGCCGCTATCTCCAGGATAAGCAGGGAGGTACGAAGGCTCTGCTGCCGCCTGACACTGCTATCAGACAGTTAGGCTCCATGGTACAGGTGTGTGTGTGTGTGTGTGTGTGTCTGTGTGGGGGGGTGGAAAGGTCCTACATAACAGGAGGCGAGGCTAAAAAGGTAACTTTTCCACGTGTGTTATTTCGCTGTATTTTTTAATCAGAAATAACACTAGCCAGCAATGCATAAAATAAAACAATCAAATAAAATGACTCAAACCCTGACACAAAAAATTAGTCACATGCCAGAGCTAGTTGAATTTAAAAAGAAAGTAACTAGTGCTGTCAGTCAAACGCGTTACTGGCGTTTGTCATGCCACTTAAAAATGTGTCTTCTTTTTTTCAGCAGTTTAAAGTGGTTTGTTTATCTTTGTAACCATAGTAACATGGTACCAGTGCATGTTGGGAAACAATAAGTAAAAGTTGCCATGGGGTAATCAGCTACAGGAATGTGTGAGCTCTACCAGTCGTCTGTTTCTGAGTGGATCGCTTTTCCTTCTCCTTTTGCTAAGGCGACGTCTGTGTATTTCTCATCGTGTAACATTAGGTTATTGCTCATTGTTAGTTTGTAACCATATTGAGGAAGCTAAGAAGCTAATTTGTTTGTGCTAGGCCAAGTTAGCTTATTTTTCTTGCCTGTTGTTTTTACTAGCTTGATTTTGTTTATCATATAGGCTATAGTGCCATGTAAGCTAAGCGGTGCTATTTACACTGATATTTTGCATTTGGGTTTGATTTATATTATAGACGTCTCATTGTATTGTATTGCAGTTTCACAAAATTCTCAGTAAAGTTCATGGAAATGAAGCAGCTGTGTCCTGGAGTTTCTTGGGAGTGTTTAGGCTGAATGGAAAATAGCCCATGACAGCGTTAACGCAAACTCATTTTAACGGTGTAAATCACTCTTATCGCGAGATTAACGTTCTTTTTGGCCTAGCAAACGTTGTAGTTGTTTTTCATATGCTGCTGCAACAACTAGTAACATATAGAAAATCTGCAACACCACACCGGATCTAGCTAGACCGGAGACACAAAAACAGACACACTGCACACATACCGTTTGGGCTTGCAAGCCGGCCAAAGAGCAGTAATGTTACGTTTGGAGTGGATGGCGAGCTTGAGACAATGAAATGGATGCCGATAAGATTCTAGATGGAAAGTTTTTAAAAGCTGCTGAATGGTTTTATTGACAAGACCAAAGTGACTTGTGTCTTTTGTCGTTGAACTGAGCTATCATCGCAGTACGTACAGTCTGACAAGAACCCGTCAAAGTATTATTTTCACCCTTTTATTGATATACAGTGTTACAATGTGTGAGACATTATTTGCTCCAAGTGAGAATGAAATTGAACACTACAGTAGGCTATATACCAATGTTGGGTTAAATAAAAAAACATTTGCACAAAACAAGCTGATCCACTTTTCCATGTGGATTAAAATAAGAAAAGTTACGGGACAAAAAGTAATCAAGGGACATTTAGAATAGATAAAAAAATGTGCAATTAATTACGAAATAACTGACATTAATGCAAATAATCGCGATTAAATATTTTAATCGTTTGACAGCACTAATACTAACAAAGTGGCAAAAGGGAGAAGACTTACCTTCTGGTTGTATTTGTTTTTTCTGATTCGTGCTTATCTCATATTTCTCCACTTTTGGCGGCTTCAGCCACTGATATAAAAGAAATTAAGTTACCGTGTTAGCTATCACATTTTTCACTGTAACCGTGAGGCTGCTTTTGTCCTGCGTAAAAAAAAAAAAATACTCTTGACATTTAGACACACGAGGCTGCTGCTCTTTTGCTGTTTTCTTACCGTCAGTCAGCTGTGGTTTCTATTATCGATGACTGCAGTCTTTTTTCTAACATTAAGCAGGGGATGTACTCGTACCTCGATTTTTTTCACTGGTCACGTCTGTGTTGCGTTCCGGCTGCTTTCCGTTTTTTTTCTGTCCTCCACAACGCGCCATACCACACCAGCAGCGTCTCATAAAATAGACCTGGTGTGCATCTTTAGCGGAGCCGAGAGCCACTTAGTTCACTCTTCTAGGACGCGCCGTGGCACGGCTGGTGGAATATATATAGAATATATTATATAATATACTGTATATATTTTATAATTTCATGTATCTACTGATTAGATTTACTCCCTTTTTCGAGGCAAATTTGGTCTGTTACTTTCCCAGAGTAGAAATTAATCTTATCCAGTCTCTAGTCCACAGATTAAGAGATGTATACACTTACATGCTAGAAACGTTGACCCCTCAGCAGCAGCAGCAGCAGCAGCTCTGACACATTAAATATCTGTCATCCCTGACATGTTCCAGGGCTCCTGTCCAGCTCCAGGGCCCCTAAATCATTTAACGCCTCCCCCACTGCCCGCTGTGACAGAACATCCAAAATAAACCGTAAAATTTGCAGGTGTGTTCAACAAAGCGTCTCATGTGATCGCAGCCTAGTGATTCTCTGCTTGACCTCCTATTGCCATCGCAGACATGGAAGAGTATTGACACAAGTGCTGTCAGAATACCGAAAAACTACATGACAGATGGCTTTCAGCTGCCATACTATTAGCTCCTGGATGTGCCTTTGTCTGTACATTTGGCTTGATACCTCTCCCCACTGCTTTTCTAGCCGGAAAACACAACCCTCCCGCTGACTGTATGACCCGGGTCAACCAGCTTCTCTCAGGGTTTAATCCGTGTTGTGTGTAAACATATTAACTGGCAATTAATATGGTGATTCTCCTCCAGATGTGCCTGGTAAAAGTGGAGTTAGACTTGGCAAGCAGCTATGGGTTAGCTGCCGAAGCAATATTCCACCTGTTCCTGCCGCCATTATATTCCACACAGGCAAACAAATGCCTCAAATGAGAGCCACAGCATTTGGTTTAGCGGCGCTGATGAGGGAGGGAGGTGGAGAGGGGTGGGGGGCGCCGCAGCAGCAGGTCTTGCAGCATCCATATACACCTGGTTAGTACGTGTTGAGAAGTGAAAGAGAACCTATTTTTCTGCTCTTCCGTTATGTTAATTTCAGTCCTCCCACACTTGGAACATGATGATGTGAGGGTTTCATCAACAGCTGCAACTGTCAAGTGATACAACATTACTGCAGTATCAGTCGTTTTCTGTCAACTAGTTAAACTCGACAAACCTGCTGTCGGATGGCATTGACAAGGTGGAAGAAAGTGATGTAAAATGTGGAAATCGGTGGCTTGATCCCATCCGTGGCATTTCACCTCACCAGCTACCTCAGGCATACAAACGGCCCAGGATTCCTCAAACAAATTGAACTAAATTGTGCTAAATTACTTATTTTTCTTTATCGATCCATCTTATTTTCAAGCCATATAATTTAATCCTCATATTACTAGGCCTATTTATCATCTCTGTTTATAAAGAAAACGGCGATCAATAAAAAATACCGACTCTCTTTGAAAATGAATCAATGTGAAACAATATGCTGCAGCATTATCATTCAAAAGCAGTGTGGCAACCTGATCTGCCTCCAATGTATTGTCAGAGATTCTGTGGCAAAGGTCCTATCTGACTGGCAGCGTGGAGGCCTTAAAATAAAACAAACAGGAAAAATAACACACTGAAACCGATCAAACTTGCGCAGCGTGTAAACCAGACGCATCATTTTTACCCGGTGCATTGGACAACTGTCGTGTTCCCTTGTGTTCCTCTGTTTTTTTTTTTTATGAGTCAGGTGCATGCAGGTCACAGCTGACTTATTGTGTAATGCCTGCTGAGATGATCACTCGCATCAACCAGCTGCAGAAAGAGTGATTGCACACAAGCTCTGTTACCTCCAGTTCTCATCAGGACTTCCTCAAAAACACCCACTGATTCCGAATTCAGAGCAGCAACAAAGCAAGTGGCTAGTTTTCATGTCACACATCCTCTCAGTTTTTTTTTTCCTCTCTCTCTCCCTCCCTCTGCAGCACTCCCATCATCCACAAGATCGACTGCATGATAGAAATATAAATGTACCGTAGCAGTTCTCAGTAGAAAACACCCACATTTGAATGTATTTGCACTGAACAATCACAGGATTCCCAAGTCAATTGCATTAGTTCCTTCTTTCCACTCTGCCTGCACTTCAGTGTGATTAAAAAGCAGATGTACAGCAAACATTGATCTCGTCTTGACATGTTACTCTTGTGTATTAAAACTCATTAAGTGTTAGTCTTGCTTGTGACAATAAACCTCATGCAGATGTTAACCCTGATGGTTGTTTGATAGGCTCATGCAGGCATTAGCAGAAACCCTGACTAAAGAGTCGTATGTTTTTAACATTAAAAAGCACCCCAAGATCACCTAATTACCAGTATAGTCTTTTGGAAGTTATATTCAATAGTCTTTTGGAAGTAATATCCGATGATCTGCTTTATAAATTAAAATATATCCAGTTAAATAAAAGATACATTTATTTGTAAAACATGTAAAGAATACACATTTGTCAACAAGGCCTTAGCTTTTCAGATTTGACATGGCATCCAACTTTTTAAACCCTTTCTTGTTCCTCTATTTTAGATTAGAAAATTATAATTAAAGACAATTATTTTGTTATACTACCAAGAAACACACCTGGGCAATCACTGCGTAACATGGGCTTGAATGTAGATTTGTTGGTTCTGGAAAGTTACTGCACAAAAAGTAGCTGATTTGATGGATGATCACCCAAGTTATTTAGTTTGAAGCAACTAATGTCTAAGATAATCGATTTTCTTGCGATGGGAAAACAATTGAATATGCATCTTCTCCTGTTAATGAAAAGAGGAAACAAGCTTCCCACGTGTTACAGGAAGCAGAGGGATTGTAATGTAACCTTCCTTACCGCCAGTATCACCACTGGCCACAAAGGAGTCACAATTGATTGGACTGTATTATTGTGCATTCATGTCTAAAAAGCCTTTACTGTGCTTACCACTTCCGAAAGGCAATGCGGCTTTGGCTTAAATTAGATGTCAACAGTAAGAAAGTGAAACTAGATACCAGGCTGCTAGCCGTTCCTGGAGAAACGGCCACAAACCTCCCACTCTCGGCCACATGGGGTCTGTCCTCCAGCCCTGCCCGGATGGACCAGCGGTCCCCTGATGGTCGCATCCTTTCCCCTGAGGTCCACTGTGTAAAGGGGAGAGATGCATTAGCAGACGCTGGCCACAGTTGCTCTGCCTGGCATGAGCAGCGTGTTGGCTTCGACCAGACCCGAGTCTTCCAAGAGCTCTGTCTTTTCCGGCCGGCCTGAGCGCCCGCATGGGGCCTGGCATGCTGAGCATGAGCTTGGCATCCCGGACAAACAACAGGAGGTGGAGGCATCCTCGCTCCCGATGATCTGCTCCCAAGGACAATTTCCCTTCTCTCAAAAACTGGCTGCGGTTAAGCACGCAACAGCAACAGCAGCGTTCACAGACTTTCAAATGGAATAGAATAGAACAAAAAGGAACTAAAGGGAAAAGGTTTGGTTTGCTTGATTTACATTGTATAGAATCACATCCAGGCTAATTACATTGTTTTCATGTCTGGATGCAGCATGAATTATGTGTTAGAATCTGGTCGGGCCTTGTCTTGTTTATGTCCTTTTGGAGACATATGCTGATGTACCAGTTGTTTCTGTAAGTTTATTTACAGAAGCATATGTAGCTGTTTTTTTCTTGTCAAGTTGACATCTGTATTCCTAATCTGACTCACAAAACTCAGATTCTGTCAACGAGCCCAAGACTAGACCTACATGATTTAAATCTCTATAAAAACAATAATTAGAAAATGTGATATACAATTTAGGAAGAAAACATTGCATGATGAGATTTGTGGATCAGATTTCAAAATGCTGAAACTATAAAACCACCCTATATAAACATAGACAAGGATATGAACTAGCTCCTAAACAGTTAAAATGCTGTAATGTCAAAGTTAAAACAATATTTTAGTTGCAAAGACACAGAATAGTTTACAAAATCATTTGTAGTCTGAACCATCCAATAATGTAACACCTTGAAACACTGGAGCTATCTAAAATTATATAATTTATATAACCAGGAAGGTCCTATATTAACCTCATTAACACATTTACTGTAGCTTAATGTAACTAACAAGATAACCATTACTTAGAAGAAGTAAGAAGTTCTTATGTTAACATAATTTTTTTATATTCAGAAAACATAACATTCACAAACAGTTACAAACAACACACTAGGACATAGGAGCGTGTCCCAGGGCTTATGTTATCATCATTAACAACATATTACAACATTCTATAACCAACAGTTAAAAGTATGACAAGAAGTGCAAGAAAACTGCAAGGTAAAACGTATTTATTTTACCACTACTTTTCCCGTGGTTCCATCATTATCATGTTGCATATTTCATTTTAATGATGAATAATCGGAATGTACCATGTTATAAATACCATGGGCAAAGCCAAAAGCATTTATACTGTTCAATCAACGGCACTTTGTAATGTAGTGCTTTAACATAACGTCTTGGCACATCAGTAATTTAAATGACCTCATGCATGAATATGGAAAATATGTTATTTATTTACCAATAGTCCTAATTAGCAATTGCAAAGGGAAGTTATGCAGGCTGTGCATACCAAGGTTTTGCCGTATGCAAAAAAAGGCTCTGGAAAGCTGTGCAGCAACTTTCAAGTATATGGTTGTGTTGACAACAAAACATCCTAACTTTGTAGCCCACAAAAAACTCTTGCACTATTCAGAAAGAAAATTCCAGACAAACTGAATGAATTGTTGAACAAACTGCGCAAAAGCTGCAAAGTGCTGGACAAGCATAGGCATCCTGCTGCCAGCTGTATTGTTTTTGCAGCCTAGTGGTGTAACTGACAATCCATTCAAAACCCTTTCTACAACTCCAGTCTTCATGTGTTTCACTTCTTACATTATGTCATACTGTGAAAGTTAGAAGCTGCTAAAGCATAAAAGGGACAAGCAATGTGATAAGAAACCAACCAACCCGTTCCCCTTTTACTATAAAAAAACCAGTTTGATTTGATAAACAGCTCTATGACTGATATCCACGTGTCAGCATCATATTGATCTTGTACCATGGCTAATGAGCTGGAAGCTAGACTCTCTTCACTTCTTCCACCACACTGACCAACAAACAAGGGATTTGAATCCCGCCAACGTCCTTCAGGCATCACGTGAGCATCTCATTTCCATACCAAGATCTGCGGATGGCTAGTTTTGTGACCGCCCCACCTGATGAAAATAAAGGAAACTGTATTTTAAAGCAGCGCCCTTCCCGCAACCCCCATAATTCATGCTGTTCATGATGTAAATATTTTCCGAGAGGTGAGATGACCCCACAGCATCCGGAAGGCCATTAATAATCATAAAAAAATGTGCTCCGCCCTTTCGATGATTAATTGCATGCATTTTGCATAATGCTTTGTTTGCTGTGAGCTTAAGCAATTTACTATCAGCTGACCAAACTGCCAAACTAACAAAGGCTACTTGAAAGGGATTTTTGTCCCTGTATTACTAGTTACTCTAAAGTTATCTCCATAAAGGCTCAAAGATGGATTCCCTTAATGGAACATTAAAAAGAAATGTGTGTCTGTGAACAAGCAGTATTAAATACTTGTCACAAAGACTAAAAGTAAAAAGAAGGTTTAAAAACCGAGATTAAAAAACAAAATGAAAGCAGTGCAGGCCGAGACATGAAGACCTCAAAACCACTTCCCATTCCCTTAGGACACCCATGTCTTTTAACTCCACATGTAATTCTACCACTACATTTCATTATTAACTGATTTAGATATTTTTTAAAGACAATAGAGTGCCCTATTTTTTAAATATAATAGATAGCCCGTTTAAGATTCTATCAATATTTATTTTGACTGAATCCTGGTTATGTGGATTTCACTGCCAAGAACTTTTGTATTCAATATTGACTTGAGTGAGATATAAAGGCCAAATGTTGGCCAAGTAAACCTGGTATCTTGGCAACTTCCACAATTTGTGCTGGCTCGGCTGAGAACAGTTTGTCAACCAAATCATTCAATTCAATTCATTTCACGTTTCTTTTGATGTAACACACACTTATTACCTCATCCTCTGCAATTCTTCAGAGGATATTCACATGTTCTAACACTACAATATGAACGACAAGGTTAACTGATTCAACACCGAATAGCTTGTTAAATCTGTTTATTAATTCTACTGCACACTTACTAAGTCGAGAAAAAAAAAGTGTCGGGCAAAGTTGAAAAGGAAGTTCAACCAACAACTGTTATATCTTCAGTGATTTTTAATAACCCAAACAGAATGTGTAGATTCATTTTTACAGTTTTGAGCGGCAAGCCAGACTGAAAATCGACGTAATTTACATGCAGCAGAATGTCATTATTTCTTGTAATTAGAATCAGAATTCTATGATAGACAATGTTTATTTAATTGCAGGCACAGATTCCATGTGGGCGTAATTAGTATTATTAGGCCTGATTACCAGCTATGTTTCTTTTTTTACAGGATGTCATGTTGGATTGTGCCAACCCTGTCCCTCAAAAACTAAATTCACATAGCACTAATTTGCATCAACAAACACAATTTGAAAGAACTGTAATTTCTTCTGGATCAGTTTTTTTATTTTTATTATCAACCTAACATTTTTAATGAACAGATTTGCAAAGTCACTATATATATCTGCATAACATTTACTGTCAACATATTATATTTGTTTCCCCTTTAAATGTGTGTGAAAAACACAAATATTTAGCTGTTTTCAAATTACAAAAAAAGGCTTTCTGGAGAATTTTAAATCAAATGCAGCGTGCACAGGGAAGCATGCAAACAATGTTTCTCAGCCTTTTTAATGCCTATTTAATAACTAAAAACAACATAATTTAGGTCGACGTGACTTGAAACTGAAACCTCTTATCCCATTTAGTTAAAATGAAACTGAGTTTATTAAACAGATTTTACTCAGGACTCCTGTCGAATCCCATCGCTCTGATGTGGCTGGCTTCACTTGTTGCATTCAGTGCACGAGTACAGTGCACACACTGGAATGTGCCGCGTTGTATTTTTTATAGTAGCCCTCTGATGTCATAAAATTCAACTCAGTGGCACACAACTTACATTGGGTTGTAAATCTGCAGGATTGTTTTATGCCACAAAGACGGATAGCTTCACAGCTCCAACAGCCCAGTCTCATGGCAGTTTGGGAAATGGTGACGTTATTTAATCTATTGATTTGGTTGGCTCCAAACAGGAAGCAGGTATTGTTGTCTCAGTGTATACAGGAGGCAGGCATCAAATACAAAAGAAAAGCCTAGTAAGTGTTTGTTTATGTCCTTGTGGCAATCAATCCTTTCCGAGTTGTCTCTGAGAAAATTGAACAGAGAGAAACAACCTTAGCGTTTAAGATGGGCTGCGTGAATGATATCGCATGTGTGACCAATTAAAACACACAGCTGTTCTTTCTCCCATCTGTTTTATAGCAGCTCTGCTTTTACTGACTGTTGCGGTGTCTGGATGGGATGTGTCATTCCCACAAAGAATCACTGGGCTCCTCGTTTGTTCTCTTCAGAGTTGCTGTCTGATTTATCCTCATTCATCTCCTCTCCTCATGGTCTTGTGTTGTGGAATCTTAACTTGGACGATCAGACAACAGAAAAAGCTTTGAGAGGGGCAGTTTCTGCTGGCAATGGGATCTTGAAGAAGGTCTGTAACTTCTAGTAAATGACACAACCTTCTGACAAATGAGAAAAACGAAATTAGTCGTAAAGTAGCAAACTTGGTCAATTTAAAACGGGGTTTTTGCTGGTATGAATAGTTGCTTATGGTGGCTAGTGTTGACAAACCTTAGATATTGATATGTGATAGACATTAGTATTACTCAACACATCCTCACTGCCATCGTGTCAAAAAGCGACGCTTGATCGGGTGCTTTTGGCGTTTTGTTATTGATGCAAAAATTCTCCTTTAGTGTCATACTTGGATGCTTTTGGTCGGGACGCTTGGCGTCACTTTTGCCCTCTGGGTTGGGACATACGGTTTGTTTAACTGTCATGTGGCACAAGAACGGGACAGTAATGTTTAGGAAAAGATCCCGGGTGGGGTTGAAAAATGTCTGTTCCAGTGACACGCAGTGGTCTCCGGCGTGAAAGTCCTGTGTCGTTTGACCCATCCACACCCCCAACCACCCTCCTTACGCGGATTTTCGGTCTTTGATACTACTTGCTACCGTTATTGCTGTTATTTCTACGTCATCTTACAGCGCCACAGTCGAGCTACTGCTCTGCCCGGTGCGACCCATAACAGACACTAACGGGGGATTTTTGCGTCCCATGCTGAGAGCCACCGAACAAGCATCAGTATTTTACAAGTTGGGGATGTAGCTTCAACAATTTCAAGTTATCAAAGTAGAATTACAGTTAACAGTTCCACCTTTGGCTCTTTTGTACTTGTGCCAAGGAGTGATTCTATAATTAGCGCCCCTAGCAATGGCAGGAAATATGCCCCCCAGCGTTTTTTTGTCGTCAAATCTAAACGTAACGATAGCGGTTTTAAACACCTCGTCGACGTTGTGAAATGGTTGCAGTTTGGGTACGTTTCGGCAACAAAACTACTTAAGTATAGAAAAAGATTGTGGTTTGTGTTAAAATCAGTACATTGGTTATGTTGATTAACTTCCAGTTATGATTGTGTTTGCTGATTGGATGGATGACGTATTGAGCGGCTTTTCGGGGGAGAACTGTCTCAGTTGGTGGTTTCGATTACAGCCATAGTCTTCCTTTAAAGGAGAAATCTTTTTTAGTTTTTAAATGCAGGCATTATATCAATGGTGTGGAGTCTTTGGTCTCAATTATCTTAAATGAATGCCATTTCTCTAATAATATGATAGAATGAATGAATTAGTCAATGAATTGATTAGTTAATTTGACAATCAATTTCCTAAAATAAAAATCAGAAAACATAATATATCTGATACAAGCTTCTCCAACCTGATGATTTGCTGCTTTATATCAATTTATCTTTAAACTCCATTTAAGATTAACAACCTGTTTTGAAGATAAATCTTAGGCTCTAGGAAACTGATGTTTATTTTTGTGATTTCACTGTTGAGACAATTTTAGGGATCTAGCACTAGTTATTATACCAACGCATCGTAGCGATATATTGATAGGCCGCGTCTCAGTCTTGACTGAGTCACCTGCGTCTTGGATCAAACCGAGAGACAAAACTGACCAAACAAAGGGCTCCGGTAGTGGAACATTGCAAGCGCTGGCAGTCAATAGTCTTATTTGATGTAGATCCCAGAGAGGCTGAGCAAACCCACAGCCTGAGTGAAGGTTGGCCCTGGATTCAAACCACAGTTCCCTCCTCTCGTTGGACAAAGACAATACATCTTGTGGCCTTGTGAAACAGGTGCTGGCAATTTAGCCCGACCAGCAAGACATTATGTTTGATTGGAGTGGAGCAGGATCAGATTGTTCCCTTCCAGTTGAATCCCAAACAGCTGACATTTCACAGTATTTAATAAAAGCCACTCTTGATTAGTGAGGCCTTACCACAATCTTTTTATTTATTCTCGGTGGCAGAAAAGCATTAATTCACAGTAATTAATGAACAAGTGTGGAGGGCCCAGGAACAGCTGCCTCCTCTGGGAGGCTGGAGGAAGGGACTCTTTCCTTTGCCCTGATTAGATGCACTCCATTTCCAAGCTCCCCATGACACTTTTACTATCTAATGATAGCTGCTGCTGCTGCAGTAGTGTACCTAGGTTTTATGTACAACATACTGGAAGGAGACGGAGCTGTTTTGGCTTTCTGATTACTGCTGCTGTGCAACATATTCTTGTTTCTTTGGGAACAATCCAGTGCTGTGTGGTCCAGACTCACTGCTTTCTTTGCATAGATAGCGAATCATACTAGTAATGTTGTTCCAAAGCTGCGCGCTATAGAATACTGACCAATTTATGTATATTTTAATACCTAAATACCACTTTGCATGTTCTGCCCTGCAGCGATTGTGTTCAAAATGAAATCCACAGCAACTGATGAACATCGAAACTGAGATGAGTGTTCAAAACTAAAACACACCCAATTTAAATCTGATTTCATGCCGCAGCCACAACAGACGTGTTATGAGTCTATTTGGGGTCGTTCAAGTTGCCATCCGTCTTATAATGTGCCCATTCCAGCGTTGAGATTTTGTTATTTATTTCAGAGTCATTTTGTTGTCTTCCAGCCCTTCCCTTTCTCATATCCTCTGTCTTTTGCTGTCACTCGGTTTTAGTCGGACGGAGAAGATGATCTCTTTTATCCACACTTGATCTTTTTCTCTTTTATCACCATGTCTTGATTTTTTTTTTTTTTTTCACCCTGACATCCCTCTTCCTTACAGTTGGCTGGCCATAGAGCTCTGCTTTATAAAAAACAGTTTAGACATAAAAGGCAGGAGCGAGGTGGACTGGGGGGGGGATTAACCAGCCCACAGGTCCAACTTTCTTTTGTATCTTGTCTGTCACTGAGAAAGCCAGACATCAGCGCTTGGCAACCCATCAGCTGCTAATTGTCTGCTTGCTTCTTATAGATACTGTCTGAAGACCTGGACTTAAATTTAGACTTGCTTAAGTGCTAAAAAAGTAAGTTTTCCCTCCTACTGATGGTGAGTGAAAGTGAAGCCAGATGTTCAGAAATCATTTGATTTAACTTCATTGTTTCTTTATTTCGTTCTCTACTTTACACAAATATAAACTTCAATCTGTAACAGTCAAACACATTCATAAGTGAAATCTAAGAGAAAAAAACTATCAAAACATACATTTCATTCTTCCTTCATTTCATTAATTGTATTCTGCCAATACTTAGATGAGTGTGTATATATAAAGGCACATGCAGGAAAAACAATGCTAAGACTAATCATGAATAATACTAATAAGTTTGCACTCTTTGGTGAGTTACCTCCCACAGTTTGACTCTGCAGATTGCCTTTGTAAAGCACATGTATGCCTGTGGTTGATTTTGTCTCAATCCCACATGCTGCTGCCCAAAATACTTACCAGAGCACCAAATGTGTTCTAATCAGCTGCTTAAAATAGTACCCAACAAATGCACTATTTCCTCCTGTTTGAGGCGAGTTTGCGAAGAAGCCTACATTCCCAAGCTGCTAGGAAATTACTGAGCTCTTTTTTTTCTTCACTGTACATCTTCAGTAGGAATCAATGGTCTTGGGGCTGAGAGCTACATACATGGTATCAAGGTTAAAGTTTTGTTCGATGGAGTAATATGTTGTTGGTTTTACTTTTTACACATTAATTGACAATAACACAAAATATATCCTAATAATCCAATTTTCCAGCAACACTGTCTTTGACTACCCAGTTGACGTGTGCCAGCTGATGACCCTATATGGCGCACTGTGGGCATATGATTTGAAATGCTAGCACCAAAGAACAAGCATTATTTTAGTAAAATGCTGTTTTTGGATGTCTTTAGGACCCTGGATGCTGTCAAGAAATGTTTTGCCCAACACTACCCTAAAAACAAGCTCAACATGGATGTATTGTGTCCTGTCTTTTTGTATCTATGTATTTGTTTATTATTATTACTATTTGCCATTTTTTTCTTTAATACATTATTTTCCTCTGGGGAAAGAATCCTTACCTATTTATTGCTTTGAGCTCTCTCCGAACACGTACTAAAGCTGCAGAAGAAACAGCTTTGGTCCCTGGTCCTCATTTAACAGTCCAAGAGTGAAACAAGGTCGGAGTAGGGGCGTCACAGCAGTTTGATGCGCCTCGTAACACTTTTGGTGCGTCTTCTGCCCTTTGGAAAAATAGGTCACACACTTTTAGTGCATTTGGGCGTTTAGACATTTTCACACTTTTTCAACCATTTTTCAAGTCTTTTCTACCTGTTGACTAAACTAAAATGTTTATAAATGAGTTTAAACAATTAAAAGAATCATAATTGCTGTAGATTAATATTCTATTCTCTCTGTCCAACCATTTGATACACTGAATACAACAAACAAAAATACAACTAGTTGTTTCATCACCACCCATAAAGCACCTGTCTTTGTTCCCGTATGGACTAAAGTATGGTGGTGGACTGGTAGCTGGAGAGGTGCCAGTTCACGTCCTGGACTATGCCAAGTTGCTCTTGAGCAAGGCCCCAAACCCCCTACTGCTCGGGGCGCCTTTCCATGGGCAGCCCCCCCACTCTGACATCTCTCCATTTAGTGCGTGTATACGTACTGAGCATGTGTGTAGTAGTCGTCGTCGTAGTAGTAACAATGATAATAATTCAGGGCTGTGTGTAATAACAGAGTGTAAATTGTCATTTCCCCTTGCGTGGTTAATAAAGTTTACATTACAAAGCCAAGCAATCTAGCTGGTGCAGATAAATGAGATTAAACCAGCGTTCATGCTGCTCTTTTTTTTTTTTACAACGGGACATGTGAAATCAATCATGACAAAAACATCGAGAAACATCATACGATGCAAAAGCGTTGATTTTCTGAACTTAAAAATAAATAAATAACTATAAATATGGAGATTTTATTTATTTGTGGCCTCTAGCTGTCCCTGTGTGAGCCATCACTGGAAACAAACCCCAAGAAATAAAAATAAAAACTCCAACTTTTATTCCTGCGACTGAGTTGAGTTTCAATGATTTCTGAAAACTCAGCCAGACACCAGTAAACCTGTTCAGATACCAAAACTTTACTGTCATATCACACCTGGTGATTGAGTACATATATCATCATAACACTTAATTATAAGAATAACGGAAGAGCAGATGCTCCAATTTTAACCTGAGACAGTCAATACTCAGTCACTCAACACAATTTGGGTCACATTACAAATGATTAGTAGTTGTAGACGAACGTGTAGCTATGCTATGTGCAAGTTTTAGATATTACATTTTAGAGTATGCCACCGATTAGATTGTATGCATGATCAAGTTCTGATGGTGTCACATTGGAAATGGACAGCATATTTTATTCAACCTTCTGTTCTAATTTGTTTGAATGTATGAATAATGAGGAGAGCAGAGCGGCTGTCTATTGAACCTTGTATTTATGGGCCCAATGCATTAGAAAGTACAATTCCTGACTGATAGAGAAACACATTAAAGTAGTAATAAAATTGCAAATGTCTCCCTACTCGGTTTTTTTGCCTTTGAATATGGGCAGCGGATCTCGTTGCTCTCACCAACTGCGTGCGGGCCTTTGGCGAACACATACATAGCAATATGATACAGAACACATTTCCCAATCCAATTCCTCCCCGCCGCGTCAGTGAAACACTTGGTGAGATCCATCTTTTTCAATTACGCCGAGAGAGGACACGCATTCCTTTAAGCCTAGAGGGAGAGGGAGGTTTTAAGGACAGGTCTCATCCCCAGATCTCAGCCTGCATTAAAATGTATTGGTGCCATTGGATATTAAAAGAGAATCTGCTGGATTAATCGGGATGAGGCCTGCTGAGGAATCGTCGTCCAGAGACACTCACTTACTTACAGGAAAGACTGCTGTAACAGATTTCTGAAACACCAGCAACGTAGCGGGCGTGTTAAACCTGACTGTTTGTCTGATACGGTGTAGAAGAAAAACTTTATTTAAAGGATCATTTCCGTTTATTACCATTTCTATCTAATTTTTATATTATCAATGCCATAGATTTCTATCCATCAGTTATAGTAAACGTTCACCTAAGAGCCAACAATTCTTCAAAACCTAAATGATAAATATGATAATATGTCACTTTTCCATTGCTTTTCCATAATGATCCATGTATTCTGATTTGCACTGCTATGGTTAAGATTTGGCTTAAATTTTGCACAAGGAAAAACTGCAGCAAGAGAAACATATGCGTTAGATTATCTAAACTACTTTATTTGGAGGTCATGTTTAAAGTGAGTGTGACCGAAAAGTTTGTAATTATCAGAAGGGCAAAACTTAAACAGGAATTATTGTATACTGTAATGGATGTTTACAGCAGACAGTTTGGTTCAAGACTTTACTCTCTAAGTGAGTTTGCCTTACCTGGGAGTTTGTTTTATTACCTGACAGTCTGGAACTGTCTGTTCTCAGATTTGTCCCAATAACTTGAATAATGTATAATCCACACATCCATTTGTTAATTTTCCACCACTTATCTGGATGTAGTTCCTTAAGTGTTTTATGGGTCTTTGCTGGGGTCTCCTCTCAGTTGGATGTGCCCAGAATACCTACAGGAAGGCATCCAAGGGGTGTCTGACCATCTCACTTAGCTCCTTTCAATGCAAAGGAGCACTTGTGCCTTCGGGATATCTGAGCTCCAACTTATGTAAATGTGACTCTAGCCACCCTGAGAAAGAACATTTGATCTGCCATCTTGTTCTTTTAAATTATTATCCAAAACTAACGGCATAGGTAAGAGGATGGAACAATGCTCAATGTTATTATTAACAGGAATGATGGTCAAAATGATGACAATAAGACAGTCTTTACTGTAATTATCTTTTAAGGTCCTGTATGTAACATTTTTTCAGTGGTTTGTTATAATCTCTGTGGCCCGTTCACAAACTTGTCCTTTTTAGGGAATTTTTACCATCACAATCAATTCCAAGTATTCCTATTGGCTTGAAATTTCAGATTTCTATGAACTGGGGTAGACACTCTATATTCATGCGCCACGTTGAAATACGTTAGCTGGTAAGGGACATATGGGATATACTGCTCCGCCTTTTGCATGATAAACTCACAGGTGTTGCTAATGCTGCTAATGGTTATCGTCGCTTCCCAGCCCCGGCAAGTTTGAAACATGGCTAACATGGACAAGACAGTTTGTGGTACTCACCAAATCTTTAGATCAAATTTTGGAAATAAAAAAAGAAAGAAACTGTGATCAAATTATTGTATTTTTTAAATTCAGAAATTAACTAACTTAAATTAATTTAGTCTTTTGAGACATGGAATGTGTCCCAGAGCCCAAACAACACAGAGAGGAAAGCTGGGTGGGAGGGATACAAATACAACACATGCAGAAACAGACACCAACAGATACATACAAGACAAGGGACCAATCCCATGTGCAGGTTGAGGTAAAGGCTGTAGCATAAGGCTAATGCCCGGACTTCAAAGATCCAGCAATGCTGCGCCAAGTGTCCAGGGTCCTTTCCAACGCTACATGGACGCGTGCCGTCAACAATTCCATGTACACAACATCCAAGAAGGCAAGGGTCCATGCACGGATAGACATGTCATTAGGTGGCTTCCAACAGGTTGCAATCATTCTCCTAGCAGCTGTAAGCCCGGCAAAAAAAGCACGTTTTTGAGCTTTAGAGAGATGGAAGGCTGACAGGTCGTTGAAAATTAAAACATTTACAGTAACAGGCACAGTAACATTAATCAATCAAAGCTGTAATTTTAGATGCAATATTGTTCCAGAACTGACCAACAGAAAGCACTCCCAGAACATATGAAGATATGTACCTTGAGCTTTAAGTGGGCAGAGTGCACAAAGGGCTGTTAATAATTTTGATGCGGTGCATTTTCACCGGGGTGAGAAATGTCCTACGCATGAAATTGTAATGAATCTGCTGATGGTCTGAATTGCAAGATAATTCTGGAATGTTACACAATACACCATGCCAGTAGAGATCGACACTCAGTCCTGGGCAATTATGTGCCCAGATCCTCTCAATAGGAAGGGCAGCATAGCCAGATATCACTAAGAGCTGATAAAGCCTGGATACAATACCCCAGTTTCAAATAATAAAAATTAAACAAATGAACCTGATCTCTGGAGGTTAAGCTTAGATGTGGATGACATCTTGGCTTTTTGAAGAATGAAGGCCACCAGAGCTGTAATACGTACTTTGAACTGCATGGGGCGAGAGAGTTGATTGCGATATATGATCTCAACTCTAGATGGGATAAATTACCACACATTGGACCTTTAAAATAAGAAGAGGGATTCAAATAAGGGGACTTTGAAAAAAGCCAAAGATTCACAAGTCAACCACTAATGGGGTCGTCCTGCCCAGTACTCACCATCACAGAGCACTGATTTTAGTCAGCAAGAGTACCCTTAATGCTAACTGGTATTACCAGTATTATTAATAGGCTGATATTCACTCCAAAATTGCCCATATATTATTATTTATTGGAAATACTTAGATATTCAGAACCCTCATGGAATTATCCTTTGCTTCATAACCAGGTTTTCTGTCACTAAAACAATTTGACTATGAGATTGGCAGTAGAATCACGCTCCTTTATATTGAATAATCAACTTTTCCAGGTCACCCCTAAAACGTATACATTTGAATATGTCCAATACACATGTCATGATCATGTGTACTGGCACTGGTCCAGCTGTAGTGTGCAGGACCAAGAGCTGTGCGGCTAAAGGTTATGGTAGTTTATTGCGCCCCCAGCCAGGCCCCCCCTCACAGTGCACTATAATCAGCTCAGTGTGTTCATTGTGTTTGGTGTGTGATCACTCAAAAACCCTATTGTGAATGGGGATTGGAAACACCAGGACACTTATGAGTAATGAACAGAGAGGGGTCCCTGTACCCTAACTTACCTTCTCTATCATACGCAGCAACTGCCCTGCAGGCAGGTGCAGGGGAGGGTGGGTGAGCCACGCCAGCGGGTGGGAAGGCAGTGGCAGGCCTGCAAGTGTTTGATGCTCGCCCCACCTTACCGGTGATTCACAGCTGGTCATTTGTTTTGCTGTATGTAGCGCGGCATGAGTGCTGCGGCAGCCTTTCTGATCACCTTAAACATGCACAGGGGTGCGCGAAACCACGCCGGCAACAAGCCAGTCACATCCTCAGCTCCTAATCAGGAAGCCAGGCAGCATCCCTCCTCCTCCTCCTAGTCCTCACTCCTCTGACCGACCAGAGGAAGGGAATTACATTTCCCATGGGTGGCCTAGTGCTGGGAAACAAGCCCCCACTGGCCTCGTGAAGG
>NC_048421.1:18544745-18564755 GCF_013103735.1 Etheostoma cragini
GGGGGGGGAGATGAAGATAACCCGTGGGGTAGATTGAAAAAGTGACAAAATCTTCCCCAAATCAGAGAGGTGACCTGGCCCAGATTGTTTGCCAGATTAAAAGTCTAAGTTTGTGATACTTTTCATTTGTCAGACTAGAGTGATTGATTTGTGCTCTAAACCCTTTTTAAGTGCAGTGGCATCGCAGTGTTCACAGGGGCTGTGTCTATCCCAATGACATTAAGAACACTGAGGTAGAGATACAGAGGATCATACCTCTGTCCACGCACAATTTCTGTGTTCCATCCCAATATCTAGCGATGAAAGGTTCGGTTGATTAATCAATGTATTGACGGTTTAGTAAACATCTCTTATCAAACATTCACAGTTCTACCTTCTCAAAGGCTCTGCTTCAGACATGGTGATCACAGTGTTCATTTTACTTTATGTCATTGTATAGACTAAACATATAGCATTCAGCTATCTACAAATATATTTTAATAATTTTCTTACCGAAGAAAAATTGTCTCGCAAACAGGTTTTCAACATGGAAATCAGTCATTTGTGTTGTGTGCTCATGTACAGTGCCCTGCTGTAAAAGTGGCTGTGCAAGAAACCTTCAAGATAGACAGTTTCAAATGCCTGCATTAGTAAAGAACTAGTTTAAGCATCGCGTTGGGTTTGTGCAGTAACATTGACATAGCTCCTCTCTATCAACAGCATTATCTAAACTATGTTATTCCATTAAATCTTTTGTGAAGGCTCCATAAAGAGTGGGTCATTTGAATAGGCACTGGATGCTTCTTGCTCGATTCTCTGACCCCTTGAAGGTCACTGTCAGTCTTTGTTGTAAAACTTTATGAGATGAAAGAATCCCCAGCTGAGTGAAGACCTTGGTCTGTAATTGCTTGATACCCTTCTGCTTAATACCAGAGAAAGAGAGAGACGCTGAGGCTCAGAAAGCTAGAGAGCACAGATGAGGTTGAGTGACATGGAATTGAATATTCCAGATGATTCAGTTGGACGCAGCGATTGGTCTCATCCTCAATTGTTTTGTTTCTTTTCTGTATTGCCACAGATGGGATAAGAGTGTGAGGGGCTTTTGTTGTCTCCGTGCTCATCTCTGGTCCGTTCTTTATGATCCCGATGTCCCTGGTCTATTCTACACAGAACCAGCGATTGTCTGTGCAAACAAAACCTCCCTCCCAAGTGATTACTTTCATTGAACCATAGACACTGTATGAAAACATGTACTCCAGTATTCAGGCAAGGGAAAGGCCAGTCGTCAACAATACCTTTGCCTTTTTTCAATTCACAGCGCACATCAAAAGACAAGGTGGTGAAAAATACGGCGCAGTTGCCAAGGACTTCACAGTGATTCCACTTTTTTTTTTCTTTTATTGTGGCTTTTTGTGTCCTCTTCATAAAGAATAACAATAGCTTATTGTCTCTGTCTCTCGCTCGGAGCCAAGCAGGGACTATCAGAGGAAGAGTAATAGGACGTACAGGTTGGGGCATATGCTGGCGCAGACATGGCCGCTAAACTTCCTCTCCATCATTCTCTCCATTTACCCACCGCTGAGGCACATCTGGGTCCAGGTGGCATCTGAACATGTTGTCAGCATGTTGTGGTAACTGCCTTAATGGCTTGAGTCATTCTAACTGACAAGATGGGAAAACAGACATGGCAGAGTCTCACTCAGCCGCTTTATCTTGTGTTTACCCACCACTGTTCCATTGATAACAAAGAGCCTTACACCTCTGTGGCCTTCAGAAGCCCCGGCCAGGCTGGCCAGGTTAGAGTCCTCTGGGCTTTCATAAAACGGATCAAATAGAGCCGCTTCCTGTTAGCAGTGGTCAACTCGTGTAAACACACAGGGCTGGAAATGAATAGCAAGTCTGATTGAATGAGATTTTTGTCTGAATGTGCTGTTTGGTTCATAACTATGAAGGCAAAGCTGAAAATGCTAGAACTAACCAAGTGACTGGCATAACCCTTTTAACACTACTGTACTGCCCAACTGTTCTATATGATATTGTGAAATTTAATACTAAGGTGGAGGCTTCAAATAAGCCCAATGTTGTTGTTTTTTTGCCTGTCCCTGGACTCATATTGTGGATCTCATCTACGCTACATCCCTGTTTTTTTGCGGCCATTTTCCTATTTCTGCATTTCTGGCTCTGGAACAACAAGATGGCATCCACTTCGTAATCCCACCCACAAAACTCTGATTGGCTCGGCTTTTTGTCCAACTAATGAAACAAACGCAACAACACCTGCCATTTTTGCTGATTTAATTGCTGGAACAAATGAAGATGGGGGCAACAGTTCAAAGGTCTGCCACCGGACAACAGTTCCTCACGTGACAAGATTTGCCTTAGAATCGTTTTATCTATTTGTTTGTGAGATTAATAGAAATAATAGCCGCAATGCTTTTCAGGGCCGATGGACTCAGTGCTTTGGTTACCTGCTCAATGGTGTTAGCAGCTGTATGAGTTTAGAGTGCACCAGCTGTTCACAGGTGAGCCGAAACATTGAGTTTAGTCACTGCATGCTGCTCAACATTAAGTCGATATAAGCAAACAAAAACCTGTATGCATCCTTCACTTCCTGATACGTCTATGTTTTGTCTACACACACAATTTAAAACCTAAAAATTGTAAAATAAAGGATAAAAGTTAGCCTCGGATGAATCCTAATGAGCTGATCTCCCAAGATGAGCTCAAAGACTTTTAATTGACAGCACAGTCAGCTTGTTGCACATGTACACACACACACACACAGATCAAATAAATTAGCCTTTGACTCCTCTGAGAGCTGTGTGTTGCGTAAGAGCTTCCAGGTACATCCTTAAAACAGTTTGTTTCAAATTAAAAAGTTAGAAATTAGTCCTTGTTTGTAATGATGTGCAGAGACGTTATGACCCAGAGGAGTTAAGGATATTATCTGGATAGAGGAGGGAATGTGAACCACCATAAGTTATAGTGAGACGTGCACTTATGTTTAATTAACGCAGAGTTCAAGAACTGCTGGCTTCATCCGTTATAGAGACGGGCAGACGGAAGCTCCTTTAATTGGGGATGAGGGAAAAAAGAAGGGGAAAAAAACAATTGAGCTGAGTAGATGGGTCATGTGTTAAGGTCAACATTTTTCATAGGAATCTCTGAATCCTCTCTCCCGTACAGCATGATTAACTTTGTCACAGCTTTATTCTGTATTGGTGTGCGCCGAGATAATGAGTTGAGAGTTGAAGCAATAATTCATATATCTTTAATTCATGCCTCAGTCGAAAAGAAGGTGATTTTGCAATTTGTTAATACTGGGAATGACTCACATAATCAGCGAGCTAAACTGTGAATTTCAATTTACATAAACACACATGTATGTGTCTGTTACACATATTTCCTTCTTGAGATCCCTTTGCTTGTTCTTTTAACTACTTATTACACAATTAGTGTCAGTGGAAAAAAGACGAAATATATGAATTCCTTTTATCTTCTTTAGAAGCTAAAAAGCCGCTTCACCTGAGGCACTAAAAAGACTCCTTTTAGTAAAGTTATGTCTCTGCAAGTACAGCAGTGCTAGCTACTGTTAGCTGCTCTTATAAGGAGAAACTAATATTTCTGAGAGAAATAAATAAACATTAGACAAGAAACAGCAACAAATGTAGCTGAGACAAACCACAAACACATGCAAGCATTTCTAAAAGGTGAACTAATTTTAATGTAATTGTAAGGTGCTGTGGATATGGAGGTAAAGTTGACATTGGTGTCAGTGAGCTGTCTTTTCTGTTTTTAAGTTATTGGTGGGAATGTGTGCATGATTAATGTCTAAATCTTGCTCTAAACGCGGCCAAACCGTGATCAGTATTTTAGTGAGCAAGTGTGTGAACACAGTTTCTTCTCTGCAGTAAAATTTGCAGGTAGTCACAGCAGGAACAACACAGTGACTGACTGGTTTCATAAAAAGATCTGTGACCCATGTAATTCTGCGCTGTTAGAGGATCATCTATAGGAAAAAGAACAATCAAAACTCCAAAAGTGTGGGGCCGACAGTTGTATTTTCTAAGAAGAATGAGTGTTTTCTATTACTGTCACTGTGTGTAACACATTACAGTCTGGTATGACGATAAACCTTTTTCACAAGCCTCGCAATAGACAAGTAACCATAGAATGGTTAGAGAGTTCTCATGAAAATTCAACACGCGTTTTTGTTGACTAGTAACAATCTACAAAAATAGTCAAAAAACTAATAGTAAAATTAAATCTTAATCACCATCTAAAGAAATGCTTGTGAACTATTTTGAAGCATGCTTTGAAAAAAATTCTTCTGCAGTATTTGTAATATCAGTGTTCAGCCGTTATCTGGGGTCAATTGGTGAAGAAATGTAAAATGATAGCCAATGAAAAGTTCAGCCCTTCTCATAAGAATTTAGGTTAAAAAAATGTATGTTACCCTAAAGAAATGGAGATTAAGTGAAAACGTGCGGCCCCTGCACAGACCCTGTTTTAACTTGTCATCTCTGATTTACTCTTGCAGATGGAATATTAAGTATGTTCTTTTAAACACGTGGGGGTGGGGGTGGGGGGCAGTAGAGAAAGGGAATTAATCCGCTTGGCTTTATTTTGATAATGTTTTAGAGCTTTGCCTGCCCAAATCCATCGGCGGAGCTGTTCTACTTTCTCTTCCACAGACAGACAGAGCCAATTCTTAATCCCAATTCATCTAATTGTACCTCAGAGTGCTAATAAATATTGTTATGAATTATTCAGGCTGTGAGTGGGCTGATGACACAGAAACGGGTGCAGTGAGCAGAATTCAAAGCACTTGAAATTGGAAATAGGAAAGTGTAATAAATTCTCTCCGAATTTGAATTAATGGAAGTTACATGGAAAATGAATAGTGTAGGGACCTTCTCCACATGATTATTGTACTAATGGGGATGTTAGTGCAACTGTCCAAGGCAAAATACTGCTAGGTCATAGAATGCTTGCTGATATAAAAGGTAAGTGCCATTAAAACATCATGTTGTCAACGATAATAAACAGCCCTGCATTAATATACCTATTATACAAGACAATTTGTGCACTCTCCTGCACTACACTACAAGTAACTGACGTTGCCTGAACTCAGCATTTTGCCTGGGTGCTTATGTCACCGAGAAATGGTTCAATAATGTATTCACGCTGCACCTGGCAGTCATTTTTATCTTGTTTGAGTGCTGCTTTTAATGCATTTATCTCTTAATTTGCCGCCCAGATACTGCGTGTTTTCAAATGTCATCCGTGTTCTGCACAGCTGGGGGTTTTACAACTTGCTTGATGGCCGCGGGTCCACAGGGAGCAACCGGGGGATTAGGCTCTTTTGCAGCATTGTGCCGAGCCTGTCTCGTCGCTGTACTGTTCCACTACTGAGCTCCACTAATGGCCACTGCTCAGACCAGGCCTCATTAAGGCAAACTGACACCAGGAAACGGGGGCCTCGCAGTAGGCGTGATTAGATTAAAAGTTCAGACAAGCCTTTGGTCTGTGTAATTTGTGGCGCTCCGGTGATACGCAAATAAACAAAATGCAAGATCACTTTAGAAACAGCCCCCTTAATTAGCTCATTGAGACTTGGGTAAACAATATCAACACCATGGCCTTGGGCTCTGGAAGTAGCTGCTGGAATACGGGAGGAGCAAAGAGGTGGGGGGAGTGGGGGGAGGGGGAGTAGGGACAGAAGAATTATTCACTGTATAGTCATGTTTGTATTAGTGTTATTTTTCGGCAGCGGAAGCCGGCGGGAGGTCATTGGAAGCAGCAGCTCAGGTCCAAGCTGCTGATTTGGGGCTGGAATTAAAATGTTTCACAGCTGTTTGGCTGGTCTCTCTACCTTGACTAATGAGTTGTGGAACAGGATGGTATCTCGCCAGTCGGTGACATCCGCACTCCGTCCAGTCAACTGTTTCAAAGTGTTTTCTGACTAAAGTACCACCTGCCCCGCTCAGCTGTTTCTACAAACAGCTGGCTTCCCAACATGCGGACTGCAGTGCACTGTATGCAAAGTTACCTTTTCATCAGACCACCGGCACAGTTGTCGGACACGTGCGCCATGAAATGATTGAGTTTGCTACAGTGTAACATCTCCGCCGTCTCTTTCTATTTTCCTAAATGTAAACAACCGAGTGAGATCTGTACCCAGTTGTGATCCTGTTTCTTTATCTTTGTTTTTTTCACATTGGTGGGTCAGTAGGAAGGTTAAGTTGATCATTTATAGGCAGTGACAGAAAATCTTATGTTGCATGTGCATTGACGCAAATTCTGAAGCTGTCTGTTAAATCTTGATTCTATCTGAACACCAACCGCAAAAACAGAAACTGCAGCTCCAAATGGAGCAGATGAGAAAACAGAGTTGGCTGTCAGCAGTGTTCCTGATTGTTGATGAAGATTAGTGGGTGCTCATGTAAGATACGGTCGAGAAAACACTGAAGAATCACAAAATATCTTGTCCTTCATGACAACCTTGCTCCGAACAATTACATTTACATACCACTCAATAGTTTTGTCTAATATGCTTTTGCAGAAACCTGATTTTAACTTGACTACTGTTTTTCCAGCCCAGGAAATGTTACCTTTCTGTACAGAGGAGAAATCATAAGGTTGACAGGGTGGAGGGTTGGTGTGTGAGGAGACCGGGGTTAGCGTCTCTGAAGTGAATTGGTTCAGTCTACAACAACACTTTGGTTAAAGTTAGGCAAAGTGTGAGGTTTTGGTGACATATTGAAAAAAGTAAACATCTTGTCTCATGTCTATTTTCAATATTTAACCAAGGCCACAACAATCTGTGATTTAGTTGCCTAAAAAAATCCATAACAAACAATCATTTGTTTGTTGCCTGTAGTGGGTATTGTAGGAAAAACAAACATATAAGCAATCACAGGTTTGTAGTCTATATCAGGATCTTCCACTTCCAGGATTGGTCCAGTGCCGCCGGAAATTCCCCCGGATGTCCCTCATCACGGTCGGCTGTTCGGTACCTTCCACTGTCTTTGGGTTGGAATTTTAAACTACGGTGGATGTCTGAGGACTATGGTTAACTGCTCCTCAGATCTCTGCAGGGTAAATCCAGACAGCTAGCTAGACTATCTGTCCAATCAGAGTTTTCTGTTCCACCAAAACAAGTTCCTTCCCGAGGCTATTTTGCAGTGGCACCGGGGCTGCATTTGCTAAGCGCCCATTACGATTGTGATTGGACTAAAGAAATGCCAACAAACCAGACCATTTTCCCCTCCCATCCCGGAATGCTGTGTGGACTAGCCAGACCCTCTTACACAGTGGAGGAAGGTGTGGCAATGCAAAACTACAGTTTTGTGAATACCTTCAGTGCAAGTGTTTCATGATTTAGGAGCTTTAGATATATGAGTCATTAAACACTATTACGTGAACAAAAGACATAATTAGATGACATTAGGCTTAAATTAGTTGTATGTTAACAGGATATAAATCTGTCTTATTGCAAGGTAAAGCTCCTGAAAATAGAAGCTTTTTTGGGGGGGGGGGGGCATTTCAGCTCATTTTTCATGAAAAGGACAGCTAGAAATGAAAGGGGGGGGCAGACATGCAGGAAATCGCCACAGGTCGGAATCGAACCCTGGACTTTCTGTGTTGAGGCACACCTCTTTATAGCTGCGCCTGCTCTACCAACTGAGCCAGCCTCCAGTTTTGGTTTCAAAATATACAGTTTTTTTCAGGCCAAAAAAGATTTGAAGAAACTGAGGTGCACAATCGGAAATTGTTACATTTCCATTGGCAGTCCAGAATGTTCTTGTTACATCAGAATAAAAAGACTCAACATGTAAAATGTGAAGTTGCACGTCAGATTTATTTGATTTAAGTGAAATTGTTATATATT
The DNA here is from genome assembly GCF_013103735.1 of Etheostoma cragini. Lineage (NCBI taxonomy): Eukaryota > Metazoa > Chordata > Actinopteri > Perciformes > Percidae > Etheostoma > Etheostoma cragini. Next base: position 18,552,619 of record NC_048421.1, read on the forward strand.
AAGTAAGTCATATGGCCTAATTTAATCCTACAGTGTTCCATTTGTTTTTCTGTTATTACAAATTATAATTAAGCAAAATTATCATCTTTAAATGGAAGATATACTGTCTCTCATTTGGACTCATTTGGCCTGTTATTGGACTTGAACTTCTTTGGACTTGGTCTTTACTTGGTCCCTACTAGTCCTGGTATTGGACTCAACACAGGTAGACTTGAATACAGCCCTGGTGCAGAGTAATTGCTCATGTAGATTTAGATTCTGGATGTCTTTTTGAAAGAAAGTGTTAATTAGTCTTGTAGATGGTGTTCTCATGAACCTGTAGCTTCGCCCTGAGACATGGTGGTTGTAGTCAGAACTGTCTGTCATAATGTTTTCTCTGCTCTGGAAAGGTAGCGAGTGTGTGCAATGTCGTGAACAGAAAATTTATAAAATGAAAAAAGCCACATCCTTTAATTTATAGCCTTTTAAATAAAGGTATTAAAGGTAAGGGCAGAGAGATGTGCTGCAGGTTGTGGCTACTGACAAAGGACAAAATGATTCAAAAAAAGAAAAGACAACCTCGACAGTGTCAGGGGGCAGCCTGCAGAAGTCAAACGCCCGTCCAATTAATTGTGTCTGGTGCCAGCAATGATTGGACCCGTCTGACAGTCTGCGGTGGTTTTTTGAGCGCCGCTGTCGGCCTCTAGATGTTTTGATGCCAGTTTGTTGGTAATTGATGACAGTGAGCTAAAACCAGCATAAAGGTGTCCACAGTATAAACTAAGTTGGACATCACCATTTAAGCTCCATATTTTTTTTCTGCAGTGTCTGTACTTCTTAAACATATTTGATAAAGTAAAGTCTTTTATATATTTCTTCTGTAGGAGTGCCATTAGTAAACATTATTGTAGACGATGCATGATAGCTAACCTGATTGATGGATCATGCATGAGAAATGGTGACACATAAGTGATGGATAGTGTTAATATCTTTGAAAACATTATTTTCCTTCTAAAAAAGACAGCAGCAGGCAGCGGCACTCCTACACTTATTTCCCATCCACCAGTTAACTTCCATTTATCATCACATTTGTCAAAATATGTTCAATAGATGTATTTTTACTTCCTTTCTGACTCTCCTCAGTTGATAACGTTTCCGGTGTGCTAATTTAGCAGCCGTTAGGTTATCACATTTAAGTGACTTTCCAAACCTTTAAAATTCAGCTTTCAAACTCGTGATTTCAGGCCAGCTGTCCGGGTGAAGTGAAGGGAAGGGAGGCAGTTCAAGTAGTTCTGCCAGGCTGTTTGTGAGTATTGTCATGACGGCACCACTGCAATATTTTTAATAGGCCCAGGTGATACAGGAAGTTGGTGCATTCTTAATAGGATATATTTCTTTTTTTCTGTGTTGTTCAGGTTGCAGCCCGGAGCCAACTTGCTGTTATTCAAAGATCACATATTGCCGTCGTCACTGTTACCAATTAAGTTCCAAACAAATGATAATATCCCCTTGGTAATGATCCATACTAGCTTTTTATGGAAATCATTTAATCCAAAATAATTTTCCAGTGTCTTTTAACAAAAATAGATTTTACAAAAACTGGAAGGGTAGTGATCAAATCTTGTACGCAGAAAAGAATTCCCATTTCACGGATATAGACTCCAACACTGGAGGCCCGACAGGCTGCCATTCATTGTGAATGGAACTTCCGAATAGGGTTTTAGTGCCGCTCCCCTGACGCAGCGCAACTTGAGAAAGATTTAACGGTATGCAAATTTCCTCTGACAGTGTCAACCCATCACACCTGTTTTGACTCCCTTGATAACCAGTAAGCTGTTAGAAGCTCAACTGTTCGCTCCAAGGTTACCTATGGAAAAAGCCGATCGTCATGGGAAACGACATCCCCATTCGTCATGATTGAAAATGATGCATGGAAACACCTCGCTCCTCGAGAAATAAACTACTTCCTTGTGCACCACTGTAACGACAATGGGAGAAGATAACTGTCCAACCAGAGCTGAGTATGTAAGTTGCGTGCTGAACTCTAAACCAACCAGAAAGCTTCAGGCTTGTGAGAGCCAAGAACCAGCCGGCTACTTTGAGCCCTTTGTTGGGATGTAGTATTGTGCAACTGTGCAATGTGATATGTTGTACTACTTGGATGGAGAGTTCAAGTATGCTTACACCATATTTAGTTTCAGAGGCTTTTCCAATCCAACAATCACCAAAAGAGAAGAATAGAAATCATGAATGATACCCACCTAAGGATTAAGGAAATTGCATTATTACATCAGGAAATGGTGAAAATTGACTACAAATCAAGAATATAACAAAGTGTGGTTATGAAAACACATGCAACAGATGGTAAAATTTATGAATGAAATGGATGGAAAGCAGAAGAAAAAACAGAGTCAAAAAGCCGATGCAGAAAATGGTTGATGCGATAATAATACTAATACTTTGACTATTTGCACAGAATACTAGCTATGCAACCTTGTCAGGCCTCAAAGCCAAGTGGATCCCTCGTGAAAACCGAAGCACTTTCTGCTGCCAGGAAATTCTGAACTTACATATAAACAACAGAATTATATAAATCATGAGTCACTTTTGACCCAAGCCTTTCTTTCAAAAATGCATTCTAGTCAAAATACATCAGCTGAGGCTCCAAAATCTTTGCGATTTCTGTCATTCTAACGTGTTAAATCTATAAACCAAACGTAATAAAGCCAGCAAAGCAAGTGACGGATCTCAGAGATTTGCGTGGCTTTTATTGCTTGCCAGAGAACACATTATGAAGACAGCAGTGCATTAATATAATCCTTACATTTCTGCTTCTTTCAAAATTACTTATGAAAATATGCTAAACAATGCTTTCGCTTATTTATTTGAATTTGCACTGAAAGCTTCAAAACACAAGTAATCACCAAAAATCAATCTTTTTTTTTCACCAGAAAACTATTTTTTGGGGAGACCTAACTAAAATAAGTCTCTAACATCACATATGGAAATACTCCCATTCTGCGATTTGATATTTGTATATATTGTACTAAAACTCGAGTATGGTACCGGCATTCTAAAATCAAATCCACTTCTATACCCAGAGTCACTCACGGGTTTGTATGGGGGGAAAAAAAGGGAAAACAAACTGGCATAAAACGACGGACAAGTCAGGCCTATTTCTATTCCTTTCAGATTTCTGTCTTCTTCCGCCCACAGTGCTAAACCAAGGGGCCACGTCAAGCTCACTTCTATTATTTGTGTTTGAGGGGGGGGTCACAGGGAGCGGTGAAGTGCTTCAGTCACATGCCCGGCAGCAGCCCTACGCTGCACGGCCGGTCCAAAGGCCAGCCCTGAGCCGGGGTGGACGCTGTGGTCGCCTCCACACCGCTCTGCTCCCAAAACATCCACGCTGCCTACCAAACAAAACCGGAGAGCGAGCGTACAAACCTCAAAGTAATATTTTACAACATATACACATAGTGTTTGAACAGAGTGGCTCTGTTTACACTAGACATACAGTAGACATACACATACAGTATACATATATTCATACCTCCTCATAGAGTCTGTAAGCACACACACCACCACCACCACTACCACACTCATCTCAGGAAGTACAGAGTAGGAGGACAGCCACGGTATCTCATCTCTTCCCCTCTTCCTGTCACTGTGTGGTGGATTTAGGCCTTTTGTTTGGCAGAAAGGCCTCCTACATGCCTGGAGGCCTACTCTACAGGCCGGCTTTACCCAGCTGGTTTCCTCCCACCAGGATCCCGGTCTGAATCATTACCGCTTACTGAGGTTTTTCCACAGCGTCAGTCAGTGACAGAGCTAAACCAAGCTAATGGATAACTCAGAGGTCACTGTCATTTTTTTTTTGTTTTCAGATTTTTGCCATACTCCTACATTACTGAGTTTGGTATTCCTCTGACAGAAAATGACTCACTTTTTCTTTTTTTCACATGCCCCTTTCTGCTGTAGTTTCTCAAAAGCAATATTTGATGGATTCCTTTTTCCACCTGAGAAATAATCCACTTGAAAAAAAAAAAAAAAAGTTCTTGCCGACCGAAATGCTCTACAGGAAGGAAAGAAATCACTAGTTTTTTTATAGTTTTACTGAAGCTATTCATTTAAGTGCTAAAGATATTAAACTGCTTTGGGGTCTGACATTGACCAACTTCGACTTTCCAAGTTTGAAAGCCCAGATGTCTCTCTCTCTCCCTCCCTCTCATGGACGGGTCAAATTCTTATGAGGTCATAAGGGGCAAGATTCCAGATCGGCCAATCTGAGCTTTCCTTTTCTCAAGGAAGAGCAGGATACATAGGGCTCGGTGTACACCCATCGCCATTTCTAGCCACTGGGGAACACGTACAGTGAGGAAAATAAGCATTTGAAAACCCTGCTATTTTGCAAGTTCTCCCACTTAGAAATCATGGGGGGTCTGAAATTGTCATCGTAGGTGCATGTCCACTGCGAGAGACATAATCTAAAAAATAAATCCAGAAATCACAATGTATGATTTTTTAACTATTTAATTGTATGATAAAGTTGCAAATAGGTATTTGAACAACAGAGAAAATCAATGATAATATTTGGTACAGTAGCCTCTGTTTGCAATTCCAGAGGTCAAACATTTCCTGTAGTTTTTCATCAGGTTTGCACACACTGCAGAAGGGATTTTGGCCCACTCCTCCACACAGATCTTCTCTAGATCAGTCAGGTTTCTGGGCTGTCGCTGAGAAACACAGAGTTTGAGCTCCCTCCAAAGATTCTCTATTGGGTTTAGGTCTGGAGACTGGCTAGGCCACGCCAGAACCTTGATATGCTTCTTAAAGAGACAGTCCTTGCTTATCCTGGCTGTGTGTTTCGGGTCATTGTCATGTTGGAAGACCCAGTCTCAAACCATCTTCAATGCTCTAACTGAGGGAACGAGGTTGTTCCCCCAAATCTCGCAATACATGGCCCCGGTCCTCCTCTCCTTAATACAGTGCAGTCGCCCTGTCCAATGTGCAGAAAAACACACCCAAAGCATGATGCTACCACCCCCATGCTTCACAGTAGGGATGGTGTTCTTGGGATGGTACTCATCATTCTTCTTCCTCCAAACACGGTTAGTGGAATTATGACCAAAAAGTTCTACTTTGGTCTCATCTGACCACATGACTTACTCCCATGACTCCTCTGGATCTTCCAAATGGTCATTTGTGATTTCTGGATATTTTTTTAGATTATGTCTCTCACAGTGGACATGAACCTACGATGAAAATTTCAGACCCCTCCATGATTTCTAAGTGGGAGAACTTGCAAAATAGCAGGGTGTTGAAATAATTATTTTCCTCACTGTATTATTGTTTAAAAACTTCAAAGTGAAATTTTCATGCCATGGGACCTTTAAACTTAGGTTTTTTTCTCGTCTGATAGTTTCCTAAACTAATGAGATCATACCCTGGTATAAACCTCTCAGCTATTGTCCACGTCTCTTTTTTTCAGCAACTGAAAAGTTTGGTTCTCATAGGTCCTTTTGCACGAAACATTACAACCTCTTTCAAGCCAGTGACAAGATGTGTGTTTGTGTGTGTGTGTGTGTGTGTGTGTGTGCGTGTGTGTGTGTGTGTGTGTGTGTGTGTGTGTGTGTGTGTGTGCGCGCGCTCTAGAGATGTTTCAAGGATGAGATCTTAACATTACTCACTGATCAAATACAGAAAACACAAAATTGCTTATCGGCATTTTCAATGCTGTAAGTCATGCTCTATGGTGATGCAGCACAAAGTGCAGATTAATTTCGAAAAAAGTAAAACTGGTAATATGATATTATGCACTTTTCAGAACATTTTTAGAAAGTGGTGTACAGGTGGTAAAATAATATGAAACTTTTTTACAACAAATTTACCTTGCATGGCAGCTGGATTCTCGTGTTATTAGGCGATAATTGTGCAATAACATATCATATGGTAAGGTTTCAAAACCGCAACGGACTGAATCAATCAGCACCTAATGAGCAGCTACTGGCAGCTAAGGGTGGGCTTTAGGTGTGTGGGAAGGCCACGAGAAAAACAGTGGCAGATGTGATGGACAGATTGTTCATTCCATCCCTCTTTCCAAACAGAAGCTACAGCAGAAGACAAAAATTAGGCCCCACAAAATGGACAATATAAAACACACCGCTCAGCTAAAATAAAATTCGACTGAGATTTCAGCAAAGATATTCAAACCTGGAAACGAGCAAATGTGACTGACGAATGCTCCACTGTCTTTCAGCTCTATGGCTTTGTAATAATAAAAAATACATAAGGTATTGAATACAGTAACACATTATCAGCAATGTAATTGCGTTAATTGGCCGGGTGTTTGATTTAAACTATGCACCAGCCACTGTGGCTCTTTGACCAAAAACCACCAACCGCATGTTTATCTGGGCATCATACATCTCCGGATCTCCAACAACGCCGTTGTGAGGACACATATTGGTGGTAAGGCGACTCTAGGATGTCGCAATGAGTCTGGACAGAATCAATAGACATCAACAGTATGATTGATTACGACCCAGAGCTCCATGCCATTCCTCAGTTGTGATCCAGTTATATTAAGATACACATTAGCATGTCTTCTTTAACGAAGGAACGGTTCTCAGGGGACTATTGTATTTTCTTTTCTTTTTTTCAACATCACGCTTGATTGGGCTCTGTGGCGTCCTAGTAGCCCATTCCAGTCAGCATCAACTAACTGCTGTACTCCGGAGCCTTTAGGCCTTATTTAATCGGAGCAGATGTACATAAATAGCAGGCCAGCCATATGGTGACGGCGAGTTCCTCATTACCTTGCTTCTTTAAAACGAGCAGGGTTTAAACTAAATAAACAGCTGCATCACAAGTATAGGTATGGTACTGTGTAGTATGTTCATACATGCTGTATACATGGCGTAGTAGCCTCAGGGAATGCAGTATTTCCCATATGCACCGGCCTCTAGGTCAGTGCAGAGCTGAATTCACAACATGTAATTTAGTCCTACCAACTTACGTTTGTCAAACAGGTTGGTTGGGGCGAAAAAATGCATCGGCGCTGCTGGCTGTGGAGTTGGTGGGAGGGAAATCTATAAATATTTGCCGTATATTGTGTCAGAAGCAGTGTAATTGTAGCCAATTAAATCAGCAGGGTGTCCTGTGTGCTAGCTCTGATGAAACACTGCTCTGCTGCTGCCTCCACCATCCACAGCAGGGTCAGCAGGCTGGGGATCACCGAGATGATTTAAGGCCCGAGTTGCCGGTTAATAGTTAATGAGAGTGAGTCGTTCAGAGGCTCTGGATGGTTTCCAAGGTCCGGCCGGCTCAGGGGCTGCAGTCTCAAAGCCACTCAGGCCTGGAATTAAGAGGCAATGGAGAGGTCTAATCACTTTGTAAATAAAGATGGGCTTCTCTTCATCTTCTGCAGATGCACACAGTAAAACAAAACAACAGATACGCCTACGCGCTCCTGTGTTCCTGCCTCATCTCCTGCCCCGTCTCAGAGCCAGATTTACAGCTGTCCCCGCCGCCTCGGCAACATGTTCCCGCTAAATTTTTTTTTTTTGTCCCGTTCATCATTTTTCCATTTTTCAGGCCCGGGCACATCAAGCAATAACTCAGGATTGCTGGATAACTTGTCATTCAGCCATTTCACGGGGGGAAAATAAAGGATTTTTAGGTGGATGCAGAGGATAAAACCCGGGGGCTTTTATACACAGATGCTTAGAAGGGTGCCTCTGCCGTGCCCCTCCAACCATAACTACAGCTGGGAGGAGTGAAAAAAAACTAAAAAAAACGACCTACAGTAGGAAGTAGGGGTGTAACGGTACACAGAAGTCACGGTTCGGTTTATACCTCAGTTCACATGTCACGGTTCAGTTCGGTACAGTGGGTGGAAAAGCAAAAAAAAGAGAAGGCAATTGTTTTTTATTATGCATGTCTCAGGCTGTACCGCCTAGTGTCATACAGTCTCTCCCCTGAGTGTGTAAAGTAAGATGTAAACAGTAAACAATAAGGACCCCACATCATCTCCAGACTCCATCTGGAACTTGTAAACCAAAAATACAATCAGCTATAAAACTGAAAATACAGCATCTCTTATTTATGAAGGTGAACATTACATAGAATAATAACAAAACAAAACAAATTCTAGTTAGGCGAGACCTTCCCCCACAAAAGATAAAAGACAGTATTCTTGCTATTAAGTGCGACGGGCATACCTTTCTAGTTTCCACTCTGCCAAGACCTCCTGTAGCTTCTTAGCTAGGTAAGTGCTTGTGTGCTGCTCATACAGGGCGTCTGTAAGAAACATGTATCTACCAGTAGTTCCACATTACATTTGTTAATTTGCACGCAAGTTTAATTTATTTTTTATACTGCGTATTCTCCATTTAAATTCATGTACCGAGATGCTTTAACCGTTTCTGTTCAATACCAATACGTGTACCGCTCCACCCCTAATAGGAAGCCTCTATTACTACAGGTTTTTTGCTAATGCTTAAAGTGGCCATTATCTTAGTACTACTGTTACACTCGTCCCTGTGGTTCCAAGGTGTTTATTGGTTTATTAGGATCAACACTGACTTGACTGTACCAATTGGATGCAAATCAATTGATATGAAGCAAGATGTTAGTGTTATCTGCGGGAGCAGAGAGATCATGAAGCCCAATAATGTTGTTTCCTTAAGCAAGGATTTAGACGGCAGTGTGTCCCGCGGAGGAGATGCTGAATTATAACTGGACAAATTCAGACATGAATGTGCACATTTGAGTCTGCATCTTTTTTCATGCTCCGTATGAAACAAGCAAGCAGCTTTGTGTGTCTGTACCTTGTTGGCGGTGAGAAAAGACAGAGATTGGGTGAGAGCTGCAGAGAGATTCTCCAGGGTTTAGAGGGAATGCTCATTAAGGCCTCCTATAGCACAGCCAGCTCATTCCTCACGGTCCCAGCGGTCGGCTCTACTACGCTCTGCTTCCTCACCACATCCTCTCCCCTCTCTTTATCTGCTGTCCTCTATTTCTGTCTCCCTCTCTTTCTGTCTCCTTCCCCGTCTGTGTCTCACCCGCTTCCTCCAGCTCGGGTCTTTTTCCACCTGCCATTTGGAAGCTCAAACAGCAGATGTGTTGACGTTCGGGAGACGGCAATGTGACGGCTCTGCAAGAACGTTGACTAGCAAATTAGAAATACCATAGCAAAGACCGTCTGGATGGAATGAAACTGCATTATTTTTTAGTGTAATTGCTATACAGTGTACATGCATTTCAGCGATCCTCAGTTCTGCATGTTGCCACCAACAAATGACATCTGGATGTAATTGATTTAGTTTTGTTATGTAATGTCAAACTTTCACATTCCACACCCCACAGTATACGCACACTTTTAGGTCCTGTATTTTTGAGTGGTGAGGGCGGATGTGTCGAACAGGTGGAGGCATCCCCGGTGAGCTGAGCTCTGAATCTCTAAAAGCTCACTGCTGTTTAAGAGACAGTTTTATATTTAACTCGCTCGTTTGGAATCTTCACTCTTCAGCTAGTCTCACAATTAGAGGAAGAACTCAGTTTTTTGTTTCTGCCTCATTTCCTGGTTTGAAGTTAATGAGGTTACTGTATTATTGCAGAAATATCTCACACGGCGGCTTTATGATAACGCTGGTGCTCTTTTATCTTTTATCTTTATTTTATAAACAAATCCCCTGAAGAGAGCAAAACCAACAATGAGTTTATACTGCCATCTGATACAGCTGCCTCCATAGTGCGGAGATTTCTTGGTCCAGAAACTAATAAAAAACACACAGAAACAGCTAATCTGTTTCGCTTGAATGATATATTACTTTATTATGAATATAGAAAGTGCATTTTACGCAGTGTAGTAATATTTGTAATCTCCTAAACGCAACTCTGTGTTTGGGAAATGTCACTGAGCATGCTCCGGGAGGCTGTCAGGTGTATACTGCACAGTGACAAGCTAAAAAAACAACAACAACTTAACATTGGCCGACACTTCATCGTAATGAAGGAATGTGTTATCAAAATGCACCTTGTGTTGTGTTCTTAACAATTCTTGATGAATGTGGAAATGCAGACTCTGCCGCTAGTTACCCTCGTAGCTATTGTGCGTGGTTTCTGTCTCCACGATGAGGAATTCTAAGTAATGACAACAAAACTGCGGGCGCATCCACATGATGCAGGCCTTACATGATCGCGCACCCCTCCGCCACGCACTTGCTAGTAGCCAAGGAGGGCACAGATCATTTTAAAAAAAAGATGATGAACTCCTCAGAAGAGGTAATTATGTTTACTTGATTTTCTGCGTGCAGTAGTCACCGGATGCAACAATCTTCTGAACAATCTTCTGCCATTCTGAGAGAGTTGTGTGGAGCTGATAGTCTTAATTAGCTTTGTATCAACTCATTTGGCAATGGCTTGAATGTAACGGATGTTCATTAATATGAAAAGCTTTAATATCAATTTCTGGGATGCCATAATTGAATGTGAAATTGTCTTGGTTAGTCATAAACCCCTGCAAATGCTTTGTTTTGCATCACGCATCACAGATGCAAACCAGCAGACGGGTGTGTGTGTGTGTGTGTGTGTGTGTGTGTGTGTGTGTGTGTGTGTGTGTGTGTGTGTGTGTGTGTGTGTGTGTGTGTGTGTGTGTGTGTGTGTGTGTGTGTGTGTGTGTGTGTGTGTGTGTGTGTGTGTGTGGGGGGGGGGGGTGAGATGTATTTGCGTGTCTGTGTGTACATATGAGTGTTGGTGACGTTATCTGTCACACAGACAGGCGGCCCGCTGTCAGCTTGATTACTGCTCGCCAGCCAAACGCTTGACCCGCAAGCGGTCGAGGCCCCGGCGGTGGCAGCGGTGGGAGCATTATCCACCTCCACCCTGCCTGTGTATAATGGCCGCACCGTGTGATCGATGGCCTGTGTACCTGTGGAGTCCAGCAGCTACAAAGCCAGGCACACACTGCACGTATACAACCAGCCGGCTCTCATAAAGGCCAGGAGACACACAGTGCTCCTCAGGAAACACCTCCAAGTCACACTCTGACACATGGATCCATTATACAGGCTTGACTAGATGTAGGGTATATTCATCATCTTGTCCAAATGCACTGCACTCTCAATGCTGAATTTCCTGAATGCCGAATTTTTCACCTGTGTAACAGCTGCTCTATGCAGTTTTTGCTTTTTAGTTTTATTAAGGCTGTCACATAATAGCGTGTATGGATTTTTAAAAAGATTAACCCTTAACTGCAATTAACCGACCGCTGAATTTAATCGTCAAATTGTTGTATAGCAGGTACTTTATGCATTTTTGGCATAGCTTTTAGAAATCTTGCGAGGGGCTTTAACAAACAGTCTGTATGGATTGTAAAGAGCATTCCTATACTATTTAAGGTTCCGTGACATGGTGGTCTTTGGATGCTTTTTTATAGGCCTTAGTGGGCCCCTAATACCATATCTGAGGTATCTTTCCCAAAAGTCAGCCTTGGTGCAGAATTACAGCCACTAGAGCCAGTCCCACAATGAGCTTTCTTTAGTAAATGGCATTTTTGTAGCTGTCTGTAGCTTTTGAGGAGAGAGGGGGGGCGACAAGGTGGAGGCTGGGAGTGTGGCCTTGGTCAAATTCTCTGGGGAGGCAAAGCAAAGAAAGGGGAGGTAACCTTGCTCCTTATGACCTCATAAGGAGCAAGATTCCAGATCTGCGCATCTGAGATTTCATTTTCTCAAAGGCAGAGCGGGATATCCCGGGCTTGGTTTACACCTATCACCATTTCTAGCCACTGGGGGACCATAGTCAGGCTGGGGGAACGCATATTAATGTAAAAAAAAAACACTCATAAAGTGACATTTTCATACCATGGGACCTTTTAAACGTTTCTGATACATTAGCATTGACTGGATGTACACCAAATTGCCTGAACACTCAATTGCTTGAATGGGAAATTGATCACAACAGTTTTATTATTATTAATATTAATATTAATATTATGTTTTGAAAGGACTCTATAATAATAAAATATTCATCACTTTGAACTCTTAGATTGCACCCTAAACTGCCTGAATGCTTAATCGTCCAAATTAGTTTTTCACCTGTCAAATGCATAGATTTTAATATATATATATATATGTATATATATATATATATATATA
>NC_048421.1:18564855-18565928 GCF_013103735.1 Etheostoma cragini
ATATGTATATATATATCTACAAAAATTAATTGAATGAGGGTTTGTGGTGTGGGTAAGAGAATAAAAGATAGAAAGAGTAAGTAATCTTTTTTTTCTTTTCAGAAAGTCAATTTCTCTGGGCACTAACCAAGCTCCCTTTGGGCTACCTGTGCAGGTATCAAGCCTGGGGTCTGACGGGCTCCTCTCTGTGAAGCAGCAGCAGCCCTTTGCAGCACATCAATACACTGAACTTTTCCTGCTGAGTACCTGAGCTCTCTTGCATGACCCGCTCCTCCCTTTATCTATTCTGTTTAAAGATACCGGTTGCGGGCGAAGGAGCTTGATTACCACCTGGGACAACCCCGCTCCTCTTTAAGTTTGCCAAGTGAGAACGTCTTCAGAAGTTTGTTGACAGATCTCTGCTGTGGCGGGAGGGAGCAATAGACATGGTCACCTTGGCTCTCCAAAGGACAAACGGAGAGTTTTGAAAAGATCAAGTGGAGGGATTTTGTTTATGGAGAAAAATAGACAGGAACAGGACTTGGACAGGGACAGGCAACACAGGGGTGCGTAGGGAATGTATATATATATACACACACACACACACACACACACACACACACACACACACACACACACACACAGTATATTACACAGAGCTTTCTTGGATTCCTATTATACTTATGGATGTGTGATCAAGCTAGAGCACCATCCCAATAATCCCTTACATATAAAGAAGAAGTAGAGCCTAACAAGTTAAAGGAAAATCCATTTCCTCAACATGTTGAGAACAGACTAAAGACAATAAAATGTATGAAATATGCAAGACTTTCTCTCTCTGAAGCATTCATAGAGTCAGGCATAACGTGTTCCTGTACAATAAAACAAGGATGCTGATATTACAGGAATGCGTTTCAGAATGTATGCATGATGTTTATGTGAAAGCCTTGGTCAATATTTTTCTGAAGCACAGGTTAAAAAAAAGAAATGCATGCAATGTAACTGTTGACCATAGACTTTATATATATATATATATATACAGTGGGTACGGAAAGTATTCAGACCCCTTTAAATTTTTCACTCTTTGTTTCATT
>NC_048421.1:18566028-18583696 GCF_013103735.1 Etheostoma cragini
TGCTTCCCATCTCTTATACTACTTAGTTATGTGCTCCACTGTCATTGCTATGGTAACCCATTGTCATTGTATTTTGTCATTGACACGACAGTTCAAGCTAAAGGCAGAAGTACCCAGTACGAACTCGAGGTTGCCTCTCGCTCTGTGTCTGTTACTTTGCTCACCTCGTCTGTCTCGTCTTTGTCTCCATTCCGCTCCTTTTTTCTGTCTGGATCGGTTCATCATACGGAGTGCTTTTTTGAAATGCGATGCCGTGTCATTAAAGGACATGTTTTCTATTGGCACTTCTGTGTTTCTACAGCATGACTTAGGTTCCTCTTGGTAGTCTTCTTATTACGATCTTTGAATAAACACCTTCATCTTTTCTTACATCAGACATCAAGTGGTACCAATAGTACATGCAAAGGTCACAATATCGAGTGCTACAATGTTTAAAACTCTGAAAAGCTCTCGCTGATCTTTGTATTCTCTGCACTAGCTTCCTTACCTCCATCACCACTTGACTTTGTCTTCAACGAAACAATTGCTGCTTTAAAGTTACCTTTGTGCAAATTCATCTGAATTATTTACTAAATTGCTGTTCTGAGCTTTTAGAGGGTAGAGAAGAACTTGAAATGTGAAGGTTTTTTGAGCCCTTTCTCTTTCCCTCTCCTTCCCCCACTCCCCACTTTTTCACCCAAGCACAATTTGATTTGACTTGATTTGATTTGAGCCCTGCCACTTTCAGTTTGAATAAGGTAACCAAGAGTTATTTGCTAGGATAGACAAGTGTCTCACCGGCCGAGGAGGTTCGATGAATTTTCACACTGCTTAAAAAAAATTGAACTTTACTTTATTCAAATGTAACGCATGACTACAAAGACCCGGTGTTTGATGAGGTGCATGAGATGTAAATGTCGAATGGACATTTCTCGCCGAGGATGCTGCCCAGCATCATAATCATCTGATCTGAATGGATTCAAAGTTTACTCCTTTTATGTGAATGGGTGCTGCTCCATTGCTTTGACAGGGGGGAGCCGTACAGTAACATCCCCTGGGGGCTCGGGTGGATCAGATGGAGCAGGCTGGGAGATGTGCAGCAGCTTCTCAGGGATCTGAGATGTATGCTTATTTTCTCAGGCATCTGTTTTTCCTAAAGGAGTAACACCTCAAATCCCAGATTCTCACAACAGTCATGCTACATTAGCGGCCGATTTTTCTCCCAAAAAAATCAAGTAGCTTGTGTTCCGTTTAGTACTAGACATTCTTTTTTTTACTCACTCTGACATTTTTTTCCTATTTTCTATAATCTAGCCACTCTATTTTTTGCACCCCTTATTTTCAGCTGCTTGAAGTGTTTGCAATCCAGTCATTTGGATTTGCTGCACTCTTATATGTATAGAAAGCCACTCTGGGTAAGTGTGTCAGCTAAATGTTTTAAGTGTGAGACCTCCTGTGTACAGCTTCATGTCTGACTGTGCATAACCATCAGCAGCTCTAGTAGGGAACCACATCAACTCCTTTCATTGAGTCAAAGTGTGTCCCACTGTTCTGTATCTCTCGGTAAGCACTCTACAGCACCATTCATGGCTGAGGAAGGCAGGAATTTACCCAATTCTCTATTGGCTTAAAGGAGAAAAAACAAAGCTAATAAAATATCAGCGCTGAGATCTGAGCAATTCAACAGCAGATGTTTAGCAGCTCAGCAGATGTTCTCATATTGTCAGCAGAGAGATGCTGCATACAGTAGCTCTTTGCTTGTACAGCAGCTTATGTGTGAGCTTATGGATAGGTGCATGTGTACCTCTGCACGTGGCCAAGCCTCTGGACAGCGGCGCATCTGTCTGGGGGCAAGCTAAGCTCAACCTTAAACGCTTTGTGTGAGAATGTGTTTGCATGAGCATGCTTAGGCTTGTATTTGTTAGTGTGTGTTTGTGTTAGCGCACCGAATCAAGCTGCTCACTGCCTTCCTGTCTCTTGTCCCCTCCAGAGGGTCATTCAGCGCCTCTCCCAGCTTCTAATCCCGTCTGTCCGGGGGAGATAGAGGGAAGCGGACGGCCGCCGTGCACCCGGGGCGCCGCAAACACAATCACCAGCCTTTCACGGACACTTAACGGGGCTCTGCGCTTGTTCAACAAGGCAAAACGTGGCAGGAGGGATCAATTTAATACAAGGCCTGACTCAAATGGAAAAAGGGGAAATAAATAAGCAATGACAGCGAGGACTGTTGCACAATTTGTGCAGCGGCTGTTCACTTTCACTCAGTCTCTCCTCTGTGGCTTTCTCCGCCGCAGCACCTATATGATTCCATTTCCTGCCTCAGCAGCATATGGGGACAAGCTGACAAAGAGCAACCCTGGCTCCTCTCTCTCATCGGGGTGTGTTATTTTAATAAATCACTTCTGCCATTGCTTGGTACATTAATTCCCCGGGCCCAGAGGGCTGTGTTG
This sequence comes from Etheostoma cragini, assembly GCF_013103735.1. Classification (NCBI taxonomy): domain Eukaryota; kingdom Metazoa; phylum Chordata; class Actinopteri; order Perciformes; family Percidae; genus Etheostoma; species Etheostoma cragini. Next base: position 18,568,458 of record NC_048421.1, read on the forward strand.
CCACTAGCAGCGATCTGCATGAGGCGCTAAATGATGTGGGGGATCCCCCGGTGAGAGAACAGAGGCTCTCTGAATCTTCCTTCCATCTCAGCCTTGTCGGTTTGGCTCTCACCCTGGGCTGGCCCAGCTCTCAGCAGACATCATATAATCAGAGGTTGCGTCGCACATACAAATGAGACGCACATATAGCCGGGAGGGAAGTCACCTGATACCTTGCTCTGCGGACGCTAGTCCCCTCGCGTGGCCTCATTAGCTTTCTCACTCCGGGGCTTTACGCATGTGTGTGGCAATATGTGAATGTGCGGCGTGCACTCTTTCCAAACAGATTTTTAGAGCCGTGTCTTTTCTCTCGGGGAGTAGTTCCTCTTCCATCAAATCGAGAAAGAAAAACGTCTCACCACAGTTTAACCTACATCTCTGTTTACAGAAGTGTTCCACTTGTCAAAGGAGATTCCGTCACGTCGTTGTGTACCGAGATGATCGTAGCCCTTGTAATGAACCACGTGTCTGCAGGTGGCGGCATGCATTAACACTTCGTAGATGTGGCTGTTTTACATGGCTGCTTGATTGAATCCAGCACAGTGTGACTGCACAGAGGCAGGTGGTAGGAGTAGCAGCCGCCAAAGTGGCAACACTGGCACTAGTAGTGTTAATCGGGGTGATGTGAATATATTTCTCCACTGGGGGTTTCCAGACACCTCCATTCCCCCTCCTAGCCTCTTGCCGCATCATGGGCTGGCTTGCAGTTACTCTCCTTTCTTTATACATCATAACTCGTAAGACAGAGGTGAGGTTGCCATTGGTATGCACAGACAACACCGGCAGATTCACCACCCAGAATACCGCTGGGAGATTATACCCTTCCCGCTCCACGCAGCAGGGATTCGGCCACCGTAAATAGAGCGCTTGGGAGTGTGCTGTGTGCCCGGAATGACAGAGCACCACAGCACCCAAACACGCCAGCCATACGCCGAGAATGAACTCAAGGACTGCTGCAAATACAGTAATCTCTCATGCTTTTGGGTGGTGGTTTTTACCTTTTCCTACTGGGACTCAGAAAATGTCGCACTGGAGATCCGTCTGGCTGATTGTCTGTGTGCGGTGCGGAACTGTTTAGGGCTTGCAGGACATGAACTACAAACAGAATCTGTTGGACTTCACAAAAATGATATATCACATGAGAGGGCAAAGAGAAAATGACTTTCATACAGAGTTTGCACATAAACCCCTGTCTACATGTCATCCTTTATGTTTAAACCGTTCATTCAAGGCAGGAATTCAGCCTTAATCACGGATTGCAGAAGAGAAAATTGGCCCGATTTATTTGCTTTTTGCTCAAACATTAAACTAGTTTATCAATAAATTATTCATTGTCTGTTTATCAAATTGTCTAAGGGACGGAGCACAAGTTGTAGCAGTGGTTCAGCATGCAGATCAAATCTTAAATGAAAAGCAATTCTTCTTCTGAAGGGCTTCTGTAGTATTGGAAACAAACACTGAATGACAGCAAGAGAGTTAATTTGAACGGGTATAATGCCTTGCTGTTGCTAGAACTATGGCACATTTTCACGAAAAGCCCAGCAATCTATTACGTTATGAATGGGTATATGATGCAAGTGTATACCCAATGTTTTTTTTTTTTTAGAAAGTTATTTCAAGTTTAATTATAACATTTCATGGTCATGTTTAGTTTTCATCATGGAGCTTTACCAGCTTCTGTTTGTTTGTTATTTTAGCACACACCGCTTTCCATTTGTCTTACTTGTGCATACTCTGACCCATTAAAACTGCATCTGTGCTTTTGACTTAATATGGACACGGAGGGCTGTCTTAATTAATAAGCAGGCATCCACCAAACTAATCTGCCTGTGTTGTGAAGTCTGTCCTTTCCATTAAGTGGGACTCACATTATCTCCTAATCAAATTAGTCACTTAATTGTGGCCCTCCCTTGATGGATCCTATGAAAAAAGGAGCACAGTGTTTGCTGGAGGGGGATGTGTGAAGATGGAACACGGCTGTTTCATTACGATATGAATTTTTTAATAACCAAAGCGTTCGCTGTCATCTCCTTGCTTTGAACGTTTGCAAAGGGTGAAGTTGAATTTGACATTTTATCCACTCTCACGGTTGAGTGTCTAGCTGGTGTGTTGGGGCTTAGTACCTAGCCCAAGGCCACTACCCAATTGCCCAACAGGGGATTGACCCCTGTCATCCACTGATCACTAGTCTGCTTTCTTAATCACTTCCCCACACCGCCTGCCGCACTACCTGATCTTAGTCAATACATTAGCTTCTTCAGCCCTGATGGAACTGCTATTCCCAGAGTCATGATTAAGGAGGGAACCCTTATGTGCTCAAAGACGCTGCTCTGTCCATCCTCGAGTGTGCAGATTGCCCCCCGGGAGCTCACGTTTTTTTAAGCAGGAGCGAAGGCTACCCCCGCAGCATTAGGTTGGTGGCCAACGTCCATGGGGGGAACCCCCAAGCGTCTGATGAATGGCGGCATGAGTGGTCGTTTGTCCCGCTGATGGAGTTTTATCCCCTGCCCCTCCAGAGCGGCCAGACAATAAAGAGAGCCACAGCCAAGCGTGACAGGTTAACCCAACAGTAATAGAATAACCTTAATAGTCTGGGTTGAGCCAAAGACGGCGGCAGGGCCAGCCAAATAGCCAGCCTACCTCGGCGGTGGGAGTGCAGTGGGGACCCAACACCGGCTCTCGCTGTTGTTGTCAGACGGAGGAGCAAGGACAAAGAGGGCAGGGTGATGGTTTAATGGGGGGTTTGATGCCTTCATAGGGTGAAATTGAAGTTGGTGAGGGCCACCAAACAGATAAAACAGGGCACAGGGGGCATTATACAGAAATTAGCCATACATAAGCGTGACGTCAACCGACCTTTATTGCTTATATATTTTATAGGAATCCTTATAGGAAGCATTCTCTCTCCCCGGGTCTCCTTCATGTGGAGAGTGATTGATATAGGATGCTATGACACTGTGGCGATGCTCATACAAAAGATTGGAAGTAAACACGATCTAAACCGAGCAAACAGTCAAAAGAGATTTAGATGATGCTGTCATGACGTTGACGTGAACATGCCTGTTTTCTGGCAGATAATCCTCACAAAGAGACTCCTTCGGGCTACACGCACCCGCGCAGGCGACGCTTCTGTCTCGGTTTGTGTCTGTAGCACCTCCGCTTGCAGTTTGTCATGTCTGACTTGGGCTTAATTAGGCCTGCGAATTAAAGCGGCGGCAGCAGGGCTGGAAGCCCTCTGTCCACAGCTCAGCCGCCCTCCACGGCGTCTCCTCGGAGGACCTCTCTGCTCTGTGTGGTTAAGATAATAGAGACTCGTTCAGAAGATGTTAATTGAGGGGAGATAAAGTGCAGTAGTGGCTGCAGGGATGCAAGGTGCGGGGGTGGAGGGGAAGGAGGGAGGGCTACCTGATTAGAGGCTGAGGTGTTCGACTTACAGCTCATTTTTTGTGATATATGTACGGCTAGATTTTTAAAAGGAAGGAAGAAAATACAGGAGCAGCATGCATCAAAAAACACAGACGAAAAGCCAGTTATTAAAGTTTCTCCTTAACCATTTGTTGTTTTGCCCTGAGCCGTGCCATGCCGCGCTCGCCTTTCAAGACTTGATAAGGCCAGGAGGATTAATATATTCTACCTCTCAGTAGCTCCTGCAGCTGAATGGTGCTGTCAGGTTGTGTAAGGTGGAGCTGAGAGTTTAGTGGAGCTTTTTTTTGGGGGGGGGGGCTGAAAAAGGTGACGCAACCACGCCGGCAGGTAGGAAAAGGATGCAGACTCTACGTGGGCCAAGGAGGTGGAAGCAGGGACTGAAGCGATCTGACCAAAAACAGCTTAAGTGACAGAAGCTACATTAATAGTGGCATATGTCTGGAGCAGAGAAAGCCTGAAAGAGAGAGAGAAAACAGATTCTCCACCAGCCCGAGAGAGGACAGAGAGAACGAGAAAGAGGAGGGCAGGCCGAGGAAAGAAAAAAAAAAGAGGCAGAATACAGTGCCAGCAGCCTCTATAATTGCCTCAATGCCACCGGGATTGCTGTCATTCAGTTGAAGCATTTTCTTTCTCTGTACATTTGAGGTGTAAGAGGGTGGTGGTGGTGGTGAGGGGGGGATCCGATGGTGCCCTCCCTCCTTTGGTAACATACAGCAATGAGGGCAATAGCTCCCCTGTAGCGGTAGAATCCCTGGCATCAGCGTGAGCAACAGAGAGTGCAAGAGAAAGAGAAGAAGCGAGTGAGAGATAGCGTGCGTGCGTGCGTGTGTGTGTGCGTGTGTGTGAAAGAGAGAGAGAGAGTGTTGTGGAAGAGTGAGGTAGCGATAAGGTGGTAGGTGGACCGAAGATCAGACCTGTCAAATGTGATTGCGCATCCGCGCGCGCAGGGTTGTGTGTGTGTGTGTGTGTGTGTGTGTGTGTGTGTGTGTTATATTTCCCAAAGAAAACCTACCTCCTCATCTCCCTCCCCCTCTCAAAACAACATTCACACAAACACACTATCACTGCCCAAACACACACACACACAAACATTCCTCAAGGAATCCTTTATTTCTTTATTTGGACTCCTGTTGGTGCGTGCATTGGATGCTCTGCTCCCTCCTCCTCCTTCTTCTTCTTCTCCTCCTCCTCCTTGTCCTGCTCTTCTCTCCTCCTCCTTCTCCTCCTCCTCCTCTCCCCTCTTTGCCGCTCTCACAGCCTAGTTTTCTTTTTTTTCCTCTTCAATCTTGTGTGTGCAGGTTGTATCTGAAGGAGGGACCGGTGCCGCGCTCCCATCCCCGCGCTCCTTCAACAACAACACTGTGAGTATCCTCGTGCTAATTTGGCTTTCTCCAGCCTTCCTAATGTCTGTTTGGCTCTTTCTTTCTTTTCTTCTTTTTTTCCCTCTTCATTCTCTGCCTCTTTTATGTTTTCATCCGCCGCGCCAAATGCAGCGGCAGCGCGGGAAGGGAGAAAAAGAAGTGGAAACAAAAAGGAATGAGAGGATGTACAGAAATAGCGAGAGGATAAGGGAACAGGGGAGGGGGGAAAGAAACAAGGGGGGGGGGGTGTTGGGGGGGAGAGATTGCCGCTTCTGCTGCGACCTACGCGTTGTGCTTTCGGAGGTGTTTCTCTTGGAGGATGCTGGAATTGCTGAAGGGATGAAGGGGGCGGGTCTTGGGTTTTGTGAGTAGATAGTTGTGCGAGAATGATAGGGGATGTTGTCGACGAGCATAGAGTGGCTCGTCAGACAGCCGGGCAGCTTGAACCAAGGCTTTCTCTCTTGACTAAACTTCTGATTCATCCGTCACTTGCTAGATTTACAAACACAGAAGCACCTCTCCAATGTCTTCCCTCCTGTTTTTACTGACATCTTCTTCTTTTATTATTTTTGACTTTTATGTCATGTTGTCATTCCTCATGACGACATGAGATGTATCGTCTGTGCAGGTGGGAGAGGAATCATTGTCTAGTACTCAGCACATTATGCCATACATAATATGCACTAAGTTTAAATGACGACAGAAGCAGCTGCACAAACAAGCTTTATTCATATAACACTTTTGCTCACATGTGTGTATCTGTGTCTATTAATAATTGTCAAAGAGTTTCAGTTTGTGAGTTTGTGTTTTGCCAGCACTAAACATCTTACTATGTTACCATTGCATTCATAGTAACGAGTATGGTGTGTGTGTGTGTGTGTGTGTGTGTGTGTGTGTGTGTGTGGGTGTGTGTGTGTGTGTGTGTGTGTGTGTGTGTGTGTGTAGGTCAGTAAGTCTATGTCCATTCCCACACGCTGCCCTTTGATCAAAGGGGCCACATTGAGTCTGCCCACGGCATGTGTCTGAGCCATATGAAGAGTGGGAGTACTGTGTGTGTGTGTGTGTGTGTGTGTGTGTGTGTGTGTGTGTGTGTGTGTGTGTGGGCGGGCTGAGATGGATAGACCCTGTGCCCTCACTGCAATGCCATGGCTAATGGGCATGCAGGTCAGCGTGGATGGACACGCATCCGGCTGTGCGTCTATGTCACCAAGACCTAATCCTCTCTCAGGCTTTTGCCGGTAGTCACGAAAACACCAATCTTTGTAAGAGGAAAAAAAACATATTGGGCCAACAAAACGCTCACAACACACTTTGGCAGATTCCTTTGGCAGAGTAAAAGGGATTGATCTGAGCGTGGCAATTAGGCAAATTTCAGAACTAAGCATCTGGCGAGGCGAGAACGCTTCGTCTGGCACAGGATTACCATTTTAGTTCCATTTTGAGACGTTGCAGCCCAGAATGTGTTATTTCACAACACTCCAGCAGCACGGCGGCTCCGGCAAAAACCGGCACATGAGGGATCTCTGTGCAGCACTCATGTTGTGTATGTTGATTTCCACGACCTGCAAAGTAAGACTAGTGCTTTTTATTAATGATCAGGTTCAATATGTGTGTCCATAGCCAAGGCGGGCGACCTCCCTCTCTTTTTGACAATGAATCTCGAGTAAAATGGCTGGGTTGATAGCAGCCTGCCGACGAGCTTGCGTTCTAAAGTAGGCTGATTTAAATGAGAACCATTCCCTCAATTACGGAAGATTAGGTTACCCTCCACCAATCTGAATCCTTAAATCCCTTCTGTTTTTACAGCTCTGTCTGCCGAATGTAATTCAGCCTTGAGACCTGGGCAGAATAGCAATAAAAGAAGGTAGAAACTTGAGCGGTGAAACCATGGCAGTAAAAATATCCATTGGGAGAGAGCTAAAGCACATGATAATTGACACAGCGCTGTGTTGCACTTGGCTGTAATTAACTGTAACAGAGGTTGTCGGTTGGAAAGCGAGAAAGCCCAGACTGTCCTAGTGCATTTAACACACATAAAAGTGCAACATTTGTTGTGTCTTTCCAGCCTTTACAGAGGGTGCGTTTGAGGTTCGCGTGGGCCTCTCAGCTGTATTTATCCACATGTTTTGCTACCGGCCCAGTAAGACATTATACAACGCTTCCTTTATGCTTTCCACCACAGTTTGAAACACATGAAAAATCGAAAGAAGCCATTGTTTCTGGAGCGACCATAAAAAAAGAAAGAAAGAAAGCTTATCTATTTTTAGTGTGCTTTTCCTCATTGTTGCTTGGGCCACGATTCATGCTTACGTCTAGCAGTTGTGTGCCATAAACTATGTTGTGCTTCGCAGCAAGGCGCTGGCTGGTGACAACTCTCACCCACACATTAGTGATCTATGAGCCATATACCACAGGCCCCCTGCTGCCTCGCCAGCCGCTTTGAAACGCACAGGACCACAACAATGTCATTCTCCCCGTGTGATAGCGCCCATATGTGTCGAGAGCACCTGTATTAGCGTAATGCACCAACCCTTTATTTCTCATCCCTTATCACAACCCGGTACACGCTGTACCGAAAGGGCGGACGGAGGGGTGGGGGGGAGCTCATAAAGATAAAAATCACATTTCACTAGAGGGTGCTTGTGTGACAGTGATATATGCTCTGAGCACCCTGCCACCTCATTGAGATTGGAGTGAGTTCTGGGTGGCTAAATCAATTTGTGCAAAGGCTGTTGGCGCTGGTATTGGTGTCGTGATATGATCTTTGTTGTCCATTTTTAGAGGGCAGTGTGAGCGCAACGACAAGGGCAAAAGAATCTGACCGCGTTCTCTCTTGTTCCTAGGGTAAGGGATCTCGCCCACGAGGATTGTGGGTAAAGTCAGTCTTGTTTGTTGTTGTTTTTTCCACTTCTTCCGCCTAGGTTTAGACACTATGGATTCTCTATTAGGAATGTACCTCCATCCATTACTGCATGCGTCCTGATAGAGTGTCCATAGCCAGAGGCGAGCTCCGTCCATGCATTAATCGCTGTAATTACTCAGTGAGGGTGACAGGGATTTTGGAGGTGCGTCTGAGTACATATACCAGTAGAGGACTGTGGGCGGGGGCTGTTAGACCAGTCGATTGGTGAACCCGACTACCTCCAGTGATAGAGATCTCCGGTCAGAGAGAAATGAGAACAAGGCTTCAAGATGTGTCAGCAAATTTCCTCATATCCGTATCATGAGTTATGGCATTGTGCGTTATAAGATAAAAGCCATAATCTGGGGAATTTCTCTTTTGATATTTTGCCTCTATTTAGTTGAAAACTACCCAGCTTTACCAAAAGCTGTTAAAGGTCCCGTTTCGTGCTCATTTTTTGTTCATGCAGATATCTTTGAGTATTACACTAGAACATGTTTACAAGCTTTAATGTTCAAAAAACAATTTTTTTTCATACTGTCTGTTTGAAAATACTTGTATTCCCCCTCGGTCAGAAACCCCTTGTTTTAGCGCCAGCCTCTCTAAGCCCCTTTCACCGAAAAAGCCCATTCTGCTCTGATTTGTCAACGTTTCCGTGTTTTTCTGTATCTGCGCTCTTTGTGTCTCTGCACCGCCATTGCAGCCGGGGAATGACTGTAACGCCACTTTCTACCTATATATATATATAGTATATTTATGACTTCACAACCGTACAAAAGTCCTGGCGGCTTGTCTGAATAGGGGCTGTCTGCATTTCTCTGTGTATTGAGCGTTTTTGTTACTTTTGCAGTATTTATATAGCACCTCGACCTGCAACATCACCACAGCAACGACTGCTTAGCAACAACGATGTTGCCAACTTCTACAAAAAAAACAAAGCAAACTAAAAACAAAACAACAACAAAGGTGATCTCAGAAATATCACTTGATTTAGTGGGTTGGGATGTAACTGGCTGCGTTTGTTTTATGGCACGAAGTACTGCGGCGCTGGCTGTACAGATGTTCAGCGCGAGAGATGCTCGTAAAGAAAAGGAGGCCAGTGGTCAAATCAAGGCTGTCAAGTCAGGGAAATAAACCGGAGGAGGGAGAGTTGAACATGCCGCAGCTCTGAGGGCTCCTCATTGTCTGTACAAGGGCAGCAGAGTTGCTCTTTGTGTTGCACTTTTGAAATGTCTTATAACAATGTGAATGTGCCAGTTAATCAGGGGGCATTGTTGGTCATAATAAGTGAATGGAGTTTAATAGGTGAATGTCTTCCACTTCCCTTCTTATCTCACAGTGACTTTCACATTCTTGTAGCGCCTGCAGCAAGTAATCATTGGAAATATGTGACTGAGAGACGTACGGTACAGTATATTTTAATTGAAGACAGTTTTAAGCATCATGGGAGGGAATAAAAGGACATTTGGACGTGTGGAATAAGAGAGTTCTTGGGCACACACATACGCACGTAGAGCCATTTTCTTAGGGTTTGGTTTTCTCATTAATCACAGCCGAACCATGTCTGATACTAGCGTACAGGAGATGAAACCAGGCTGGAGCGACGGAGTCGAATATTTGAACATCTCAGTGCTGATGTGTGCAAAGCAGAGTGTGTGTCTGCAGGGGAGGCTTTGAAATTTCATCCACTCCATCCCTTTTAACTCTGCGGAGGAGATGTGTGTGTGTCTCACTCCAGTTGGCCAATGGCTGTTAGGAAGCTCCTGAACATCACCACCCCTCCAAACATTCACACGCATCCGCGCGCGCGCGCACACACACACACACACACACACACACACACACACACACACACACACACACACCCACAGACACACACTCCTCGCTATCTGCCTGTCCTCCTCCACCCCCTCTTCTACTCCAAAGACCTGCATTGTGTCAGATAGTTTAATGTGAAATTGCTTTTCTTTCAAATTTCCCCCTGGAAACGCAGGTCGTTGTAAAATGTTACATCTCATAATGGCATGTTATTGTTGTTCTTTCATACGAGTCCTTGGCTCCTTAGTGTGGGATTTTTCAGCGCGGAGCCAAGGTCAAACTCTGCTATTTTTCTCTCCGCTGCTGCAGCTTCACCCCGCTTTTGCCATCTCGGATTCTACAGCGAGCTCTTCCTCTGCTGCGCCCGTGGTAACCCCGCTGAAAAATGTATCACCACCTCACTCTATGATTACGCTATGCATTAGCAGGGCTTAAATTTAATTTGTCGTCAGGCCCTCGCGGCTGTGCTACGGGCCTGGCCTATCAGAGACACTTTGTAAAGGCCCTGGAAGAGCCTCCCGGGGTGATCCTATCAGTCAGACACACTGTCAGCAGACACACTCAGTTAGTCAGCATTGAGTCAGAAATGTGGCCCAGCCAAGCCACACGCCACCGTTTGCTGCTCCGCTGGGCCGCTGCTCTGGGCATCAAGCTCCCCCGCCTGCCAATCAAAGCTCCAGCAAGGATGCTGACCTTTGTTCCCCTGTTGAAATGAATGCTCTTCAACAGGTGATCCAACCGACATCCTTGCCTCGGCACCCTCAAGTTTAAATATAGCATAGTTTTCTTTCTTTTTTGGTTTCACCCTGCTTTCAAAGCGCTGCAGTGTTTGTCAGTAGCTCTATAAGATGTACTCACATTATCCCATGTATTTTTAGATTTTATTCAGTACGCAATGTCAATCCTCTGATGATCACCTCAATAATAATCACCTGTCCTAAAGTGGCTATTAGCGCCTTCCACTCCGGTGATTTACATTAATACCCGGTGGTTAATGTCATGTTTCTTTACTCAGAGTATGTGGAACATTCAAGTGCAAGGCGCTACCTCTGCAGTTATACGCAGTGTAATTATGTTTCCTTTTGCTTTGCCTTATTTTTACTTTCACATTTTTATCCTTACAGTCAACCATGAAAACAGCTTGATCCGAGGCCACTCAAGGCTGCTTTTAACGCCGCTTGCGGATTGAGAAGGTCAATTTTTAAGGCATTCTGTGCGGGGAAATGTTTAAACCAGCAAGTTCCTAAGCGAACCAAGAGGTCCTTATGCTTCCTGCAGCTCTAATTGGGATCCATTTTCATTTTTTTCATATGGTTTTAAATGTCAAGAACAGAGCACACACACAATGTTTTGAATTTGCACAGGAAGGCCTCAGTCCCTGGGTCAGAAAGGTTGAAATCATATTGGTTTATTATGAAAAGAACACATACTGTAACACAGCACTCTGTAGCAGTGTTTTACCATCGAAAGAGAAAAAAAAAGTTGATATACTGCTTCTGACCTCATCCATGGTCCGCTGAGAACATAATGTCAAAAGTTGCCAGCGCCTTTCTTCATTTGACAGAAACAAATCCTCAGGAAGGACTCAGTGGCCCTCCCTCCCCGTGTGTAGGCTGTACACTCTCTTCCTGCCTGTGTGGGTCTCCCCTGGGTGTTCCATTCTCCCCTCACGGTCCAAGCTGGGTGGATTGGAGACTTTTAGTTCCCCAAATGTATGAATGGGAATGTGTATTTTTATAGTTCGGGCTCCCGCCAGAAAGAGACACAGCAGATATATGTCCTCGTGGTGGAAGCTCAGTAATTTGGAGACCAAACACATAGTTCTAATATCAGCTACCAGTGGTTGTGCCTAGTTTTATCAAATATTCTCTATTACTAAAGAGAGTGCATTCTATGCTGTGCCACTGGTGTAATATTGTTTTTGCTGACATTGGATTATTACACAGCTAGAAGACAAATGAGGTTTGTCAGGGTTTTCTTGAACGTTACTTCACGTTAGCTTATTTGGGTTGCCAGATCTTGCGAGAGTTTGTTCCTGACACAGAAACAGGCCTCGAACAAAGTAGGTTTTTTGATGTGTCCGTCTGATCATTGCCATGTAAGTGTCAGAATGTTTTTCAGATGTCTGGCTTGTGAAGAATGGGTCCAATATTTACTTTGGTGACTATGGGGCGATAGAATTGTTCATAATCTGTGTTCTCTAATCCCATTTGAATCAATACGCTGTAATTTGGGACATCTCGGTTCCAAACCATCTATGGTTTAATAAATACATTGAAACTACATTAATATATTTTAAAACGTGTTTTGATTCATCTGGGACGCAAGCTCTATTGGTGTTACTTGACATTCGGCTGAGCATTTTCTTTATAAAGAAGACTGTCCTCCCAAGGACGTTTCAGTAAATGCCCAATACGACATGTATACGTTCAAGTGACAAAGTCCTCTCATGGTTGTAAGAAATAGGATTCTTATCAGTCATGAACAAAGGAGAAAGTTGGGGTGGTTGGATGGGTCAACAAAATGTTGGACCTTAAAACGAGAGATAGCTGTTAGGCTCCCACTACCCACCAACATTGTGTGTGTGTGTGTGTGTGTGTGTGTGTGTGTGTGTGTGTGTGTGTGTGTGTGTGTGTGTGTGTGTGTGTGTGTGTGTGTGTGTGTGTGTGTGTGTGTGTGTGTGTGTGTGTGTGTGTGTGTAAAAAGGTTGTGTAAAAGCAAATAAATCCACAGATTTGCTGCAATTGTCGTCCAAACGTTATAAACGCTGCTGGCGACGATTCCTCAGTGATTTGTACAGAAACCTGTCCAGGTTTCATCAGAAATGTACACATAATGCTGTGTATATCGGTATATGAGCAGCTGTTAGGAAAATAAATGAATGAAATGCCCTGGAGACTGGGTTTTGTATCCAAGGTTCAAATGCAATTTTTCTTCCTGTAACAATGTATAATCCCTTGTCCAAACAGGCCTGTATTTCTACCTTAAACATCCCTTTTATTCCTTCATTTAATATAAATGACACCCAGAGGACGAAACGGGGACAAGTCCCTTCTGACATCTGTGAAATATAGACTGATAATGCTCCTGCCACTCCCCTATTGGCGCTCCCTTCCACCTCTTCTGACAGGCCGGCCCAATGCATGTATCATAATGAGCGGATCTCTACGGCGTCAATTAGGAGCACCTTAAGCAAGTGAACTTCTGTGATTCCCGAGAATAAAGGAAGAGATGAAGGATCTCATCTCTTCCCATGAGCCATGATTCCTGGCTCGGAGAGAAGAGCAAGGCATACCCCCCACTCCCTCACGTCCTTTTGTAGATGTGAAAAAACTCAGTCGTTGTCCGCATGGCTCACTTTAAATGATTTAATTACTTGCTTTAGACTTGAGCAATTAAAGCTGAGCAGCACATATGTTAATTATATCTGACCTCACATTTTTGCTGCCCTGTTAATTGTTCACTTAGATGACATTCCGAGATGACTGTCACTGCTGCCTGTGTATCGGGCAATTTAAAAAAAATTAAGAAATGGCAGCAACATGGCTGTGTGACAGATTTTGGTCGACGGAAAAGTTTAATCTGCAGCCGTTCCGGTTCCAGATGAAGGGGACCACAGCGTGTAGACCTTATGACTTTTTTCTTTGTTTGACTTTTTTTGACTTTTTATGACTTATACCCCCTCTTGTCTCCCTCTGACAACAGTAACATACATACACCCCCTCTGAACAAGGACTATGTTTATGTTTTTATGAACTATTTTAAAAGAGATTACAGCCACGAATTAGACTGCAATAACTGCATATCTTGGCAGAGAAGGATACTTTTTCTGGACGTAGAACTCACTTCCTGTTCTTCATGAGATGATGCATTTTGTTTTTCTAATGCCATTATTACCCAGGAAACATCTAAACCCACTTATGTCCCAGTTCAAAGCTCATCCTGTCTGTTCTAATGCTTGTTTGCCTTCCCTTTCCTGAAGTCCTAGGCTCTGACAATCTATTAAAAAAACAGCTTGCAGAAACAAATTGCCACCTGAACTAATACATCTTGTTGAACGACACATGTATTGCAATTTTTCCAAACATGGTTTTATCACACAGCTCATTATCACATTTAATGGAGACTGTTTTCACTTTTGCCATTACTGCACACTGTGGTTTAATTCTCCTGGCAGTGAGGAGGCAGAACAGAAGTTAAGGCAGCATGGAAGGCAGATACACACAGCGAGCTCTTCAAATTCATTTTGTCTTGTGATATGATTGCAGCTGCGTGACTGTGGCCTTATGAGGCAATGGCAGGATAAATGAAAAATACATGTGCCGCTCAACATGATTACATTTGTTAATGTATTATGTCTCTGCATGCTGTTTCTAATGGACTGCTTTTGTTTGTCACCTTAAATGAGCGGAGACATTTCTTGTTTCACTTCACTACGTCAGAGTTGAATTTGGGAAAAATAGGATGAATGTGTGGTGTTGTGTTCAGGGAGCAATGTTTCTTATGTTATAGTTTGTGATTTCAGACATACCTAGTGCAACATAAAAATTGTGTATAGTAATTGTCTTTTGTCTTGGTTTTTACTGTCCAACCTGAAGTTCCAGTTTAAACAAAATGAAAAAGACATAATTGTCATCTTCACAAACGATGCTACAACAAACAATGAACATGATTAATGCCAAACTATCTTTCAATTTATTTTCCTTTAAGAACATCAGCGGTAGATATTAAAGTGTATGTCTTTGCATATAAGGCGCTGCTGATCATGTCTGATACAGGCATTTTTTGTATCTATAAGTATCATCTGCAGTATATAGATCCTGATCCATTGCTTATTTTGAGACTTATGCCTAGTCCACCCACAACCAAGTATGTTCAAAAACTTTTTTTTTTCAGGCCACTCAAGCCCTGTTGAAGAAAAATAAATATATCTCCGTCCAAATGAACAGGCGACAATACATCCCTAATCCTAAAACCATGTTAGCCAATCAGAAGCCTGAAAAACTCACTTTGGCAACAAATCTGATTCTGAGAAAAATATCATCCGCAGCCAGTAGTTTCCTCCTTTTACAATGGACACATATTATTTGTCCTGTTTGTCACTGTTATGTTACTTTGAAAAATTACGTAAGTGCTGGTTGCCAGAAGTGTTTTATAGCTGATAACCCTGCTCATTTTGGCATGTTACCTTATATGAATCCCCATTTAAGTTTGTAATTGTGATCAAGTTACTACAAGGAACTCTTTTTCTTAGGTTCTATTTTAGATTTTTTGCTAATGTAGCAGTAGTGTGTGTGTATGTGTGTGTGTTTTGGTTGAGATTCTAAGTTGATGGCAGCACCCATTCATTAAGTGCAGTGGCTCAGGCTTCTCCCCACTAGGATTCACAGACAGCTGTCAGTTCAGTGAGTGGCTCGTGCACTGATTGTACGTCAAGATTCCCTCCGACTTGCACATTCCACTGCACATACTTACTTCGACATTTACATACCCATCAACTCAGGGCCGCTGCAGTGTGAGCGCTGGGCGGCTGTCAGGATCGATTACACCACTACGACCTTTGCTCCCCCCGTGTATTACCAATGTTCAAGTTTGTGTTAAAGTGGATGCTTTTATTTTTATATATATATATATATATATATACAGTGGGTACGGAAAGTATTCAGACCCCTTTAAATTTTTCACTCTTTGTT
>NC_048421.1:18583796-18593183 GCF_013103735.1 Etheostoma cragini
ATATATATATATATATACACACACACACACACACACACATACACACACACACACACACACACACAGTACAGGCCAAAGGTTTGGACAAACCTTCTCATTCAATGTGTTTCCTTTATTTTTATGACTATTTACATTGTAGATTATCACTGAAGGCATTAAAACTATGAATGGACACATGTGGAATTATGTACTTGACAAAAAAGTTTGAAATAACTGAAAACATGTCTTATATTCTAGTTTCTTCAAAGTAGCCCCCTTTTGCATAGATTACTGCGTTGCACAATCTTGGCATTCTCTTGATGAGCTTCATGAGGTAGTCACCTGAAATGGTTTCCCAACAGTCTTGAAGGAGTTCCCAGAATACTCATCACTCGTCGGCCCTTTTGCCTTCACTCTGCGGTCCAGCTCTTCCCAAACCATCTCGATTGGGTTCAGGTCTGGTGACTGTGGAGGCTCAGCACGCCATCACTCTCCTTCTTGGTCAAATAGCCCTTACACAGAATGGAAGTGTGTTTGGAGTCGTTGTCCTGTTGAAAAATAAATGATGGTCCATCTAAACGCAAACTGGATGGGATGTCCCATGTTGGTGCAGGATTCTGTGGAAGCCATGCTGGTTCAGTATGACTTCAATTTGGAATAAATCCCCAACTTTGTCACCCGCAAAGCACCCCCACACCATCACACCTCCTCCTCCATGCTTCATGGTGGGAACTAGGCATGTAGAATCCATCCGGTCACCTTTTCTCTCTCGCACAAAGACCCATTGGATGGGACCAAAGATCTCAAACTTGGACTCATCAGACCAAAGCCCAGATTTCACTGGTCCAATGCCCATTCCTTGTGTTTCTTGGCCCAAACAAATCTCTTCTCTTCACGTGAGCCAGTTTTGATGTAGCGCTTGATGGTTTTTGCACCTGCACTTGGGGACACTTTCAAAGTTTTTGCAATTTGTTGGACCGACTGACCTTCATTTCTTAAAGTAATGATAGGCACTTGTTTCTCTTTACTTAGCTGATTGTTTCTTGCCATAATATGAATTCTAACAGTTTACAATAGGGCTGTCGGCTGTGTATCAATCTGACCTCTGCACAACACAACTGATGGTCCCAACCCCATTAATAAAGCAAGAAATTCCACTTATTAACCCTGACAAGGCCCATCTTTGAAGTGAAAATCATTTCAGGTGACTACCTCATGAAGCTCATCCAGAGAACAGTGTGTGTGTGTGTGTGTGTGTGTGTGTGTGTGTGTGTGTGTGTGTGTGTGTGTGTGTGTGTGTGTGTGTGTGTGTGTGTGTGTGTGTGTGTGTGTGTGTGTGTGTGTGTGTGTGTGTGTGTGTGTATATATATACACAGTGAGGAAAATAAGTATTTGAACAACCTGCTATTTTGCAAGTTCACCCACTTAGAAATCATGGAGGGGTCTGAAATTGTCATCGTAGGTGCATGTCCACTGTGAGAGACGTAATCAAAAAAAAATCCAGGAATCACAATGTATGATTTTTTTACTATTTATTTGTATAATACAGCTGCAAATAAGTATTTGAACACCTGCATAATTTTTTTTCTTGCACGTCGCGCACACTAGCACACTAACATCAAGAACAATTAAATCAGTGTAAATGACGTTAGATCAGACACAGACTTCTGTAGTAGAGTAGTCTTACATTTCCAGCGTTGCGGCTCCAAGCCATAACATAAGTTGGGACAGACGAACGTTGCCAACATGGCTACCTGTCTTTAAAGGGGAAGGGTCGGAGGGTAATAATCATGTAAAAGGAGAAAAGTGGAAGTTTACTTTTCTATCAGGCAGCAAAAAGGTTTTAGCGTCAACATCGTAACGGCCTGCAATGTGACTATCGCGCATGCGCACATAGCGATGTCGATGCTAAAACACAATATAGTTCAGCCCTAGTATGTATTTGTATGTATGTATGTATGTATATATCCAATAACTGGCCTTTAACAATAAAAATCTGCCTGCCTCTATGGTAACTTAACATAGGGGTGTCTATACTCATGCCCCCTGTATTTTAATGAAGACCATTTATTTATATATGATACATTATTCATTCACAAGCACAATTGGTGTCCTTAAAGGTTGGATAAATGTTTTATTATTAGGGTATTACAATCAATTACCAAAAGATGTTTTTTATTCCTGTATGTATTAATAGATGTGGAATTGTCCACCTGATTAATGTTAAGTCCAATTTTCACTGTACTTCTAGCTCTGGTTTGAACTCCAGTATTTCCTGAGAAAAAAAATATATCTGGCTCTAATTGTTTCACTCTCTTCGCCAGCTATAGTCACTTAGCTTCCCCTTGTCCTGTTTGGCAGTACAGAGGGTTTATCAGAGCTTATTTGCTGGAAACAGCTGCCTGCTGCTGCTGCAAAAACAGGGTTGATGAGAGCGCTGAGACTCAATTATAAAATGTGCTGTAAAACGAAAAAGAAAAAAAAACGCCACTAACGGAGATAGAAAAAAAGCTGCGGAGTTAGTTACACCCACTTCCTGTGTTGTTGGCAAAACGCACAAAATGGCCATCCCGCCACGTTATTGTTTTTTTTTTTTGCAGGATGGTAGGGGAGGACTAATCCCTTATTGGCTTGCCCTAAAACACACAAATTTTGAACTTTCAATGCAAAATGGCGGACTTCCTGTAAGGTAAAGGGTATGGCTCCAATGAGCTTTTATGTACGTCTTGACATGGTACATGTGCATACCAGATTTCGTGAGTCTACTTTAAACGTGCTGCAGGGGCTCAATTTTTATAAGGTCCCAAAAAGGGTGAGTTATTGCGAGAAAAAAAAATCCCTCCAGCTTCAATAGGGCTTTTGCCGTTGTCGGCACTCGGGCCCTAAATATGAGCTTTCACATAGTACAAATGCACACAAAGACAATACTTTACTTGTGCCATAACTTCTTTGTTTGTTATAATGTTTCTCTTTTGTATATTACCTTTCTGTTCCTGTCCGTTGCTGCAGTAAGGAATATATATATATTTTTTGTTATTCATTGGTATTCAGATATGCTGGCCCGAGGTGGCAATCTGTTTAACAACGTGGAGGGGGGTGTCACCTCTCAGTTAAGGCGGCGCTGACTTCCTCGAGGCCTGGTGTGCTTGGACAGCTGGCCTCAGAGTTAGCGAGTGTGACTGTGGAGGAATGGACGCTAAATAACAGAGCCTACAGCTCTGCCCCAGCGCCTGGCCGGCTGGCTAGAAGGCGTGACGCGACATCCATTACTTTTACCTGAGGAAAAGGGGAGGTAGAGGGAGAGGGAGATTGAGTTAAGGGCCACAGCACCTTTCAGCGCCCTCCCCTGCATGCTAATTCCAGCAGCGATTCGAAAGGGATCAAAATCTGCTGGCATAGAAACATGCCCACTCAACTCACTATAAGAAGGAAAAAATCCTCCTCCCTGCTTGATGCTTCACAAGCAACCAGTTTGCACACATATGCATATTAACACTCAGCTGCGCAGTGTTTGAAATTCTGTGTTTTAGAGTACAAGTCTGGTATCCATGATATGACCTTCATTAGATGTAAAGATTCAATGTAACAATTGGAGATTGGATGTGTATTCTTTTGTGTTTTTACGTACTTGATGTATTATGGTTACACAAAACCCCTTTTCTGTTGCCAAAGCAAATCTTTAGAAGATGGAAAGGTGTCCATCATTTATTGAAATTGATAGATTGTTCATGCAAGTCAGCATTTTGTTTGTTAAATCCTTCTGGTTTTGGATGAATGATACAAAAATGAGTTTATAAGAAAGAAAAAAGGGGCCTATAGGCCTACCTGTCACATACCAAGTCTATATTTTATTTTTTCTAGATTTATCACTTTCTCAATTATGTAACAGCACACACATTGACACAAATTACCTAAAACTGTCCCATGCACGGCAGACAGAGAACGCGACGAGCATTTGTGCAGAGACCATGAAGCAGAGGGTGATTTTTGAGGCGCTGCTTAAAGCTATCACTATCGGAGTGGAAAGTACACATGACAACTGGTTCGCAGGTTTGAAATGAGAAACCACCACACCAACAGTGTGGGTGGGGGTAGGAGAAAGCGGGGGGGAAAAAAGAAAAAGCCGCCTGGATTGGCACCCGTTGACAGTGATAAATTTCCCCAATCGTCCAGTGTGAAGATCTGTCTAATCTTTGCGGTGGCTCACAGCAGGGTAGGACCCCATCACTCTCCCATTATTTGACAACAAAACATCCGTGGAAAGCAGTGAGCCAGGTTCAGTTAGCTACAATACACTCCCCGCATACACAAATACCCAGCGAGGGGGATTATAAAGTAGCTCTGTAGCTGCCCGTTAAAGGGACAGGCCATTAAAATGCAGCGGCAACCACTCAAACCGTAGAGTGGTTGAAAGAGAACAGACAGCCGTCTGTCAATAGCTTTTAATTGTGAATAGAGAGCAAATAAAATCTAATGCCTATAATGGCCTTCATTTTCCTCCAGACTCTTGAAATTGATTCGATGGCTTAATTTGGCGCTGGCAGGTGGGATGCGATTGGCAAACATATACGGGAGCATGCAGTTCACCCCGGATGACTCGATAAACAGCATTTGCAGCAGTTTAGCAACAAAACAGTTTTTCCGAGGCCGTGCATCACGGTCCATATGCATCTGTCACGGCCATGTGGTGTTCTGTTGGCAGTTACAAGCTCAGCGTTTACACCCAAAATGTTATTTTGATTTCACTGACACAAGAGATAATGTTTCATAACACACAGTCAGTCACGAATTAGCCCATCTGTCTGTTTGAGCTTCCCGGTGCTGATGGAGTCTCTCTATGTTTGTGTTTGGGTGTGTGTATGCTGTGTGTGTACGGGTGTTTGACCACAGTGGCTCAGCCTTCTCCCCACCAGGATTCAGTGACGGCTGTCAGCTCATTGAGCGACTCCTCCGCAGATTGTATTTGAGCCAAAATCCTCATCCCTCGTCTCGCTTCTCCTCTCGTGCTTTGCTGCTTTTACTCCTCCCCGGCTTGTCGACTTGCGCGCTGTATGCTGACACACTCACACATGTAGATACAAGCACTAACACATGGGGTGGTGTGTTTTGGTACAGCTTGTGGAATTCAACAGGAGACACAGTTGGGCTGCGTTCCGATCGTTGAGTGGTTCTTTGCAAAGTGGGCTGTGCAGGGTATTCAGCCATGTTAAGTTGGATTCCAAACCGTTGGGAGCAAAAATGCTCAGATCAAAGGGGGAACTGTGAACTGAACTGCGGTTCGTCACTTTGACGCACGTTGACAGGCAAGATTAACCATCAGTCATTGTGCCTCGCTGGAAGGACCTTGTACATTTAAATTAAACAAATCACTTGAATTCACAAGTTACATACATTTGAATAGAATATGTTTTGTATTGGTATCGGTTTTTGTTTTCAATGTGTTATTTCAGTAGTGTGAAATATCCAGTGATATCTACGTCGGTGACATTGCAGGGTGTTCTAAAGGGAGGGATTTTGACAGTTAAGTTCCCTTAACTGACACTTCCTAAACCGGGAGTAGGGAGTACTGTTTATGTGCACTGTGTAATGGAACACAGCTACAGTGAAACTGAATCTAAAAAGTGTCTGTTCCCACCAACATGACATCATGACTTTTTGTAAACATACAAGCCAACTTTCTTAAGACAAGTGGTTTGTTATCTGTATGTATTATGAGCTATCCACGTGTATGTCTACGCTGTATACAGCGGACGTAAACATACACGCCACTTGGCGTGTTATCACCACTTGGCAGTGTTAACGCAAGAAGTGAAATGATTAAAAAAAACGATGGTTGAGTTTAGGAAGTGTGACACGGGGGACACGATCCCAGGTCTCCTGGGGGGACCTGTGTTTTACCCATCCACCACCCCAACCAATCTCCCTACTTGGATTTTCACCCTTTCATACTACTACGCTACGGCGTAAATTCACACGCTATTGCAAGGTAATTTAACTCAATGGATGCCAGACAGCATTGATAAACATGCTAAAAAGCAGTGAAACGCCAATAATGGCATACTATTTGGCGTGTCCTACATACGCGATTTCATGAGATCAGTCTGGTTCTCACTAAACAGCCTGCTCAGATCACATCTGCAGCTCTGATGGCACAGTTCCTCCCAACAAACCAAACCACTTCCTGCCAATGGTATTCCTTTTTGCCAAAGGACATACTCACTGCTGTTCAGGGTTCTTAATCCTACTTCAAGCTCAGTGCCCTGATGCTTTTATATATTTATATTCCTTTTTTATGCATGACATACCACTGTTGTATGTCTTAGTGCAGATGCTAGTGTAAATTGATATGAAGATGTACTGTAAACCATCAAAGATTTTGCCATAATGGTAGTTCTCCTTTTATGATCTCTATTCATATTATGGATATTTTTGATTTGTATCATATTTACTGGATTAACAAATACAGTACATGCATTCCTGCAAATTTCAAGAGATGTACTACATCATGACAGCATTTTTCACACCATAAATAATCATAATAAGGTTTAGGTGCAGTACCCAAGCCGTATTTAGGCAGCACCAAAGCCAAATAAATGTAACTAAAAGACATTTCTAAGATCTAATTATAAATATAGATATAAATATATCACAGTGCCAATCATTGTTATCTGGAAGTAGAATGGTAGCCATTCATGTTGCATGCTTGCATCCATTTGATTGTCCAATGCGATGCATTGGTGGAGGGTGTTTCTTTTTCAATGCATTTCTCATGTCAGGGTTGATGTAATGGAATACATTTATTGCAGATTTTTGGTTGCAAACTACCATTATTATGCTTCAACACTTTTTTTTAAACTTTTTTTTTTCAGATGGTAACTTGGTTTCTTTTTTGATGAGTGTCCAGTACCTGCTCTTGACATCTGTAATTCTAAATACAAAAGTAAAGTTGAGACAGCACAGTATTCATCATGTGTTTGTCAATTTAATATTTCTTTCGATAGTAAAAAAAATATACAATTTCATCCTTTTTATAAAGGTCAAAACGTGTTTTGCATTACTGTTAGTGCGCCACTTTTAAAGGAGGTATCTTCAGTGATTTCCTTCTGTACATCACTCTGTGGCACTGCAGCTGATCTGTTCAACAAAGCTCATACAGACCTGCTTGTCCGTCCCTCTGTCTCATCAGACTCCTTCTCTCCATCCTCTCCTTATTCATCATCAAAGAAGAGGCTGAAAGCCTTCGTGCTGGAAGCCTCGCGTTGCTGAACAATTTTGATCACGGTAAGATTTTTAAAAATCTGAATCCGACAGGAAAATTGAGTTCAGCTCGGAATAAGTAATCAAAGCTTTTTTGAGTGTTTTTTTTTTCACATATCTTCCACCTTGTTAAACTCTTCTTTTATTGTCTTTTTACTCCCTTGAGCGCTCTTTCTCTCTCTCTCTCCCCAAACCTCACCCATCGCCTCCGCACACCATTTTCTAAACAGTACAAAGAAATGATGAAGCCCAGATTGAGAACCGGTGCGATTTACATGACTGATTACAGTGTAATTTCACACTTATTTGCATGGATCTCCTTAACATCGTTGCAGAGCTAATGGATTGTTAGAGCTCTGCAGCCCAGGCCATGTAAATGAGGATGAGCAAGATGAAGTGAAAGGAAGAGAAAAAGAAGACAGAAGGAAGACAGAGAGGCAGATAAAGTTCAAGTTAAAGTTCAGGGTCATTTATTTCCATAGCCCTTTATCACACGGAAGTCTTAAAGGGACAGACACAGAAAAAAAAAGAAAGACGGGAAAAAACAAAAAAACAAAACAATCCCATCCAACTAATCAGCAACCGATCACAAAAGAAAACGAAAGGACCTGGCTGCGCACCAACGCTTCTAATCAGCATAAGACAAAGGCAGACTGATGCTTTATTAAGCTCAGGAACATCTGCTCAATAACAAAGCTCCACTCTTTTCTGCAGGGCCGGTTTCATTAATAAGCAGGAAGGGATTGCTCACCTATTATCAGCAGTGAGTTCAAACTTGGCTTCGTTACATAACAAGTCTGCAAGTCTTTTCAGAGACATACGCATTACATTTAAACGGGTCACACCAATAAACTAGTTTCTTATTAACCCTTGTGTTGGCTTCCCTTCAAATCAATTTAATTTATAGTATCAAATCACAAAGAGTTATGTCAAGACACTTTACAGATAGCGTAGGTCTAGACCACACTCTATTATTTACAAGGAACCAACAATTCCAGTAATTCCCCTAAGAGCAACTAGTGTGACAGTGGCGAGGAAAAAAACTCCTTTTAGCAAGAAACGTTGGACTCTTGGTAGGCGCTGTCTGACAGTGCCGGTTGGGGGTGTGATGAATAGTGGCAATAACAGTCAATAATCGACTATGAACTTGTTGTCCATCCAGGTCAAAAGTGAAATTGAATTTTTTGTGATTTTGTTTCTTGTGCTCTTTTTCTATGCTTTTGACACTTAAAAAAATGTTTTTGTCACTTTTTTCAACATTTTGTTTTAAAATTATGGTCAGATAACTTACTTTATGTGACAGTATACCTAATTTTTTAGTTAAAAGGCAGACACTATGAATTCTTCTGTCTAACGGTTAAGATCAAAGGATGTTGAGTGGATCACAGACTGGTTTATGTCAAATTTGATGTTTTTCAAATGTTAAAATTGAACAAATAATCCAAAATTCATTGAATGTAGACAATGTACATCCATTCATCCATATTATATTTGGGCATTTAGATTCAGAGAAACCCATATTTCTGATATAAAAACTTTGAAAACGGCAACACAACATAAGGGTTAAAGATCAGTTGCTACTAAATATTTACACCCACTAACTACCTTAATGTGTAACCTTAATGTAAGTGACTGAACAAACTGCCAACTGTGGATTTCTAAAATATCACCCCGCTATGAGGTACTATGTAATTTAGCTGACATATCTGACACTTGCTTTAATTATGATGTAAAGACTCCAATCGCAACAGTAACCTTAATTTACACCATCAAGGAGTTTAAGCTAGAACTGCCGTGAATGTTTAAGAATCCGGTAACAAGAAAATATTCCCCACATTACAAAATGTTAGACTAAATGTCCAAATAAGATCCGTTGCCAAGGTTGCATATTCAGATATTTCTCTTCAACGCTATTTCCCCTCTCTCTCTCAACTGCACGACTACTTTTGATGCTGAAACACACATTTCTCCATTTCTGTATATTTAAATAAGCCCAGAATTTGACGAGTATGCACCTTACGATGTGTAGAATGGACAGGTATCGGGCTGTAGTTTGGATCTTGCCTGCAGTACAGAATTGTGTACTTGTAATACTATCTTCAGTCTGACATTGCCTCCACTCTGACCGATTTCTGTGGGGGGGGGGGGGGG
>NC_048421.1:18593283-18604737 GCF_013103735.1 Etheostoma cragini
CGTTATCACAATATCAACTTGCGCAGCTAACATATCACAAAAGACACTGAAAGATAGAAGAATGTTGGAAATTCCTTTTGTTTGTTTGTTTTAAATTCAGCAAGCAATTTCTTTAGCGGAATACTGAATACACCAGAAAGGCAGAACTGAGTACATTTTAATATCTTTTTATTTATTGCTAAGTAATATCGTTGTCGCATATTGCCTATGTTCTTCATATCGTGCAGCCCTACTTCCTGTTTACGTTGAGACTAGAAGTAATTACTGTTAGACTTTAGTAAAGAACTTTAAGCCAAAACTTAGTGATGCTTTTATGAATGTAAGATCCAATCTCAGTCGTTAACCAGTCGCATTCTTCAAAATGTCAAAGATTTTAAAGATAAGGATGTATACAGTACGTATAGATTGGATTTTGTGCATCATTTTGATGTTGAAGGCTGCAGAGGATGCATGTTATTAGCGGTTCCGATGTGTGGCACAAGGTCCACATATCTGACTGTAAAAATGCACTAAAGCAATCCAGCTGTGCTCTATAAAGTGCACTATTTTATTTTTTCTCTGCAGATGCCATTTATAGTTTTGTCTGAGAATTTCATCAGTGCTTTTATGAGAGGTTGACCATATTTGACACACTTTTATGAGGCCAGTTACTTTTTATGTGAAGCCTTCAGTGGAAATGTTGATGCGGTATGATTGCTGGATTGGGAAGTTTATAGGGATCAGTAGTTCTGTCCAGTATACTCATCCTCTGTGTAGCAAGAGAACATCTAAGAAAAAGTTGTTTTCAGCTCATCATTGTAACTTTGACCTTAAATACATGATTTGTAATCATATTTCTTTAGGATTAAACTCCTATGTGTTGAACATTTTCAGAATTTTTTTATTTAGCATTTTTATTTTGCCATATCTTCTGAAGTTGTTTTTATCTTCTTCTCTAATGGTCCCTTTCTTTTCTTGCAACAATGAATTAATTTTCACTTCTTGTCATTAGTTACACCAGTTAAAAAAAGAAGTATGGCCAACTCCATGCAAATAGTGATTAATTGTAGTTGGCTTTAGTCCATTTGTTCTCATGAAAGCTGTACAGGGCAGCTCCCTGGGTGATTCATTTCTACTGGTTCTCAAGATACGTAGCTCGTCACCCTTTTTGTTTTGCATTGTTTCCCTTTACTTTCATCATAAGCCACATGCTAATATACAGAGCGGCCAGGGTAGAGGCTGGCTTGTATCATAGTCTGACTGTGTCCTGTAAATCCATTTTGTGGCTATTTGTACTGAGGAAGTGTCACGTGATATAACGTATCCAAAGCTGACTTTTCTGCGCGGGTACGGCCGCTGCAGGTTATCAGAACGTCTGTCTGCTCTGCAGAGGCTCGCAGCTGCTGAGGGAATTACTGGCCGTCAACAGAACGCTCTGTTAAAATGTCTGTGGTGGATCCCAGAGTGAGAGTTGATGTTGGGGCTTTTTTCCCCCCTCCGAGTGATTTTTCTAATGTACCTTATGCATAAATGGTGCAATTCAGACTGCTACTTAAGCCCTTGGCAGAGGTGCTTAAGTCTTGCACACAGTCTCCTCCCGCTCCTTCTGACGTTGAACTGAAGTGCAAAGCCGTGCAGCTCCCCACGAGTTGAACGCTCCGAATGGCCATTTGCATTATTCAAAGGTTCCCAAGTCCAATAATGTCTCCAACCCATATTTATTTAATCTAAGATATTTTTGTTGCTAATCTTAAAAAAAGTACTTCATTTTCAAGAAGAACAAAAAAGGAACGAATTAGAGTGTAATTTTATACTTGTACTTTTATCATGAACTAGAGATTACTTGGTTAGTCTCACTGAAATTAAGTCATCTTGCTAAACAAAAAAACTTTAGGCAACATTTGACATCTAAACACGATAAATCACACACTTTACGTAAACCGATTGCAATAAATATCTGCAAGTAAAACTTTAAAATCTTTCAAAATAAAAGGGTACCTGTAACATAAAGTTGTTGTGCGATTCAAAATGGTATGAGCATGCTTACCTATCACAAAAAGGCTTGACACGTCGCCTCAGGAAGGACGTTTGTCTGAGAAATGTCAATCACCATCTCTAAGACTGATGTTGAAAGTCATAACCTTTATTTTTATGTAATCAAGGATTTAAGTAATTAGAGTAAAACCTCTAATATATCAATATGCAACTGAAGAGAATATCAACTTGGAGATAATTTAATGAATTTCAGCCTAATTGTTCTGTGCCCTTTATTATGTAATCACTTTGTTTTTTTTAAATATACAAAATTAAATACTACTAGCTACCACATGGAGTTCTGTTTCAGTAAGCCAGCTGCTCAACATTTATCACATTTTTAACCCACTTCAAGTTCAACAAGTGGTCTGATTTATTTTTCTTATCTTGTTACATTGGAGGTGGAAGTATGCAGAGTTGTAGACCCATTTGGAAAAGGGGTACCATTGCCCTCAAGGACAAACAAGCGCAAGTGCACAAACATTAAGAAATGCTCTCCAAATTCAGAAATGCAGGGATAACCTCAAGACATACAAAAGTGAAAATACAACATTTAAAGAAAAATCTCCTCCAAATGAAAAAAAATGCCAAAGACCTAGCAGAGAAAAGGAAAAAAGATATAGAAATCTAAAAATGTTCTTAAAGGCCTGCATGAAAGAGGTATTTTAGCAGGGCTTGGCCGCCTTGATCTTCCTGCGTTCATTTACAAAATATCAGCAAGTTAGTCCGTTAAAAAAGGAACTCAATACAGTGATATGAAAATAAACAAAATTAAGTAACAGTGTCCAGAGGGAGTTGAACAAACCCTCTTTCTAAACACACACAAAATGTTGTTATGCTTGCTGAATCACTACCAGGTCTAACCTGCTGTACTGGAGCTCCAACGCCTCTCCACCACTTACTGTACTGTACCTCGGTCCAGTCTGCACCTAAACCTCCACACTGCCACCCCCTCCTTGCTGTGTACTGTACTCTTTATCTCTCCCTCTCTTTGTCTTCCTCCCTCCGTGTGTCTTCCTCCCTCCTCCTCACCGCGGTGGGGCTCTGCCAGGGGCTTGTGATCGGATTTAGCACCGTGCGTTCTCACTCCCGTCTCCCAGAGATGAGTGACAGATGGTGGCCATTAGTGTATGTTCCATGCATCTGTTGCAAGGCTCTAATTTATCTCATTAGGGGAACGTTTGGAGGGGGAGGAGGAGTGTGTAGGAGCGGGATGTAGCATTTTATTAACACAGCGAAAGATGCACCGAGCTGGCTGATGCGGAGAGAGAGAGAGAAGAATTGGGCGGAACGTCAGAGTATCCGAGGTCACGGAGTACAATCATTAGGCGTCAAGATTTCTCTGCACGTGTGTGGGTGTAAAGGAGTGTGTGTTTTGCGTTTAATGGGTCATT
The DNA here is from genome assembly GCF_013103735.1 of Etheostoma cragini. Taxonomy (NCBI): domain Eukaryota; kingdom Metazoa; phylum Chordata; class Actinopteri; order Perciformes; family Percidae; genus Etheostoma; species Etheostoma cragini. The sequence goes on from NC_048421.1 coordinate 18,596,691, forward strand.
CTGAGGGGCGAACCAGACAAACCCACTCCCATATGTGCACCCAAGCCACAGACACACACACCCTCCTAAGCAGCCACACCCCGCACAACTGTGCCATACTGCACATTTATATTAAGAATGGCGAGCCGAGCATATGCTTAATTAATGTTCCACAGTGCTGATATGTTTGTCTATGTGCTGTGTAGAGGCTGTGTGTTTTTGTCGGGGGATGGGATGACAATGTCTGTTGGGTACTGTTATAGTGTGCACCATTTGTACTCAGAAGTCAGATTTTCCACGACACTCGCTATAAGGAGAGACTCTGAATGCAGCACGAGTTTACGTATGGGCACCTAAATGCACCATAAATCCCATCGTAGTAGCCCACACACTGTACCATTTGTGGTTTGTTTACATTACTCATGGAGAAGGAACAATGCTGTTGCCAGGAGGATGATTAAAGAGTTCTTTGGTTTCTCTGTCACGTCTGACTCCGGTGTCTCAAAAAGTTCAGCGCCAGGCTACGGTAAGCTAGCGTTACCCGGTGGCTTTAGATGCATGCTACCAGCTACGCTGTGTGGTGTTGTGTGAACGGAGATCATTTTTGCATCAAAACGGCGCTTAAAAAGAAATGTAGTATTGTAACATTAGATGTACTCTGTGCTGTTGGGTTTTTGTTTTCTTTAGACATGCGCTAGTAGCCGGGGTCAAAGAGAAAAAGAAATCTTCGATTTTGATAATTGAAAGCTCATTTCTGTCCATTTTTTATTGAAAGATTTTTTTAAGATTCAGGAAATCGCTACTATTTACACATCCAGCAGATGCAGAGCAATATAAGCATCCCGTTGGATTTATTTCCTGCCACTCTCATTTTAGCTCTGGTTTGGTCTCCACCACCTCCTGAGAACAAAATCTGGCTCTTTAGCTGCTATGTGTTAATCTTTCTTCTCACCAGCTAGTTGCTAACCTTCTCTGTGGGTCTGTTTGGTGCAGGTTGTGTACTGTGGGCTTATCTGAGCTTTTTTTACTGAAAACAGCTGTTGTCTGCTGCTGAAAAAAGAATTAAAGAAAGCCTAACTTGCACACCTTAAAACCATAACAAAACGTAATAAAACATTCTCTTTCACATTAGTCATTTTATCTATTTCTATTGTAAGAATTGAAAAAAAAAAAATTAGTGGAGCTTTAAACTAAATGTGATTCCTGTCGCTGCTGGCTTGATAATGTTTCTACTGCACTTGCCAGGGACAACTTTTCAATCAATAATTGTTCTAGTGCTGTGAAAAATGTATCCCTGCATTTTCTCTAAATGAAGGCTGATTGTTTTCATCAGCACTGGTTGATAGTGTTACTGCTAACTAAGCAGTTGAAAGTTAAATGTGACACTTCCTGTGTGGCACTGTGGCTGTGCCTTTTAGCCTTCAGGATCTATTTACAATCAGGACCATTGTTATATTAGTCTGTATGACTGACTGAGTCAAAGTTTAACTACACAAACAGGTTGGATATGTCTATCGGTAACTTCCTTAAACATTCTTTCCATCATCTCTTCACTTTTCTTGGGCTTAATTCAGGTACCGCTGACAACTCCATGTTGGATTTAATAGCAATAATGGTTCAGTATTGAAACAGTATTGTCCAAAACTGTCAAATTGCTCTTAATAGTCTAAGGAGAATCTACTTAAATGGTAATACATGCAATATTTTGACATGAATACTCATTACTACATGAATTCTGACACACTAGTGTAATTAAACAAAAGAAACACAGGGACAATGCAGAGAAGATTGGCAGCCTCCTCCACGTTTTTCCATTGGGTAGTGTTATAGAAGCAAACCTACATCCTTCAAACTAAGTTCTCCATCCAGCAGCTGAGAATCGATTTAAGCCTAACAGCTGGAATTTGAACCAGACTGAACTGTTGAGACTTTTTTGAAAATTGTGAAAATGAGCAGTGCTGTTTTTTAAAATGAAAGAGCTCAAAGTTCAGATTCTCTAGTGTGGACAGAATGGGAGCAGTAACAGCCAAATTATATATGTTTATTCATCTTTTTCCTTATGATTAATACCAATGAAGAAAGCTTGGTGCATTCTTTGTTAGATGAAGCAAAGTACAGTAAATGTGATCTGGAAAACAAAATAGGTAGCCTGTTTACTTTGACAATAACACACTGTTGATTAAAAAAGAAAAAAAGTTTTCTCAACAACCAGAGCAGCCAAAGGTGCCACATCATATATCCTCCTTCTGGGCTTAAAGTGCAGTAGTGAGCATGTTTAAATTTCTGTCCAAAGTGTTAACTAAAGTGGATTAGAGAGGCCTGTACTCTGTTCATAAACTCCCTAATACCTCGGAAAGATTGTTTCAGCACATATTCATGAATAAAGAGTGAGTTTAAGGAGATTTGGCATCAGGGCTCTTATTGACCCGTCTTCAGTGAGCGGTTTTGCAGGGCTATCTGGGAGCCCAGGGGAAGGATTTAGCCTGCCCAGGAAAAATCTAATATTTCTTCACATTAAAGTCAAATAAAAGCCACCTGGCAGCCCCCGTGTGTGTGTGTGCGTTGGGGGGATGATACAGTGGTGACCTACAGCCATTCACTGGGGCCTGAGTTAAACACTCTGCTTCGGCCTCCTGCTATCTGCTCCGGGTGCCACAAGAGGTGACACATTCTAATAAGCAGGCGGGAGGCCACAGTGGGTGTCGATATGCTGTCGATTGATGTGTGTGTCTGAGTGGGTGCATCTTGCTTTACGTTTGATGAGCCTGGCTGATCTGTTTCTGCAGTTACTGAAAATGATATATTTAGGATCCACGCTTTGAATCTAGTGAAATAAGACCAGCAGTATTTTCCGGTTTAGTATTTCATGCATGGAATGCACGAGTAGAGCGACGGTGAATGCGTTCTAGGTAAATGATGTAGTTTTGTTCGATTCATAATTCAAGGCAAAATGCTTTCAGGTATTTTATAAGTTACTGTATCTATAAGAGTCATTAAAACATGGGTAAAATCGGAAATAGAAAATTACATTTTAAAAATTTGTATTTTCAGCACAAACGCTCCATAATTCTACGTCTTACAATGCACTTGCTATCCATTTTTCTCTTCACTTTTTTGAGCATGTTCTGAGCATGTTAATCATTTACTGTGCTAATCATGTTTTTTAAATAAGTGGTTGATTAACCTGTCAACCTCTGGTAGCAATACATGCTAGTTATGCATTAACTATAGTAAATGTGTGGGTGTGTGTTTGCTCTTGGACTATGCATCTCCAGCTGATCATGCGTGCTGTCTGAATCTGTCTGAAGATATCATGGGGAGCTAAGGGTTTAAGTTAAGATGGATCATGGCGTCACACACTCTGGGTACCCCTTTGGCGTAATTTTTGAGCAAAGAGTGTATGCTTAGATGTAGCGTAACATTGTCAAGAGTTAATTAGTAGTAGCTCATTTGGGGGGGTTAAATGAAAAAGGTGTCACAATGTGAGGAGGGAATAATGCACCACACTGGCCTTGTTAAATCAAACTTAACACCATTTGGGATACCAAATACCAAGATTTGGTTGCAGGTTTTGGGGGACATTCATTGCGCAATGGCAGGATCTTTATCTCAGTTTATGCTACCGTGGAAAGCATTTAGTTCAAATCTGTGTGTACATGTCTTGGTCTGCCGTCACCTGTCTGTGTGATGCCGCTGTATTGTATGTTCCCTGCTGCCTGCAGCCATGCTGGATGAAAGCACTATTGGTAGCAGATCAGGCTCAGATGCAGGCAGCCGTCAGTGAATCAGTAAGCAGCGACTTGTCTTTATGGGGGCCAAGTCACCAGGAGGTCCCCTTTCATGACGGTGACAGATGTACAGGGTGATGCACATTGGTGTGTGTGTGTGTGTGTGTGTGCATAGAAGGACCGCTTTTGGGATTTTTGCATTGATCAAATTAGACCTTCCCATAGATGAGAATGTTCATTTAAATGTCAACACTCATATTAGCAGGCCTCCTGTGAAATATGGGGGATTGGGTGGAATCATTTAGCTGTCAGCCTTCGTTTTCCATCGTCACGTCAGTGATGAATGGCACCAGTTTGTGTCTACTGAGCAGATTCAAGGGGAAGGTCTCATCCTGTCAAGTCAATATTCAAATTGTGAGATTCTGGAGATGAAAATCTGTTGAGGAGAGAAAGGGGAAGCGTTCCACTGCTGTGAGTTTGTGAAGACTTTTAAACAGCTGTTTTTAATCTCACAAGTCACAAACAATGAGACACAGAAATGTGACTGGTTGGTGTTAGGGAAAAAAACTGCTCCTGATGCACCTATTACTGTAGATCAGGGGTCTTGAGTGTTTTTTTTTTTAGGCCAAGGACCCCTTAGCTGAAAGACAGACAAGAAAGGACTACACATAAAATGGGCCGGATACATGAAAATGAATGGCAGTGAATCCTTAAGCTTACGTTTATGGCTACCTTTCCTATAGTAAGCTTAACTTCAATGTGTAAATTAAATGTTATTTTCTCCATAAATAGGCCAAAGTATTTTTCCTACTAAAATGTTAGATTCTAGAAATAAATATTATATTCATATTGATGCTGAATGTACATAGACAAAATGAGTAACATGACCCTTATGGCATAAATAAATACACACAGCTGGTTTGACTACCCAGGTATGTATTTTCTGTATTTATATCACAAACAACATTGTTGCATACTGCATATTCATTCATTATTTATAGACCTGTTTTAGTTTATAAAAAAAAAATTAGAAGATGATGGGAGACTAGGCTGGATTACCTGCCTGGCAAAGTGGCCAGCTGCTTTGTGGTCCCAGACTCCAAGGTCCTGGATTCATTGCATGTCAGTGTGTAATTGGTAATTTGAGAGTTTACACGTTTTAAATGCAATTTGATTTCAGGATAGGACCAACTCTTGTGACCATGTTTTTTTTTGATGATCCCAGTGTTAAAATCTGATTTTCTATTTAATTGTTTTTTTCCGTTTATGTTGCACTCAAATGGTGCCCAGTTGTAATCACAGTTGTGTTTAAACAAATTACCACAAACTAACTGACACAGAAAACGTGGGGCCAGGTGCCAAATGTGGTCTGCTCTCTGTTCTATGCTTACTGTGACTCACGAGGCAGAATATACACAATGCACAGACAGCAGCAGAGGGCCCAACAGCAAATTTCTCCCCTGGGACCCTGTAACAGGTTAATCCAGGGGGAACAACTTGTATACATTTGACATTTAAGGAAGAACTGACTTCAGAATAAACACCTATTGCCTATGAATGAATGTAACTTGTATGGAACACCCGAACCTTTCAATTTTTACTTGATGATATATCATATTAAATAATAAATTCTAGGACTGTGGCTTTATCTCGATATAGGTCCTTTCATATGTCGTGTAGATGAAATAACCGCATGGAATCCTATGTTTGTATACTCTACACTGTGAGAATTAAAGACTTGACAAATTAAAAACGTTTTCTCACTTTAGGGCAAAATAAACATAATGCAAGAAGGCCTATTAGAACGTACTGTAAATCCATTGGTGTAAATATTTCTGAAATACAGTTGGGACAGCGCGATAGAAATATTATAGACATAAAAAAATGCATGTATGAATGCATATATTTGTGCGTGTGTGTGTGTATATATATGCGCCCAGCCCTAATGAATAGGATATTAAATAATTGTCTATACACTGATGAGTCCATGAGCCCAAAGTAAGATATTCTATAAGGTACAATACTGTCTAAAGTATAGTGAGCCATTCGGCTGAGTTACTTCTGCACTTCTTGTCCGAATTACCACAAACTTTTACTGAGCCCTGAAGCAAGCGCACAGCACATAATAGCTGAGTCCCAGCGAGAGTCTGGCTGACACCCTGAATAATTCACTCTGCTCCATCAACATGTTTTGGAAAAAAACATAAAGCAAGAAAAAGTCCTTGTAGCCTCTCTCCCTCCTCCTCTCTTTTAGTTTCATTATAAATCACACCACAGCTTTTTTTCTGTTTCTTCGTCTCTGTCTTGATGTGTACAGACGCACCGAGAAGCTGTGTGATGCTAACAAAGCTAAAGTAGCTTGGACAAACCCCTCTGAGAAACAGTCAGCCAGACAGGCACCTGTGTGCTTGTCAGACTCCCTTTGTGTCAGCCACCTAATTGGGAACAATTAGCCCAAAGGTTGTTTTACATGGCAGAACATGATAGACTTCAGTTATTCCATTGTTCCTGTTTTCTGAATGGCGCTATCTGAAGGAAGCTCTGATTGGAATTGTCTTTTGCGAGGAGGCACAGCGTCGTGTCAGCCTGTCAAAAAGACATTTCCTGAAAGCTCCCTGGAAATAGGCAGCAGTCGGGGAGGTCATTGTCATCAAACAAGACGTGCAGTTTTACTACATGTATCTCATGATCAGGCCGGGTTGGTTGCTGCGGGTGCAGCGATGCCAACAACAAGCCTCTCATTTCTATCAGCGTCAGTACCGGGAAAAAAAGAGGCTGCCATCAAGAACGGTAAAACCACGGGTGTGTACGATATGATCAGTTATGGTGATAATAAGTCATGATGGATTCGCATAATGACTCCGCTGGCTCTGGCCGCCGAGCACACATCACCTTTCCCTTCCACGCTCATTCGCGAGCACGCCGAGGCCAGCTCGGCCACTTGGTTGCCAAATGGAGCTAACCCGAAGCCAGCCAGCGCTGAGTCTCCTGTCTCCCGCGGCTCTGGAGGGGAAGCCATCTTCTGGGGCCAAGGCAACGTCTCCTCGACAGATCCCTCTCCTCTGTCACTCTGCAGGCGCAAGTGTGTCTGTGTCAGAGCGTGTTCCTCTTCCTCTGCGTCTGTATTGGCTCAATGCTGGCCTTTTTTAATTACAAGTCTAATCTGATCCAGTTAGTGTGGTCCACACCTACTGTAATATGACTAAGAAACATGCTGTTTGTTTGATTGCATTTGAATTCTCCAAATTATTGAAAGTATTCTAAACATTCTCTTGCTTGTTTAGAATTGATTAATAGTGCAGCAAGTTGTCCATGGGAAGCTCTTTGTTCTACTGATCCTATGTGAAGTGTGGTTCCATTTTGGTCATGAAACCACAGCCTGTTGAATATTCGTACGGCAGACATTATAACCACTAAACTGTGGATACATAATGTGTTTGACGGAGAATAACGCTTCAGTCACAGCGGTGATTGCCAACTCCTAAAAACCAGACAACTAGGGATCACAGGCAGTGGGTCTTTTCTAAACTAGGAAAAAAAGCAATCAGATCCTTGATATTTTATTCATATATATATATATATATATATATATATATATATATATATATATATATAATATACACATCCAGCAGACACAAAGCAACATTATCAGTCATTCGGAGTCCACTTCTAACTGTTAGCACAATATTCACTCTTCTTTTAGCTCTGTTTTGGGCTCCACCGACTCTTGAGAAAAATGTCTCTTTAGCTACTAGATGTTAACTTTGTCTGTCTGCAGTTTGGAGCTGAGCAGGTGCTGTAGTTCCAGTACAGTGGTTTCATCAGAGTTTATTTGATGAAAACTGCTGCGTGCTGGAAATGGGTGGTCGATGAGAGCGATGAGACTGAACCAGATAGCAAATGTGCCGTAAAACTATGAGAGAGAAGAGGCTGAAGTACTCAGTAGAGTAGTGCTTTGATTCATTTTTAATATAAAAATATTGATTGGTGGAGCTTCAATGTTAGTTCCATTATCATTGAGTAGGATTTTTTTGGTGCAGAGATGTTCCAACTATTGTCAAGAGGCTTCTCCGCTCTGACAAAAATTCAAATCTGTACACTGTCCTTCTTGGGATTTTTTGTTTTGGACCAAATATTTTACACCTACTGTACATCTTCTTTTTCTCTTCCCTCTGTTTGCATCAGCAAAATATTGCGTTGTGTGTGTGCGTCCACTCCGCTTTGGGACACATGCCACGGTCTTCCCACATCCTTTTGTGCTTTGCTTCTGGAGCTGAGTGGGTTTATGTGAGGGGCAGTATGGTCCTGGAGGGAGGGGGGGGGGGGGGGGGGGGGGGGGG